>NC_090930.1:1283045735-1283350259 GCF_040938575.1 Ambystoma mexicanum | reverse complement strand
CTCATCTGAACACCATTATTATAACACCCTCTATCATCTTGAAAACATCATAATGTCCTTACTTATTCATGCACACTAGCACTCTCTTACGCACTAACCTAAGCCTTTCTCACATCTACACCCACAGCTACTGCTACAACCTTCCCATCCACAAAGAGCAGGCCATTGCTCAATCACACAGCACTCATTCACAATGCACACAAATATATTCCACAAATTTCAAACCCACAATTTCCTTTTTTCTCCAACAGATAGGACAGAATGCCTACTAAAAAGCAACTCTGTTAAAAACAAAGAAAATATAGATTAAAAGCATGCAAAATATTCATCCACCTCCAGCAGAATGTATAGCAAATATTCAAACAAAACTGATCATACAGTCAGTCAACACAAGTGAAGCATATAGCACTAAGAAAATTAGGGCCCCCTTTGAAAAAGTAAAAATATAAAAAATGTATAAAGAAGAATAAAACTGCTAATAACCCTACAACTATATCTACCATTATTAACATAGCTACAGTTGAGCATTCCAAAAAAGATATTTTACAAAAAAATGTCTACCATAGAGTACTAAAACAGCAGAGAAGTCATGCTTGACCCTTACAAATTACTTCAGAAGACTAATCCTGCAATCGCTCACTGACAGTGCAATGCTCCTCAAAAGAAAATTGTTTATATTAATTTTAACCAGAATGAAACCACTAACAAATTAAATCAGTAAACTACAAAAAGTACTTCTAAAAATGCACAATGTCAACATAGGTACAGTTGCAAACTTCTGTGAAGGTGAATGGATTCACACAAGCAGTACAGAACCATAATTCAAAGAAGAGGTTATGAACAAGAACAGGAAAACCCAAATGCCATACAAAGTAGTGTCTGAGGCTATGAAATACTAGACAACACCATAATGGCACAAGAATCCCTTATTGAAAACACGTCCCCAACAAACTTGCAATCAACAGTTCCTTCCACCCAACCAAACCGTACAGTCTACAAATGGTCATGCACCTCAATGTGTAACATCTGGAAACAATCCTTCAAATCTTTATGACAATTCCTCAATCACTATGTGAAGTAAAAGACACAATTTGAATAAAATCTTTCCAAACCATGGACTCCTGTCCAGTGAGCAGTTACACTGGACTGCGAGGACATTCATTAGCCTGCATTTTGGGACCTGCTTGCAAAAGCACCTTCCACCACATCAAAATGTTAGCAACACACCATTCCACTATACTGAATCTTTTCCAGAGACTGTACTATGCAAAAAGTCCTTCTTTACAATTGCAACATTTTGATAACATTCTCCTACACGGGACAGCGAAATAACTCCTTCAACAAATGGACTACATCCAAAGTAAATATTTTAGAAGTGAAGATGACATAGAACATTCAGTAACTTTCGAGAACATTAGTGAAAACCTTACAAATGCCAATCTTCTTATAAACACTTAAAAAAATGAAATTAGCTCTATATCTTATAACAGAAAACAAATACAAAATAACTGACCCCTCAATACTTTGCACATACTGTAATATAACTCTTGATAATAACGAAATACCTTCACAGGCTATCAGTAATAACTTGGAAATATTCCACTTCCCAAACCTCTCCAACAGCTTAATTTGTATGAGAGCATTATAATCCAAACAATACACCCATTTCAGGATATAATACACCTTCAGCCCAAAACAGCCAAATTGCCTGTTTCTGAATTACTAAAAGGTATTTGTGGCAAAGTAGTTTATTTGCCATTAGATCTTAAAGAAAATGTAGAAACTCTAGGAGTGCAACAGCCAATAGATCAATCTTTGATTATCCTAGTTAATGGTGTACCAACAAAAGACAAAATTATTTGACAACAACTAGTAGACTTAAACAAAGTTAGAAAAGCCTAACAATATCTAATAGAAAACAATGATTACTACAAAGATATAAACATTGAACAGAACTTAAGGGAAACCAACCAAATAATTCAGGATTCCTCACCAACTGGCCAATTTCAACATGTGGATCCTATTACGCATCAAATATTTTACAGCAGTATAGTATTCACCCACTACACTCCAAAGACACCATAGACGATACATTAGAAACATATCAAATGTGTCAAGCCAAAGGATCTCCAATCACCATATGGGAGAAAAGTGTAGAAGCACAAGCCTTTCCTCTACTCTTTGCTAGAGGAAAAGGGAGAGGATATGATGAAAGATCCACAAAAATAACAGCATCAGAATACCACTCTTTATGAATGTATTCTGAAGACCCCAGATTAAGACAATATGTTGAATACATATTCCATCTCCTGTTTGAAAGTGAACTATGTTGCAGAGTTGCACACACATTTAAACAGGCGCAAAAGATAAAATACAAAGATTAAGATTTGCAGTCAAGTATCATAAATCTCTTGGCAAACATGCGTGGTATTAAAGAATACTGGCTCCGACGTCACGCTGATGTACGGTGTATGCTAACGAACCTTGGCCCACCCACATGGTTAGTGACTTTAAGTTGTGCAGAATATGCATGGGATGTCTTGCACAACTTCCTACGCATAGCAAACCTAAACAAAGAAGGGATAGACATAAAAACACCATGAAAACTCTGCTCTCTTGACCCTGTAAATGTATCAAGATACTTTCACCAATGCTTTATTGCCATGCTGCACTTCATCTGTAATAAAAATATTCCTCCTCTCTGAAAAGTGGAATACTTCTTTTGGAGAAACGAATATCAATCCAGAGGAGCACCACACATTCACATGCTTTTGTGGATAAAATATGCTCCTAAATTTGGTCATGACAGTGATGCCAATGTTTTGCAGTTTATTCACAAATACATAGCCTGCAACATCCCTTCAGAATACACACATATTGATCTATGAACACATGTTTTATGCTTCCAAAAACATAAGTGTGGCAAATACTGCCAAAACAGATATAAACACAAAGGTAAATACTACACCAAATGCTGCTTTGATTTTTAAACCATGGAGAAAAGAAAAAGATTTATTAGTCAACCATGACTCATTTGAATCTGCATTCAATGCAAATGAAAGCAGTATTAAACATTTCAATTTCAAGCAATACAAAAATATGTTGGACAATGAACACCAACAAGAGGAAGGTGTTCAAGCACAACTAAATGAAGACACTCCTGAGGCAAGTCAACCTTCTGTTACAGGAAGCAAAGAACCACTTGGAGAGCCACTCATAGTAAATGAATCAGAATTAGCCGTGACTAAAATAGAGAACACCATGTATCAATACGAGCAATCAGAAGAAAACATGGCACTGCTGAAATCACAACTAAATGAGGAGCAACTTAGCATTTTCCTAGTAGTGACTAAAGAAAATGAACATGGTTTGAGCATGAAAGTAAAACTTGTAGCTGTCAAAATTATAAACCTCTACTCCTCTATGTATGTGGTGAAGCTGGTTCTGGAAAAACATTCTTAATAAAAATCATCAGCACATTCCTACAAATGTTAACACACATCAACCTTACAGCTGTTGTAACAGCTCCCACAGGTTTAGCTGCCTAAAACATAGGAGATGTTACTTTACACATACTACTGGTCCTTCCAGTAGAACACCAAAACAAATCAGAGTACCACAAAGTATCAATAGAAACTGCTACTTTAGTACACAGAATTCTGAAACAAATGACAATGCTCCTAATGGATGAGGTAAGCATGGTCTCCAGCTTAATGTTGGCTTTAATTCACCTCAGATTACAAGAAGTCCTTAAAACAGACTGCAAATAACTCTTTGGAGGAAAAAACATTATTGTTTTTGGAGATCTACAATTAACACCAGTGAAAGGTGAACCTATTTTCAAAACCTTAGGATACAAACAGTACAACAACACACTTGGCAGCATAGGAAATGTAAATCTCTGGAAACATTTCCAATACCGAGAACTAACTCAAAACATGGGTCAGTCTGCAGACCTCACCTATGCTAACATTTTAAAAAGCATTAGGATGGGTCTTCTTTCTAAAGATGCACAATCTACCTTAAATAGTAGGCTCGTCCATGATCTATATGGGCATGACACATCTGCTCCTGATGTAATGGAACAATTAGCACCAAAATATAAGATGTATGTCCCTAATGCCTACCCTAGCAAGCTGTATGCAATTCAATGAGACAATGTTAAAAAAAAGAAATGCAACCAATAGTGCATATTAGCTCCACAAACAAACTGGATGTGCATGGCATGACACTCCCTGTGTGTCAACAAGCAACAGCACAACTAAACAGCTTCGAAAAATGTATCTACAACATTGCTGGTTTGGAGAAAATGTTAATGTTCTGTTTAAACTGCAGTGCAATTCTGAAATGGTACCTTGACGTGGAGCAAGGTTTAGTCAATGGAGCAATTGGTACAGCTGTTGGCTTCCAGACGTATCCACATGACAACAACATTCCGTTTGTCAACATCCACATTGCCAAACTTTCAGAAGTTAAAAGGATATGACACTGAACAGCCCAATTCCTTCTTTTCAAAGACATGTATGTACGCAGAGAGCAGTTTTCTCTGTCTCTTGCATATGCAATCACTATTCACAAATCAGAAGGTCTAACCCTATATTAGGAATTGATTGACATTGGTAGCACAGTCTTTAAAGAAGGAATGAGTTATGTAGCACTTTCACATCTACATACACTCGAAGAACTATTTCTAGTCAATGTTGATGCAAACAAAATCAAGGCTGACATTCCTAGCATCATAGAGTACAACAGACTACATTCACTCTGTTTCAATAAAACATAAACGTGTTTAAAGATAATTAATGCAAACAGAAGTTAACAGAGATTTCCCAAAATACCACCATAGAAACTAAAATCAACTGCTACCACATTAAGTAGTACAACCATAAAGCGAACTAGTGCAAACACAAGTGCACATCGATCAGCAGAAAAAAAGAGACATTTTTCTTCTAAAAAAACAAGTGGAGGTCCAGCAAATGACACAGAGACAGAACTCTCCAGTCCATTTAAATTTTCCAACACATCTGGTGCAAAATGCTATGCAAATGTAGCATTCAATCTTATGTTCCAGTTGTCATCAGTTGTTCAAAACATCTACTTGAACGGCTTAGACCAGTTGTGTTTACAAATGCTTGTCCTTCATAGAAATGCCACAAATAATCCTGACAACACTTACAGTGTCTCAGGAATAAGGCAAGAATTGGACTACTGTGCAGGAATGGTAAAATTCACCATAAACACACAGGAAGATCCACAGGAATTTCTAATGTACTTACTGCAAGTACTGGAAAGCAAAAACATACCTATAAATGAAATCTTCCTTATTTCATACACGTGGAAACATACATGCACTCTCTGCAACCATGTTGCACAAGAGGACATCCCTAATGAACGATTTGTGTATACACCTATACCAAATTGTGAATCCATTCCATTTCATCAGCTGTTACAAAATACAAATCAAGCCATATTATGCACTGTTGGCAATTCAGACAATCATCCCCCCTTACACGTAAACGCACATAGGCAATATGTAATACTAATGCTTTCAAGGTACAACACATATGGTACCACAAACAACTGCAAGCTTACTAGCTTCACACACAGACAAGTATCTCTTGGCAAGAAAACCTTCAAAACAGTAGGCATAATCTACCACACTGGTGCCACAACCAATGCAGGTCACTATAATGCATACATTAAAACAAATGTGGTTGTTTTAAATGCAACGACACTTCCATTACTCTAAAACAGATATCACCAGCAAATCAAACAAATGCCTACTTAATATTCCTTAAACCTAAATTTAATCACTGACCTATCAAACTTTCAAGAGCTATTTGGAGCCTTAAACGCTCAGAGCACATCTCCCAAATCTGGCGCGATGCCCACTGGCTTCCCGTCAAAGCATGCATTGAATTTAAAATACTTTCTACCACTCACCACTGCCTCTACAACACAACCCCTCCCTATTTCACACACTGCATCTCCAAAAAACCCAATCTGCGAACACTACGCTCAACCTCCTCCATCTGACTTACTACACCCAAATTCACCAGAAAATGATCAGGGGGCTCTTGCTTCACTGTCATCTCTCCCACATTATGGAACACGCTCCCACCCACAATCAGAAACAAACCATCCTACCTTGCATTCCGCAAACAAGTAAAAAGCTCACTTTTTAACAAGTCTGCATGATTATCTCTGTAACCTCTGTGAATCCAAACTCTGTACTGTACCTAAACTATATATGTATTCTAGCGTTGTGATACCTATGGGTCCTGGGCAAGTATAACAAATTAAATAAATACATAAAATAAATGAGTGCACTTTAGATATTCCCTTAAGTACTGTACAATTAAAACAAAAATACTGTGAACGTTACATTCACATAAATAAACTACATTTTTTAAATGCTGTATATTTGTTTTCCCAATGACCCAAAGATTATGCAAACAGAGACAATAACTCTTCAAAACACACAGTAATGTTGTTTCAACCATAGTACTAAGAATGTACTGATTATGAGGCTCTACAAAGTTTAGTCACTGACTGGTAGAACTATCAACAGTTAGAATACAGCACCTGGTATCTAACTGCAGCCATACTACTTCAATGCTATTTTTGAATAGAAAAATAGCTAGAATACACCAACAGGAATCAAACTGCTTCAAAACATCCCATTCAGAACTATAAAACTGTCAAAATTTAGAATACTCCAAGTGGCATCTAACTGCACAACTGCACCCATAATACTGCAATTTTACTTTTCTGTACTAAAATAGTTTGAATACACCAACAGGAATCTAACTACTTCAAAACATACCCTTCAAAACTTTAAAACTATCAACAGTTAGAACACGCCAACTGGTGTCTAACTGCACCCATAATACTGCAATGTTACTTTTCAATAGTAAAATCGTTAGAATGTACCACCAGGAATGAAAATGCTTCAAAACATACCCTTCACAACTGTAAAACTATCAACAATTCAAATACACCAACTGGAATCTAACTGCACCCATAATACTGCAATGTTGCTTTTCAATAGTAAAATGGTCAGAATATACCAATAGGAATAAAACTGCTTCAAAACATACCGTTCAAAACTGTAAATCTATCAACAGTTAGAATATGCCAACTGGTATCTAACTGCACCCATAATACTGCAATGTTACTTTTCAATAGTAAACTAGTTAGAATACACCAAGAGGAATAAAACTGCTTCAAATCATACCCTTTAGAATTGTAAAGCTATCAACAGTTAGAATATGCCAATTGGTATCTAACTGCAGCCATACTACTGCAGTACTACTTTTGAGTAGCAAAATAGTTGGAATACAGAAACAAGTATCAAACTGCTTCAAAAAACACCCCTCAGAACTATAAAAGTATCAACAGTTAGGATACACCAACTGGTATCTAACTACATCTATAGTACTGCAACGCTCCTTTTGAAATTAAAAACAGTTGCAATACACCAACATATATCTAAATACTTCAGAAATTCCTTTAAAAAGAAGAGTCCACCAGCACTTTCGAAAAGCAAAACGCTTACAGCATTACGATTCTTCCAACTGCAACACTGCTTGTAACAACAAATACACTTGTTTGAGCACCTTAAACATTCCTTTAAGTACTGCACACTTCAAACAAACATACTGTGACATGTAACATCAAATAAATGTAGTGGGGTTTTTTAAATCCTGCATGGATTTTTTTCCCAATAACCCAAATATTATGCAAACAAAAACAGCAACTGTGCAAAATGCACAGTAATGTTGTTTGAAAAGTAGTACTTGGAGTATAGTAATTATGAGGGTCTAAAAAGTATATGAATATGTGAGATCGTATGCATTGTGACATTGTAACTATCCTACCCAACATATTATGCTATGTTTTTTTCACAGAAAAAGAAGCAAAGATTTCTCCTGCATTACCATGTACAACAAATTCAACCTGTACCCCCAATGGTACATCAATCATAAGTACCATTTGCACTTGAATTGTATTGTGTCACCATGTTACAAATAGTATACACTGCCCACACACTATGTATAATTACTATACAAATATTATTATAATGGTTGTGGCCAGGGCAGATTCTTGGGTGCATGGCCATATTATACTGTGGTGGTTGGGGCCAGTGTCTAGATTCTTCGGTGCATGGCCTACGGCCTACAGCTTACAGCCATGCACCCAAGAATCTAGCCACTGGCCACAACCACCACAGCATAATATGGCCATTCACCCAAGAATCTGGCCAATGGCCACAGCCACCACACCACAACTTGCCTGTAACTTCACAATTCAAATGACATCTTCAGACATTGAGATAGACCGCCAACCATATTTTTCACCTATGCGAATATCCCCATATCATCTAGATTCCACTCCCCTACTCCAATCAAGCCTTCTTGTAGTCACCAAATCATCCCAAATGTGTTTCTCAAACTGCCCACGAAGACTAATTATTACAATGGTTGTGACAAGATTCTTGGGTGCATGGGCGTATTATGCTGTGGTGGGTGGCCTAGTTTTGACCTATGCAAATATCCCCATATCACCTTCCCAATTCAAATGACATTTGCATACATCGAAATAGACCGCCAACCCTATTTTTTACCTATGGTAATATCCTCATATCATCTAGATTCCACTCTCCTACCGTAACCTAGCTCTCTTGTAGTCACCAAATAACACCAAATATGTTCTCAAACTGCCCACCAAAGTTGTATTATTACAATGGTTGTGACAAGATTCTTGGGTGCATGGGCGTATTATGCTGTGGTGGTTGGCCTATTTTGCACCTATGCAAATATTCCCATATCATCTAGATTCCACTCCCTCACATTGACAAGCCCTCTTGCAGTCACCAAATAAGCTCCCGCCCAAAACGCTGTCTGCGGATTACCGCAGTGTCTGAGGACTGCCGCGCCCCATACGCTCTTCTTCCACCTAAACAAACAGCCCCATATCATCTTTCTTTCACTACCCCGCCCTTCCCAGCTCTCTTTCCAACACCAAATGACACAAAATGTGTTTCCCCAGCCTTGATCCCCACTGCGCTATCCGCATACAGTTGCAGCTTTACACGGATACAACATGAAGGGTGTTTCAGAAATATATGACGCACTTCACGTTTTTCACACACCAATCAGCGAGCATGTCAGATGTCCGCAACATCACGACGGCCCCTCGGCCAATCGGCGGCCTATCCGCAGGGTGAACAGGGAAGTGAGTCAGCGGACCAAATCCATATATCACTATTTTTTTTGTTTACCTACTTTCAGCCCATTTTAAAGAAAACTACTGGACGGATTTACACCAAATTTACAAAAGCACGCTTTCTGGACCAAGCTTCCTGCTGCAAATTTTGTGAAAATCCATCCAGCGGTTTGGGCTGTCAGCGTGAGCAAAATTTTGTTTCCATTGCATCTATGGAAAAAACAAACATTTTGGGACTCCCCTATAACTTTGCTTCCCCTTGATAAAACCTCATCAAACTTGCACAACAAATTCTGATGGGGCCATATACTTTTTTCAGAAAGTTTAGTTAAGATTCGTTCAGGGGGAGCAAAGTTATAAGCCACCCAAAAAGTGTTCTTCCTATGGGTTGAGCAACTTAACCATAACTACAGAGCTGCTACTGAAGGCCCTGTAATATACATACATATATATGTGTAATGTGTGTGAATGAGTGAGTGCTTGTGTTCAATGTATGGATTACTTACTGGTAATCTTCATTACTCCTAGTCCTACTCTTCCTCATCCCAGTACTTGCCTATGAAGCACCTTTCCTCATACATAAGTAATGGGACTCCCCTATAACTTTGCTTCCCCTTGATAAAACCTCATCAAACTTGCACAAAAAATTCTGATGGGGCCATATACTTTTTTCGCAAAGTTTAGTTAAGATTCGTTCAGGGGGAGCAAAGTTATAAGCCACCCAAAAAGTGTTCTTCCTATGGGTTGAGCAACTTAAACATAACTACAGAGCTGCTACTGAAGGCCCTGTAATATACATACATATATATGTGTAATGTGTGTGAATGAGTTAGTGCTTGTGTTCAATGTATGGATTACTTACTGGTAATCTTCATTACTCCTAGTCCTACTCTTCCTCATCCCAGTACTTGCCTATGAAGCACCTTTCCTCATACATAAGTAATGGGACGAGGAAGAGGGACATGAATGCAATGATGGGCTGCCGAACTGATTTTGGGGGCTGGAGGAGGAGAGTGGTAGGGAGAGGGGACATGCAGGAAGGGAGGTATTGGAGGGGGGTGCAGGCCCAAATTGCTTCCTGATCCCACCCCCAATAGGCCCCTCCCAACCATGATCCCCCAACGGCCAGTCCTTTACTCTTTTGAGGTGGATTCCTTTGCCCTCCCTACAGCAAAATTCTGTTGCGGGGTCACCCGGAAGGAGCAGCTCTGAGTTCACATGTTCCTACTCCACCTGCCCCCGCCAACCTTAATCTAATGTGGGTGAGATGGTAAAGGTTTGAAGCAGAACGTCAGTTGGTGTCCAGAGCCCAGGCAGCGGGAGGCATGGCAATGCAGCTACCGAAGGGAGGTGAAGTCCTTTGCTCACCTCTCCCCCGACCCCACCTTTTATGATCCGTCTCACACTGCTATGCCCCACAACCACGGAATCAGCCAAAGGGCAGCATTTGGCAACCAAAACCAGTTTTCTGCAGGCCGAACCCGCCCTCCCCTTAATTGGTGGGTTTTGCCTTTGAAGGGAGTGGCGGAAACACAGGTTATTCTCCATCCCTCCTCTGTGCCATATAAATACATGAAAATGAGCTGTAACGTGAATGAATGCATAAAACAAGCTTTTACGCCATTTGCTTATGTTATGGCCTCATTGAAAATTAGCTACGAGGTGTCAATTTTGAGCAGACGGACAAATACCAGTCAGTTATTAATTTTGTACTCCAAGAATATAGTAGTCATATTTTATGACAGGTGTCTGTTTCTTCCAAGTGCTGCAATAATGGAATGTATTATTAACCATTTAATGATACTCAGTTTATCTACCTCTGCTGAGTAGATGCATGTGTCAAATGTGAGCGCATAACTTACTGAGCTAAGCCCCATTTACAAGTGCACACATGTTGTGAAGAAACTAACGACCGATATGACTGCCTGCCCTACTAAAGTGTTGCACCCTTCCAGTCATTATGTGCAGTTTGTAATATACACTCATTTTCTGAATTGTTAACACAGTTATAACATATGAGACAAATACCATTGCAGATGTTTCCACTGGCTTGAGTAAAACAACTATTCCATTTGGTGTCCCTTTGTGTTATTACAGTAAAGTCAATCTAATTCCATTTGGTGTTATGAACACCAAAATACAATAAGATACTGTGCACGAAGGTCGCATTTGGTAGTTCATGCCTTGTTTATAAACATTATACATCACCAGATTTCAATTCAATTTCCCCCTTGTACTACAGAGGTGCAGCACAGCAATGCATCATTTCTGGAAATCATTAGAAGTGTATTCTCATTTCACCATGATGGGGCCAACTTGAAGACTACATAAAATGTTCATGCAGTCTTCAAGTTGGCCCCACCGTCTCCAGGTGCGTGTAACCAACACTGGCGTGTTCACCTCAGCCCTGAATTGTTGAGTAAGTACATGACATAATGTGGGGGTTCAAGAAACTGGCATTACGGGTATCCGGGCAAACGATTCATTAGGCCTCATTACGAGGTCCGTCAAGACTACCTCCAAACCGCATGAAAACCCAGCACCCTCGAATGGGCCATTACTGGGGTATTCTGGCCCCGCCGGACCCAGTAATTGCCCTTTCGTGGGTCCCGGTAGATCCCTATTCCCATTTGAGCCCCATAGGGCTCAATTGAAATAGGGATGCCTGCAGCACCGGCACGGTTCATTACCATACCGGTGCGACAGGCTTGCTGTGCTCGCGGGTGCCTTTCATTCCGCCAGGCCTGGGAATGAAAGGCACCCACGAGCACAACTCGGAGTTTGCCGGTCCGGTAACAACGGTACCAGCAAGCTTACCGGTACCGTTGTATCCGGAACGGCAACCTCGTAATGAGGCCCATTAGACGTTACTGTGAAGTCACAAGCAGTGTGAATTGTCATTCTGTAGTTGCTTTTGTCCTTGCCTGTATTTTGTGCTAGGAAGTTCAACGATTTTTTAGGACTAGTTGCCGCATAATAAGACATGTTTTCTTGAAGGAACCTGAGCATTCCCCCACAGCATTGAGTGACCCTCGAGTGTTCAAGTGTTTCCCTCTCTCCTGTCAACGAACATTTTTTTTCACACACTGAGTGCATATTTAAAATAAAGAATGAAATAGGAGATCTACCATGACAGGATAGGCCCTGTTTTGTACATGGAGCGAGTGGATTGCTGCTCTGACATGCACGGTGCCTTTGTTTTGAATTCCTTCGTATTCAAATGCGTTTCTGGAAGCCCTGTGATTCCTACACTTTATGGCCCTTCAGGGGCTATGTAATAACAGGCATCCATTTCAGAAATTCTTAATTGATGTATACTCGCAACAGCGGCCCATTCCAGACCGCTGAGAGAAATAACATTGCTCAGTGTGAGAAAGCAGCACGCCCGCCTTATCAGCAGCTGAGCCGTCCTGCCTGCTCTGACACTGACATGGGTAATCCATCATGTCATCAGTCCCAGTGACGGATACACCCCACACTTCATCTCCGTTTGACTACAGAGCGGACTATGTAGCCAGCCAGGAGGCAAATGACACAACCCTTGCAAGCTGCATGTTCCTGCTGGGCCTTAGACAACCCCTGTCATGTATAAGAAGGACCAGAGAATGACAGCAAATCCATACAAACCTGCAAATTCGACTGTCATGACAAGCGCACACTATTTAGCCTTCTAACACTATTACACTGCGTCGTGGCAGGCAGAAGAAGGCCGTTGTTGCTGGCCTGTTTGGCGGAATCAGTTAATGGCCCTCATTACAACACTGGCGCTAAACCATGGCGCTATTAGCACCATGGTTGGTGCCTGTGTTGTAACGGGTCCGCCATGGTTCAATGGGGAATTACCACCCCATTCCAAAGTTGGCGGGGCGGTAATTCCCCATTGAACCATGGCCCTTCCCGATTCCCATTTTCGCCCCATAGGGCTCTATGGGAATGGGGAAGCCGCTAAGTACGGTACCGCAAATTGCGGTACCGTACTTAGCACCAAGGTCCCTTTGCGGGTCCTTACTTTAACGGCTGGTGTAGACCAGCCTTTAAGGTCAGGTCCTGCAAAGGGACCTCATAATCAGGCGCTAATGGGTTAACGGCGCCGCAGCCTTTTACGGCGCCGTTAACCCATTAGTGCCAGGGTCGTAATGAGGCCCAATGTCTTTTGTGCACTGTTTCCGATTTTCACATGTTCGATTTGGGTGTGGAGACAATGCCAACTGGCGAAGTGAGTAGATTATTATTTTCTAATTATTTTATTAGAGTTTCAGACATTGCTGGCCACTCTCTTTCTTGCTGCGTCATCACAGCTGCTACAGTATGGTAGGGTGGCCTAACTGCGCCACATGACAGAACAGCAGTGACCCTTTAATTCACGAATGCCCTTTTATCTGTACAGTGCACTCTACAATACGAAAATGGCGGCCTTAGACCTTCATGGGCCAGTGGCGGTAATAAAGTACTATTGTAACTAATGTAAGCAAAATCTGTCTGCTCCTATTTTTTCTAACATACATCAACTTCTCCATTGCCACGTGTATGTGCATGACTCTGGAGAAATTTTAATCATACTGATTACAAGTAAATGAACGTGTCCCATTGTCTGACTGTTATTACGTTAAAACGCAAATTCGTGCCGTGGTTTTGTTGTGGGGCAACCTGTGGGAACACGGGCCTGCCACATTAGTGCTTGAGGATCCAGCACCTTACCTTGTTGCCTGGATCACTGCCTATTCCGAAGTTGCAGGGAGGACCCTGCTGGGAAGTGCAAACACAGGCCTGTGGTGCTGGGGCACCGTGGATGCCGGGAGCATCCCTATGATAGAGTGGCCTGGGCAGACCCAGGGCACCATGCTGACCTGAGGGTCCCAGGTCAGCAGGGTCTGCAGGATCATGGTCACACGGTGTGGGCCTACAGGCCCGGAATAAGAATCAGAGACAAGAGTTCCATTATTGGAGTCTGCAGCTGTTCAGAGTCGTTCTGAGGCGCATGCATGCAGTGAGCTCGTTTTATTAGCATGATGTCATGACGTCATGATGTCACACCTCTTAAAAGGGCAATACACTTAAGAGGGCCACACAACACTTCTCCTTTGTCATAACAAACAAAAACAAATATCACTAAATTTTAACTGATTCCACCTTGCTACAAAATTACTATACTTAGACCACATGGGAATTGTAGGAGAAAACAATGACCACATACATTGGGACTTACATAGTTGCAAACATATAATACATCAATGAAAAAGGGGGGTTGGCAGAGAGGGACTAATTGAGAGCCATCGGACTGACTAAAAGTTGGTGTGTTGATGGGCTGCAGGTAAACGCAAGTTGTGGGTAACCTGCCAAGTTACCCACAGGAAATGTACAAAACAGAAAGAGGTTGTTTGCTTTCACACTCTGCGCTTGAACAACAAAATAAATGCAAGTTTTGCACAATTTAATTTGACGATCATTCCTTAATAACAATGACTGCGGAATACAATTTACACATGCATATAGCAACTCCAGCATTAACTTCCTTGATCTAACAATCAATATGTCCGAACAAAGGTTTGTAACAAGGACATTTTCGTAAGTTAACCTCAGTCAATGCAGTTTTACATGCCACCAGCTGTCATAAAAAAGCGGGTATATCCAATATACCCAAAGGCGAATTCATTAGGGCTAGAAGAAACTGTTCTAATAATGAGGACTTTTTTGGAAGAATGTCACCTGATACGACAACGATTTCTGGCAAGAAGTTATGATACTCGCACTCTCAGCAAAGCTGAACAGGCTGTTAAAAGTATGAAGAGGGTGGATTTGCTCACTCCAAAAATAAGATCAAACACAGCACATAGTAACAAACTTACATTTATTACATGGTTCAAAGAGATAGCTCTAACCTATACAGTATCATGAAAAGACACTGGCATTTACTTCATTTAGACAGAGACATTATGCCATGGTTGGACCGTATGCCCAATTTTATTTACAACAAAGCAGGAAATCTAAAGAATATACTGTCCCCTTCATTCATGTCCAACCCTCAATCCAAACATACCTGGCTTCACCAGCCCGCTAATAACGGCTTCTACAAGTGTGGGGGCTGTTCAATGTGTGCTTATACGACGGAAACTACTAAAGTTGAATTTGGCCAACTGAGCCCATATAATGGCAATTTCTTTATTAATTGCAATACTAAATTCTTTGTGTACTGTATTCTGTGCACATGCGGACAGTGCTATATTGGCAGCACGATTCAGCCTTTAAAGATTAAAATACGTGAACATTTGTCTACTATTTCCAACCAGGAGTCCAAATACCCGCTTGCCACTCATTGGCAAAAACTCCATCAAATAGACAATAAAGCACTCATTAGGTTTGTGGGTATGGCACAAGTCTCCCTTCCACAACGTGGAGGCAACCTTGCCCTTAAACTTAGACATTTGGAAGCCCGCCTAATCTGCCAATATCGTACTGTGGCCCATGGACTCAACACAGATCATGAATTATCAGTATTTCTGTGAACTCTTGTAAAGTAAACGTGTTACATTTGTTGTGTGTTTTTAACTTATGTATGCATACCAATGATTTTAGGTGCAAATGGCCTGAATCCATAAATGGTCATTCATGTTGCCTTGATCGGATCAATGGAAAATTATCTGCAAAAATCTATTGAGTATTAATGGTGCCAGCTATAGAGAATCACAGTACCTGGGGTGAGATGAGAAGGACTAATCACGCTAATTATAGTCAATTGTCACCTTAAGAAAATTATTGATTTAAATAAATGAGGCAAGCATGTGCTCCCATTGAACCAAAGTCCTCCGGCTTTAAATTTCGTCACAGACGCCTCTAAATCAGTTTTTCGCAATTTGCTTTAACCTTATGTCTTGTCCAAAAATCAATTAGGAACTCTTGCATTAGTGGCGCCTGATTCCACATCGTTAAATAACAATCTTATAACTTTTAATACCATTACCCCAGATGGGGTTCAAGTATATACTTACCTTGAAGGGGCCTAAGGCTACCGACACTACACACCCAACATGGCTGCTACTGTGAGGCGCATGCCATGTCTAGATACACGCTTCAGTGTTACGCGCAAGCTTTAAGAATAGCAAACCCTCACCGCGCGGGCCTCCAGCGGCATCATTCAAGCGGAAACGCTGGTAAGTGAGGGTCTTTCACGCATACCCCTGCTAGAACCCATTAGGGGCTGAGGTAGTGCACGTGACCGTCTAGACAACTGTAATTACTTCAAAATTGCTAATTAGCGGTTTCTTTCCCTTTTCCCTCCCCGGCCATGCTGATATGGGCATCTTTCTATTTATGGTGTGCTTTTGAAATTCCTTTCTGCCCCAATAATTAATTACACTCAATTGAGTGCACCAAACCCGCAACAGCGGCTTTATAGGTATGTGAAGTTGAATTTACTAGGCATCCAAAAAAATGTTTTGCAATGTATGCTTACTTGCGTTTCTCGTAGTTGGCCAATCACTAACAGACACTGTTTCCGCTTACAGTGGAGACTAATTCATTGAAAAACTCATCATTAAAATTGCACTACTATTGGTAAGTGGCAATAAGCTACTTTTTATAATATTTCACATATAACATACCTACGGTTATTATTGACAACCATTACTATTATTTTACTATTATGTTATATTTTTTTTTTCCAGTGTTTCGCATCAATTGCAAGGATTTCCAAGGTCGAATACTATTTGGGAAATTACTTTCAAGTATTTAGCAATAACGCACATGCATGGCCAGTATTGGATAAAATGCTAATTTAGCATTTCCTTTATTTTGTTCTTCCCTCCTTTCTTCGCGCATTGCACCTACCTTATATTGGAAATCTGCCAACTTTGATCGGCCGACTAATATCCTTTTTTGATTTGGTTCTCTGGTGCAATGTTATTTGAACCGTCTGTGGATGACTATCTTTGATTTTCACTGATTGATTAATGGTCTGTATAAACCACCCATTGTGCCCTATTGTGTTTTGTGTTCTGGATGAATTACCACTTGTATTCTTGCACTGCTAATGTACAATTGTTATGCAGCCTCAGATGAAGAGCCTTACAGCTCAAAACACGTGTCAGGCTGCCTGGTCTTCAAATTAAATTGTGCAAAACTTACATTTATTTTGTTGTTCAAGCGCACAGTGGATATAATATATGAAGCATGCTGCAAATATTTGGCTGGTGACTGTCAGGGTTTGTGGACTGCTGATGGTCTGTTGGCATCTTTACCACATTCGAAACACTTAATTACACATGGGAGACAAGGAACTTCAACCACAGAATGATACCATTGTCAGCTATTGCCACCATACACAGCATGCCGACAAACTGCGGGAGCACAGCTTCGCATCCATTTTAACTGGGACCACTTTAAACATATAAGTTACATGCAGGCTCACAGCATCTAAATACATGTTTATTGAGTCCTCTTTAAGCATCTGTGGGGCTGCTGGAAACCAGTTCACACTTGCACTCGTATCAGTTCAGGACAGTCGATAGCCCAGTTCAGCAGCCGGCAAAGCCACTCATGGGGCACCAGGGGCCACACTGGCGTAGTCCGTTGATGTTCGGGCAGGCAGCGAGACACTGATAGCAGGGCGTCTAGGCTGATATGATATGATAGGTTATTTATAACGCGCTTAATACCCAGAGGTTTCTAAGCGCGGACGCGGGGATCGAACCTGTGTTGCTCCGTGTCGTCTTGCTTCCATGGCGAGTACGTTACCATTGAGCTATCCTCCCGAGATCGCTCACCACATTCTGGCTCCCCCAGGTGGGAATGCCTCTTGATGTTGACAGGGCATGGGGTGTCAGCATGTTACTGACCCCTTCATCCTGGCCGCACAAACACCCTCTTGGTAGAGGACCACACCAAGGCCAGTGCCGGCATGATGGTATGCCGCCTTTGGAGAGGCCACACCATGCAGCAATCAGGAGACACATCCTTGCAGCAGGTGTGAGGCAGCAAGACACTTGTGGCATGGTGTCTGGACCACACTATCCCAGAGAGGAGTTACATGTCTTCCCAAAGCAGCAGGAGGCCACACTCAGTATCTCCCTCACAAAGGCAAGAGTCACCTTCCTCTTGGTGGAGGGTGTGTGGCAGCAAGTCACTTATTAGCAAGGCATCGGCCATGCTCCTCCAGGCAGGAGGTCTTGCGGTCATATTAATGAACTAACTGCCCAAGTACTCTCTCGGGGTGAGAGCCACAGCCAGGTGAGTGACTTGAGGGCCGAAGGGGCTGCTCACAAGTGAGCTCTGATCGTGGAGCAGGAAATGTCTCCCTCATGCAGGAGCAGGGCCGCATCTGGGGTGGAGTTGCCGGCAGGGTGCCAGAACGTCCACTCTCTCCTTTGCGGAGGCGGATGCCGCTCACAAGTGAGCAGCCCCTTCGGCACTCAAGTCACTCACTTGTCAACATGGCAGTTGCTCTTGGTGGTCTTCACAAGGCAGCAGGAGGCTGCCCTCAGTCTCTTCCTCCCCCAGGCTTGAGTCGTGGCAGGACACAGGTCACAGGGTGCCTGGGACACTTCTTATACTCCCCCAGGTAGGGGCCATTGGCAGGACACAACCGGCATCGGAGAGTGCACAAGCACTCTGTGGAGCTGCAACCCTCAAATATCTCTACATCACGCATTTGCTGGGTCTCCTTGCTGGAATAGCGCCTGCAACTCTTCTCCCTTCTCCATGCAGGAATAACGTGGTTGTAGAATGAGTATTGGGGCAGCAGTGACAAAGAGCTTTCAAAGTACAGAAAGAATATTGGCACCTCCAATAAGTTTTGTTTCCTACTATCAAGGCACTGCCTGTTGCTGCAGGGACACCAGGAACAGATCCTTTACATTTCAGATGCAGGAAGTGCATAGATGTTTCCAGTCCATGTTGTTCATGCTGCAAGTTGGTGGGAAGCTGAAATAGAGCACTTGTTGACATACCCAAAGCATCCAGGCTGGTGCACATTATTGACAACCATGCTTGGTTCTCATCCTGTCCCTTTTCACAGATCTAGTAGCAGAACACACACCCGTTTTCTAATTAAGCTGAATGGCTACTGTGTACAGAGTGAAACGACTTGGCCACTGTGGTTTGAAAAAAAGGAAACCCACGCCTCACTTTCCCTCATGCAGGAGAACAAGCTGTAATGCAACTGTCAAAACGGTGAAGTGTTCCATTAAGCTCCGGTCACGGAGCGCTTCATTGTTACCACCACCAGCTGTGCCCAGGATTACTGCAGAAGGGGCTGCCAGCACACCAGAGTGCTGCCCCGTAGTTCCAGTGAGTGTGGGCAGGCGTGTTGCTTCATTTACCACTTTTACACTGTTGAAGCTCTGAAACTCAGAGCACTCCAATTTGCTATGCGCTGACGCTCAGCACTTCCTTTCTGTCACTGCCGGGCAGTCCGGGATCTTTCTTTCATTGCTCCGATGACAGGAGCATATCATATTCAACTCCAATGGGACTGGGGTCTATTGGGGAGCCAATTTAATGTTGCAGCCACGGCAGAGCAGGCTGTTCCTTCCCTCTCCATTTCTCTTCACTCCGTACCAGAGTATGGACAGTTCACCGTCCGGCAGCCTGGGATCACAGCAGATAGCCAATTGCATTTATAATCACAGCGCCTTCATGGAGTCTTCTGCTGTTCATCGCAGCGTGACTAACAACAGCGCAACACTGCTGCTTATGGGGGGTCAGGGGGGCGGCCAGGCAATTTCTTTATTTTCTTTTGGAGCTCTGATCGTGGAGCAGGAAATGTCTCCCTCATGCAGGAGCAGGCCCGCATCTGGGGTGGAGTTGCCGGCAGGGTGCCAGAACGTCCACTCTCTCCTTTGCGGCAATGGATGCCACTTCACCTGTCCTCCCCCGTGGGTGACCAACCACGCCGCAGGGGTCCTTCCTCCTCATCGCCGTTGTTGTGGGGCAACCCATGGACACACAGAGCTGCCCCATTAGTGCTGGAGGGTCCAGCACCTTACCTTGTTGCCGGGATCACCCGGTATTCGGATGTTGCAGGGAGGACCCTGCTGGGCCGTGCGGACACGGGCCTGGGGAACTGGGGACCGTGGATGACAGGAGCATCCAGATGGTAGAGTTGCCTTGGTGGACCCATGGCACCATGCTGACCTGATAGTCCCAGGTCAGCAGGGCCTGCAGGACCTTGTTCACATGGTGTGGGCCTGCAGGCCCAGAATGGGAGACAGAGACAGGAGTTCCATTGTTGGGGTCTGCAGTCATTCTCAGGCCCGAGAGTGCAGGAGCTCCTTTTATTAGCATGGTGTTTATGGCATAGTCATGACACCTTTTAAAGGTGCAATACACTTAGGAAGGCCACACAACAGGTATGGTGTTTCTATATGCATTTAGAAATGCGTTGGGGGTGGAGTGAGCCTTCTTCATCTTGAGTCCATGGAGTACAATATTCCAGTTAATGGACATAGCTGACAAGTGGGTCTGTGTCTCGTGTGACACCTGGGGCCTGTCTATGTATCTAATTGAGCCAACAGCACTTTGTAGTATGGGATTTGAAAGCTGTCTTGTGAAGAGAAACATTACACATTGAATTCGATGAATACAAAGACAGATTGGCAGAAAACCAGAATTGACTCAAAACTTTACACAAGTCATAACACTTGGTATCTTGGTGGCTGCGAAGGAAAAGAATACGACTAATTCTTCCGAAAAAAAGTGAAATACTAATAATGGAATCCGTTTAAAGAGGCAGCAGTAGTGGACGTGTCTTCCTTATACTATTTGCAGACAGAAACTCTCAACTTTTGAGGTTGACCACATTCAGACATTACTGAAGTAAAAGCAATGCAATTAGGCATGTGCCCTTTTTTGAGCCCGAGTATCATGAATACAATTTCAATTAAACGTTATTATTATTATTATTATTATTATTATTGTTATTGTCATTGTCATTGTTATTGTTATTATTATTATTATTATTATTATTATTATTATTATTAATAATAATAATAATAATAATAATGTCACGTTTTCATATATTGCGTAATGCAAGATTACTCCCACTGCTTAGCACCATAACAAAATCTTCTTATCCAAATTTAAATAAACTCATCTATTAATGTTAACTAGAACAACCGTTGAGAATACAGTGATATTTGCTTTTGAAGGAAACATGTTTAAAACAATTCCGATTTAACAGCTTTTTTCTCTTTCAATGTAAACTATCACAAGCCAGCAATTGCGCCGTTAATAGTGTCACATTCTCCGGTGTCTTCTGTGTGTCCTTGCTGCACCCGGTGTAATTGTGTACTGCAAGAGCCCCAAACACTTGTAATTGGGTAAACAGGTGGGCCCTTTTCAAATGTGCTTTGGTTACATGCCATCAGAAACAGCCTCATGGCAATGCAAATTAAGTATCTGCCCCCCTCTACCTCGCCCCGCATCTCCTCTAGGGGTAACAACTCCCAGCAAAAGAAAATGATGGGCTTGTGTTTAATGGCTTTACAATACCCAATGGCCTCTTTCAGACATGCACCCCTGCACTGTTGTTCTCCTCCCCTCATTGACATGCAATCAGCTACTGGGGAGATACTGAGCCAGTTAAATGGTAATGCAATTAGCTCATGTATATGCAAGTCACTATCTTTTCACACCTTGATCCTATTAACACACATTTCAATGCTAATAGCTCGCCAGTGGGCGCTAAAGAATAGCACAGGCTCTGCTGAGGCCCTGTCACTTTAAGGGTCTGTGGGGGCGTAGGGGCATGGGCGCATTCCATAGATGCAGGATTATCCGAAGGCATGTTTGATCCTGGCACCCTCAAGCACTGAAAAGAGAAGGGTCCGCATTCAATTTACTGCCACCAACAACAGCGCGAGGGAGACCTGCTGTCAACTTGAGGGCACAAGTCTCTAGTTGAGGATGCCTATCCCTTCACGACCTTTGCTGCACATTCCCCATGTGCCTTTCAATACTCACTGGTGTCTGATGTGAGTATGATACCCCCATGATATGGCACCTGTAAGCAGTGATGCACGACAAAGATGTTTTCTGTGCGGCTCAAGTGAGTGATAAGAAAAAGCAAAGCCCGTCTTGGAAATACAAAAAACCCTGTCGCTCTCAAAAATTCGTTTTACGCTGCTCTCCCGCCGCCTGAGAAATCCTCACACATTCCTCGGCCACGAGTGAAGGAGACAACGGAATTGTTGGCAGAACAAAAAGGAACGTTTCATTAATTTTTACAAATCCAAGTGGATGCTTTGAAGAGGAAATACAGGCAGCAGGCGCTCTACAAAATTAACAGATAATATACAGATAAGGTAATAGTGATCCTTCTTCCAAGTTCTACCTAAAACATGTTGCCAGATCAATCTCCCCATCTACAGTGTCACACCTTTTTTTGTGTTGTCAAGCCTTCAGCTGGTCTCAAATCTGCCAACTAATGATATCAAACGCGTTCTACATACCTCCATGCTGCCTCCTTGCGGTCACATGCTCTGGGAAACTGGATGGAGTGCAGGGTAATAGTGTATGAGGCTCTGCTGCCTGGAGTCCAAATACCACCCCCTGTTGTCATGTAGCAGCGACGCTAACAATAATTCAGCAGGAGATGCTTTTCTTTGTTGTTGGACCCAGGGCTGTAAATGGACAACATTTATGAAAGGCAAAGAACGGTATGCAGTGTTAATAACGGGAAACAAAAAAGAAATACACACATTTTAAACGACACCGGACTAACGACAAAAAGTAAATTTTTTTAGTAAAGGTATATATGGGAGGTAGGGTAAGGGATCAAAAGGGGTGGGGGAAATTAGGGGTGAGAGGGTAGAAAGCTTTAGAAAGGCGAGGGGTTTGGGGGGACCCCCCAAATTAATAGAGAAAAATCGATTTAGGTGTCGTTTAAAATGTATGTCGTTATTTAGGGTGGCGTTATAAAGACATGGAACCGCAAAGAACCCGCCTTTGCGGGGATGCTGGGTTGGACGGGCATGTGAGGTGCTGGGCTGACTGTAGGCAGGAGGTACCAGGTGGAACCAGTTCCACGGTAGGGGGCCAGGCAGGTTTGGTGGGCTTCAACTCAGTGGAGTATTGCAGTGGTGCGAAATGTCCCATAAAAAGGGGGGCAAGAGTGCAAAGGAGCACAGTTCTCTGCCTTACACTGGGAGGATTTCGCACCACTGTGTTCAATGCTTCCGGGCCTTAGCGCCGACACCCTCAGTGGGAGGCACGTCGTCAGCCCTTGTTCACAATGCGCCCCCCTCACGCTCTCATTCATGCTCTCATTCCTTAACTGCTACCCTCTTCCCACGGAGCCCATCCCCCTTACAACCCAAATGAGAGGCATGACCAGTTGAATGAGTGGGAGAAAAATTGCCACAGCAAACTTTATTACATATATAAAGTCAGGAGTTAGCTTACAGGTTCCGTTTACCCCTCAGGATTCTGCGCTGAGGAATAGCAACTTGTCTCCCCCCCACCATCCCTTCTACCCATCACAGGCGCCCCGTCCCTCCTTAACAGTCCCTCTCTACCCTTTGGCCATTTGTTTCTTTTGCAATTTTGCTTTTCATTTCCTTTCCCCATCTCTATTTAAGTGCATTTTCTTTCCATGTATTACTTTCTTTACATTCTCCATTTTCCGCTTTGGCTCCTTTTTTAAGGATGCGTTCATGTCTCCTTTTTCCCCCTCTTGCTTCCCTTTACCCCTGGATTCCCTCTTCCCCTTTCCCCTGGTTGGCTTATTAATCCTTGTTAATTTTTTCTCTCCCCCAAAGGTGTTCCCTTAGCCCGTCCTGCCAGGGATTCCCCCGCCTTCCGCCGAGACCCTGGGCTGCCCTAGCTCCCACCGCCTTAATTGTCCCAACCCCTCCGGCCCCTCTTTCCCCATCGCATCCTCCTGTTCTCAAGAGCCCCATCCAGCGCTACCTTCACCCCAGAGCCCAGCAGCCTTCTTATCCCCATCCTCTTCCCCTGCCTTTCGCTAATGAGGGGTCCTCCCCAACTATCCCCCCTGCTCCTCTTGACCCCTACCCCCCGCATTCCAAGGACCCCCCTCCCAAGTGTTTCTTCAGCTCTGCTTGAGCTGACAATTGCAAATGCCCCACTTCTCTTACACCCCCCCCTCACCAACCCCTAATCTCCCATGGGCCCCCTTCCCCACAGTTTCCAACCTACTTGCCGGAGCCGCGTTAACTGTGAAATCTTTCAATCCACCCCCCCTTGCTGACTTCATTGTTGCTCTCCATTTTTTGTTTCCAACGATGCACTTCCCATTACCCCCACCCACTTTTGGAGTTGGTCTTCCAAGCCCGCTAAACCTCCACATTAACATGGGCCTCCCCTGAGTCTAATACTCCTGGGCGCCGTTCATAATAAACTGAAGGCTGTGCAGTTCCCCTTGTGGTATCCGCCAGTGCTTTCTAACGGCAACACCATGTAACATCCGCTGGGCTTGTCTGCAAGAGACCTGTCGCTGCGACCGGTGTCCCAGCCACAACTCACAGCGGGCCACCGGCCGCAGTGATTTTCCCCTCATGCACCTGATCACCTGTGCTGCACCAAATCCACAGCTATACTTCAAACATTGTTCCTTTACCCCCATTCATTCCGTTCATAACAGACAAGCTGGCCCTCCGGACCAAACCGGTGGCCTGATGAATTGTGCTGCGGCCATGACTGTCGGCGTTCTTCATACTTGCTTGATCGCTTGTTCCGTACTGCATTGCAGGAGGGCCAACTGACCTGGCCGTGGCGTGCCGAAATAAGGTCTTCCCTTGACCGTTTCTTTTCCTTAGCAGAGGCCCCCCCAAGTGTTGGGGAGAGAGCGTTTTGGGCCAACTAACGGCCTTTACTAGTGGGTAGGGCCTAATTTAACAACTTCCCTTCCTTCCCTCTTTTCTTGCCTCTCCTTGTGGTTCATTTGCAGCCCAACCCTTCCAGCGCATCCTTCAAGTCAGCCACCATCACCCTCACCCCTACTTCCGATAAGTGCACTTTATCGTCCCCAAAGCAACCCAGAGTTTTCAAACTAATCAAGGCATGATTGATCAGGAATTTCCCCAGATTTACATTCAATTTTTGCCTGGATTCCTCAACGCCTCCATGGGAAAGCGCCCCCTTCCATGATTGCCTAAGTATGATCTCTGACCACACCAACGCCGTGCCCCGGAAACTGTTCCCTATTTGTGTCAGAGCGGCCCTCATCCCCGCCAGTAGCCCCCTCTCCCCCTTGCCACCAGGTCGTTTCCCCCCAAGTGGATCACTAATATGTCTGGGCGGCCATAGCACCAACGGCAATCATCCAGCACACCCCACAACTCGTCCCATCTGATGCCTCCATTGGCTACCCAGAAGATTCGGGTCTGTAAAAAGCCCATATGAAAATCATTATATTCCTTCTCCACGCCCCTCGCTGCCCGGGCCACGAATGAGTGGCCGATGACCGACACCGATTTGCGATCTGTGGAGAAATGAATGTTGCTGGTTGGTGAATTATCCCGTGCCTTGCGCAGCTCCCTAGCTTCATTGGTCCCCCTCCCCAGCCCCTTCCCAATTGGCGTTCCCCCCCCCCTTATAACCCTTCCGGCCTTATGTAGAATTTGTACTTGTCTGATTCCCACCTCCCAATTCTCTTTATGGCTTCCTCCCCTAATCCCTCCTGGTATGCTGTTGTGGCCGCCCCTATTCGGAATGAGTGGGGCGTGTAGTGTCCGTTGATGCCCTTAATGCCAGCTATGGCCGAGGCCATTACCTTTCTGAATTGGAATTGCGTGAGGGGGGAGCACTCCTCATGTATGAACAAGTACCCTGGGCCCCCTTTTCTGGCCCCCAAAAATGTGCTCATGGTCATGACAGGGCAATATTCCCCTACCCCCAAGGACCCCAGTACCAGGTTTCTTCCTTCACCCCCCTGATCTGTCTTGGAGCTCCTTATCCTCACCCTAAGGGATCCCTCTGAGATGCTTATGTCGCACCTCCGTAATGCCTTGAATTCCTGATCGTGCTTGGAGCGGGTAATCAACTCACTGGGGCGCAGGGCTCCAAAGAAGGCTAACGTGAAGCAGGCTTTAAAAAGAGTACACTCATAAGGGGGGTAGCATATAAAATTAACACGGGTGAGCATCTTTTTCAACAGTTCGAAGTGGATGGGGCGTCTATTGTCCCTGCTGGGGGGCTCCTCCCTGTCCCAGCCTCTCAATGCTGCCCTGACTAGGAAGCCCTTGGTCGGGTCACTTAAACCTGCTAGCTGACTATGAAAGGCAATTGCGCATAGATGCCCTGAGAGCCATGATTTTGACTTATGGTTCTTCCTGGCCCATAGCATGAAACGTTGGACCTTCACTTCCCAGTGCTAGTTGTTACCTTCCCCCGTGATTTCAAGAAACGTCTTGAAACCTCTGCTGTATCTTTCCCTTGAACCCCCCAAAAGTGACTTGGCTGCTAGGGCCCTCAGGGTGGCTGGGCAATGGGCCACCTGTATATTTATACCCAAAACCACTGCCATGTTGTCTGACCATACTGTTAAACGCTTGTTGGCCAGTTCCCTGGCCCAGAGGTGCAGTGCAAATTTTCCAGCAGTCGGCAAAGAAGAGGCCCAATTCGATGTGCCCGGGCCTTTTATGGCGTCTCTGGCTGGGGCGCGCTTGCCTGCATCGCTCGTGGTGATGGCACCCCTCCTCCCCCTCCCCTGCCCTTCTGGGTGGGGACCTGCTTGGCTCCACCCCCCCGACTCCACTTTCCGCCGTGCCTCATGAGGGCGTCGGCACTAAGGGGGGCCGCCACCGAGAAGCCCTTCTTTGAAGGGCGCGGGAGCGTGCCGATGCCGTTAACATGTCTGCATCAGAGTACTTTTTCTTGCTGCTGAAGATCCGTCTTCTGGAGCTCCTGCAGTGGCTGTCCATCAGGTAGGCCAGTTCGTGTTTGGGGAATGAGGTCTTTGATGATCGTGGATGTGCCGGTGCTGCCGGGGAGGCACAGGTAAGAAGGGCTTTTGGAGGTGGGTCAAGGTAGTTGCATGGGTGGGTCTGGACGAAAGGAAATTGGTGGTGGTGGGTGGTGGGAGGATGGCAGAACTGTAGTGAAGCCTTTTCGGTTAGCTAGGGGTTAACTGTGGTAACAGGAGGCAGCACGGGGAGAGGTCACGTATGTTAAAAGTCCATGCAAGCGAGCGGGCAGAGGTCGCTTATTGTAAAAAAGCAAATACACGTGTATTGTGAGAAGCAGGTAACAAAGAGGGGGAGAGGTTGAATGCATTTTTACAAAAATGCGTTCTCATAGTAGAAGACCGGAAAAACGAGCGGGGAGAGGTTGCATACCATACAAGCACATAAAGGGTTCAAGAGTGCTCACAGGCAGTAGAGAAACAAAGCAGAGCATGGTGTGTGTAGGGAGTCAGGCGGGGAGAGGTTATATGAAAGACCGAAGGGATAACAAATGCTTGCAATGGCAAGGAGAGGTTGCACCTGACACATTGGTTGACTGAGCGAGACACACAGGCAGGGAGAGGGTGCCTTATTTGGGTACTCTCTGAAAGTGATAGAGGGGTGAACTAAGGAAGCATTTTACACAAATCTGAACATTAAAAGTGTGCAATATCGTTATAACAAAAGCAAGGGAACCATCAGTGAAATTTGAAAAGGATTTCTGATGCAAGGGCTGGGTAAACAGGGCAGGGACATGGATCCAGGAAAATTAGCTGCCCTGATCACAATGATGCAGGACAAGGATGTGGATGCCATTACGGCTTCCCTGGGAGGGAATGCGGCTCCATTAGGGGGTGGTGGAGAGCCTGCAGGGGAGGAGGGAAGAGTGGAAGAGGGACCAAGAAGGTTCAATGTGGTCCCAAGGGTGACATTCCCACCAGGAAAGAAAAGCAAAAAAGCAGGAGACACTACGGCTCACTCGCCAGTGGAAGTAGTAGCGGTAGTGACCCCACGGCATCCGCTGTCCCAGTTACCAGCAAGCCTGTGGGGGGGGACAACGGGCACAGAACAGGGAGGGATTAATGCACTTGGGGAGGGAGGTCACAGGCTAGGACCTCTCAAAGGCAGGGATACACTCCAGTTGGCGAAGACAGAGGGGACAAAAGAACAACGCATGGTCAATGAACAACAGCCAGAAAAACGCATGGGGAATGGGCAACAAACAAGGGCCACGTTTGGTTGTGAAGACCCACGGCAGGGTAATTCTAGGGGGGAACCGGATGGCACTCCCAAAAATGTGATGTTACATATAATACTATTAACAATTTTCACATAACAACATGTTCTGCTGCCAAGTGGTCTAGGGAGATGTTGCATCTAAATTAACAGAGAAAGAATGCACAAACTCCCAAGGGGGAGGACACATTGGTGACTGAGTGAGACACACAGGCAGGGAGAGGGTGCATTATGGCTCACTCGCCAGTGGAAGTAGTAGCGGTAGTGACCCCCACCGCATCCGCCGTCCCAATTACCATCAAGCCTGTGGGGGGTGTGGACAACAGGCATAGGACAGGGAGGGATTAATGCACTGGGGGAGGGACCTCACAAGGGCAGGGATACCCTGCAGTGGGGGAGCGCAGTGGGGACAAGCGAACAACCCATGGGCAATGAACAACAGCCAGAAAAACGCATGGGGAATGGGCAATGAGCAGGGGACGGGTTTGGTTGTGAAGACCCACGGCAGGGGAATTCTATGGGGGGAACCAGATGGCACTCCCAGAAATGTGATGTTACATATAATACTCACTATTAACAATTTTCACATAACAATATATTCTGCTGCCAAGTGGTCCAGGCGGACCATGGCTCACTGCCCTGCCTGGGGCGATGCATGGTGGTGAGGCCCTGTCCCCTCCCCACTGTGCCCTTCAGTGGAGGCATCACCGGGAGGCAGCCCCCCCTTACTTACCGTTTCCTGCTGCCCCCCAGTCCAGCCACTCCCTTCCCCTGCTGGGAGACCCCAGTTGCTGTGCCCCATTCTGGCTCCAGGGTCCCCCGGAAAGAGATCTCTGTGTCTCTGTGTCCCCACGGTCCTCCCCCGCCTGCTCCCCCCACTCCTTCTAAAACAGGATGGGTGCAATGGGAAAAAGAACTCCCAGGTGGCCCAAGGGCTCCAGGCAGCGGTTCAGGCATGGAGGCGACAATCCAGGCAGGACGATGTGAAGACCTGTGCTCACCTCATCCCCCCAGGGCACTATTTATGCCCCCTGGATTGGCACCACTGTGACCCTTCCTCGCCGTGTCTGAGCTCACAAAAATGCTGCCTCTCCGTCACCCCCACTGATGATCTGGTTCCAACAGGCATCCGCCTGCTCCTTCTCCTCCAGCCGCCCCCTGGCGCCCAACCCAGCATCCCTGTAATTGCGGGCTTTTCACTTTTGTGGGCTGAGCAAAGGGGCTACCTAGGCGAAGGGTGAACACACGTGGCACATAACTTCTTTGGATGCCAAAACCGGCCACATTTGAATCTCACAGCGAATCATAAATTCACTACCAAAAAAGTGATGTTACATATAATAAACACTATTAACAATTTTCACATAACAACATATTCTGCTGGCAAGTGGTCCAGGCTAACAATGGCTCTCCGCCCCGCCCAGGGCTATGCATGATGGTGAGGCCTTCTCCCCTACCCACCATGCCATTCATGGGAGGCATCACCGAGAGGAAGCCTCCCTTTCTTACTGGGTCCAGCTGCCCCCCCCGGTTACAACCTCCCTTCCCCTATCGGCAGCCTCCAATCGCTGTGCCTCATTCCGGCTGCGGAGTCCCCGGAAAAGGATCTCAGTGTTCCCATGGTCCTGCCCCACCTGCAACAGGTCACCACACCCAACATCTGCAAAGTTCCTTAGTCAGGCCACAAAATTCAGCCACAAAAGTTCTGTCCTGTGCTCAGACAGGTGCACCCTGTCCTGATGAGTTCCTGGGGCCCTCAATAGGCCATTCCTGATGATGTGCAAGCGCCCCAGGCAGCCCGCCAGCCGGGCTAGTTCACTATTCAATTTCCATGCCGACATGTTCAAAGGTCGACTAGCCCTGGGCACCCCTAGGACAGCCTGGGAAATATCTGTGACCATGCGAGCAATGCTCCCAGCAAACAACAACAAGGTTGAATGTTTAATGAGCTCCTTCCTGCCGATCTCAGCAGATCGTCCCCCAATGTACAAAATTACCAATCTGGGACTTGGCAGCCCCCTTCCTCATATGCCTTTTGACCAATGAAGGCACTTGTCGTACTCAAAATCCTCAACGAAAAGTCTAGTAAATGTCCATGTCCACCACATCTGACAGCAGCCCAGTTCTTTTTTGCACCCTCTGCTTCATTCTCCAAACGAATGAGTGCCCCACGACCGACACCAATGGTTTCACCATCTCCTTCCTCAAAATGACAAAAAAACTGCATTATTAAACATGGGCCCTTTTTAAAAGTTTTCTTATTGTATTTCCTCTTCTATGCCCTGGTGCCCCCTTTACCCACTCCACGCTGCCACTTAACAGAGGAGGTGTGGTTGGATGTATCCTTTGTAAGCATGCGATTTCCACCACCCCAATGACTTCAATTGTCCTTCCCTGTATCGTATCTTGTGGCTGTTGTGGCTGCCCCTATTCTAAAGGAATGCAGGGCAAACCCCAGCACCTCTAGTCCAGCAGTCTTCAATGCCCTCTCGAAGATTTTTCTGAACTGGCACCTGGATAGGCACTACCCATCCTTGTGCATGAATAACAGGCCCTGTACCCCAAGTATTCCCGTAGATATGTTTGCCATAGCATGCGTCGTCAAAATCACCTTGGCCTCATTAGCCTCCTGGTCTGTTTTTGACTTCCCCAACCAAATGTGTGCCAGGGCCTCCCCTTCGAAAGATAGATCATCCCTGGCCAAACCTCCCCAAAAATCAGTCGTGGATCCGCACACCAGTTCCACGATCCAGAAAGCCCCAAAGACTGCTGTTAGAAAAACTGCTCTGCACACTGCTCTTTCCCAGCCATCCCGGAATTGTACGATCGGACCAAAAAAAAAGGTCTGCCTGAAAAAAAAGTCAGAAAATGCAAACCACCAAAGGTCCGAACACCAAAACTTCGAACCTTTGGTGGCATGCATTGTACGTAAGTAATAAAAACCAAAAAAACGGGTGTCTCCCGCAACACCCTGCTCACTATACTGTACAGTATGGTGAGTGGGGTGTTGCGGGGGACAGCCCGGCAGCACATCGGAGAAAAAAAAAAAACAGGGACTACGGGAGTGTCCCCCGCAACACCCTGCTCACTATTCTTTACAGTATATGTAAAAAAAGCAGGGACACATTGTGAAGAAAAGGTGAGTAGGGTTTGTTCATGTTGGGGGTGTGGGTGGAGGTGTGTTGAGGGTGTGGGTGGCGTGTGTGTTGTGGGTGTGTTGTGGGTGTGGGTGGGGATGTGGGTATGTAGTGATTTGCAGTGTTTGTTCGCATGGGAACTGTACGAACCTTTGGTGGTGCGTACATTTCCCATGAAAACTTTTCCATCACAGACTTTTCCATGATGGAAAAATCAGGCATATCCACCAGACCTACATATTTTTCCCCAGCTCCTGTACCATTGCTGCTATCATGTTTTGATTCAGAGGCCTTCTACTATCCACCCCTAGAGCCACCGCCTTTTTACAACTGGCTAATGCCTTTTTTATCGCACAATCGGAGGAAGGCTGGGACCTTCCTTGTATCCCTGCAAAGAAACTGATGGCTGCAATTTTAGTCTTGGCTACCGCCATTGTTGCTCCCCCACATGTAAGTAACCCAGAAAATTTCTTGGGGGCCTGTCTGTGAAAAATGTCAACAAAGCCCTGCCCCCCACCAAATTGCCTGAATTCCACAAATTATCTGTCATATGCCCTCTTTGTTTTCCCTGATACCTATACATTTATCAGAGATGCTAGTTCCGGTCGCCCACCTCCCCAAGTGTCTCCAGGAAATTTGCCATTGCTAGGTCTGCCCCAGGCAACCATCGCTGGAACTCCTGCATTTTAAAACGGGACAAAGCATAAGCTACATTATTGAGGCTACCAGGAACATGTTTTGCCTGAAAGCGAATATTTTTCTTTAAACACAGTAACACCGATCTCTTTAGGAGCCTCAACACCATTGGGCATGCCGCCCTCTGACTGTTGATTGAGCAGACCACTGACATGCTGTCGGACCAAAACACCACATCCTTGCCCCCAGCTCCCTTCCCAGCTCGTGAGTGCTACAATTATGGGAAAAAGTTTCAAGAAAGTTATGTTTTTGCACAGCCTCTCCTTCTGCCAACAGTCTGGCCACTGCTGGCCACACCACTTGTTTTCAAGATTGCCTCGAAACCCATGCTCCCTGCTGCATCCGTGTATAGGCCTAACAGGTCGTTGCATTCAGTTCCTTCCGGCCATTGATGTACCCCATCCGAAAATCATCCCAAATTGCTAGGTCCTGTTTCTGCTCTTTGGTCAGCCTGGTGTATGATGTCATTTATTCAGACCCGACATTGCTCCAGCTATGGACCAGGAGAATGGCCTACCCTTACGAAAGATTCTGAGAGCGAAATTCAGCTGCCCTACCAAACTCTGCAGCTGGCCGAGGGTCATCTTGGTGAGGTGGTAGGTCCCTCAGTTGTATCCACTGCCAAGGGTACCCCCATTTTTTCCCCTACCTCCTGGAAAGTACCCAGAGCACTGATGCACTCATACGTACCCTTTTTCTCCTTGAACAGGAAATCATCTAGGTAGCGCTTTGCTCCTTTACGTTCCTCCTTGACCACCCACTCAAGAAACAAGCTAAATCTCTCAAAGTACACACATGAAATAGAGCACCCCATTGGTAAGCACCTGTCGTAATAGAATTCCACCACAACTTGTAACCCCAGCAAGTAATAGTCCCCGGGGTGTACCAGCAGCAACCGGAAGGCAGATTTAATGTCCGCCTTCGGCAGTAACACCCCTTTACTCATGCGTTGCAACTGTTCCACTGCTGAATCAAAAGACACATACTTCACCAAGCATAAGTCGTCATTGTTGGCATCATTGACTGACGCCCCCATTGAGAAAGACAAGTTATGTATCAGCCTATATTCCCTGGCTCCTTCTTTGGGACAATACCCAGCAGTGACCATACCAATCCCTGCAGTAGCGGTACTGCAAATAGACCTGCAAATCTCTCCAACTTGACTGCTTTTGCCACTTTGTCCATCAGAATCGATGGCTGCGCCTGGCCTGATCTCTGATTTTGTGGTACCGGGGGGAAGGGGGCACCATCAGTATTCAGAAGCCCTGTGAAAACTCACTTAACAACGATCCCGTATTTCCACCTGAGGGTATCCATTTGCCCATGCCTTCAACACCTCCACGCATACAGGCGAGTGTAATCCCGTCGGTGGTACCCCAAGCCCCTTGCTGCTACCTCTGCTCTTTGCATCACTTGATGCACTTTCTATTCTATTCTATTCTATTCTATTCTATTCTATTCTATTCTATTCTATTCTAAATCATTTTTATTAATAGCCACGGATTAGGAGGGAACCAGGAAGAGAGGGAAGCCCAGGTTCCTCCACCATCAAACAGATGGGTTTTTACTGCTGGACTTGTAATGACATTTAGTGACTCCCCCCAGCACCCTGTCCCATCATTGTAACAGGTTCTTAGTGTAGGCAGAGGCTTGAAAGGACTGATTGCCCAATTATATAGCACACTCCATACTAGAGGTCACTTAGCGCGTCCTGCATCTGATGCCAAATGGGATGCAGAATTAGAGTTGCAAGACCAGCCGGATGCATGGAAGGTCATACAGAGAACCGTATGGAATTCATCGATATCCATGCAATATAAAATTCACAACTCCAGGTTATTGATGAGATGGCACTACACCACCAAAGGCTATCGAAAATGTTTCTGGGACTCCTCCTTATTGTTGGCGTGATTGTGGAGAAATCTGTGACTATTGCCATCAGTGTTGGAAATGTGTGAAAGTTCAGTTGTATTGGATGGAGGTTCTAGGGTGGATCCAAGCTGTAGATGGTGATGCTAGACCATCCTCCCCACTGCTGGTTTTGTTTGGGATCGAACCAGATGGTGAGGGTTCACATGTACCACTCTCGCACATGCCCTGAAATCCATTATTAGCTGCAACAGTGTGCTTGACAATCAAATGGAAAAGTAAAACCCTGCCTACAAAAAGAAAGTGGATCATGAAAGCCCACACAATCTACAAGATGGAAATTCTCTTTGCCGCCCTTTCAGATTCCTGATCACGCATTGACTTGATCTGGCTTCCCTTTAAAGAATACTACACAGCATTTCGGGAATCATTGCGGGGAGTGGACTGCATTGAACAGTGGTGCGCTCAGAGCCTGTAATCAAAAATCCCGACAGCCCTCATAGAGGCCCCTTCTCAGGCATTGAAAGAGCACAATCGCTTCCTGTCAGAAATAGACAAAGTCTCATTGCAAAAGTAGACCTGTTGTTGGAATAAATGTGATCTGTGGAACTTGTTAAGTCGTTACATGCATTCTCGTGATGAGTCAGAGAGGAAGAGGGGTTGGGGAGAGGGTGGGAGGGAGGGTGGGGAAGGTATTAGGGCGGTTTTGTCAGAAGAAAGAGGGGAAAAACAAACAAACCACTAGCGCTTTCTGCTTGATAGTTTCTTTTCTGTGACCATCACTGTCAAGTTAACATGTGTATTAAGTTATTGTCACGCCTGTTGTGAAATCAATACAAATTGTATAAAAATAAAAAAAAGAAATCAGAATTTTGTGCATGCTTTCTGAGTATCATACACAAAAAGACAACGTCAGTATGGCCACTAGGGTTAACAGACAAGGCTGATTTACATATACATTGTACAATGGTATATTTGGAATGATATACAGGTTAGGGCCAACATAACAAATGGGGGTCTGTAAAAGATAAAAGTAACACAAATATCTGTTACAAGTTCTTTAGCTAACACCTTTCTGATATCAGTGTCCACTTCAGTAAGTACTCATTGTGTGTTTGCTTGGGAAGGTTTGGAATCCCCTGTATAGCCCTTCCATACAGTGCACACAAATGGTGGGGATCTACCCAGTTCCAGGGAAGTCTGTGCGCAATGGGGTGCTGACTGGTTGAGTCTTTCATTCAGGTTTAATGATATGGACAGTACTGATAAGGGCTGCAGAGTGTGGGTGGTTGGCTGACAGACACAACTTTAGGGGCACTTCTATCCAACAAGCACCCCACAGCTTTAGTTGATCATGCCCTCATCGTCGCCACACCACAAGCTTGTATCTCCTTCACCACGGGCTTCATCCCTTCAAATCTGGAACTCCCTCCTAACCTAGCTCTTCTATTGTGGGTTTGCCCCGACTGTGGCTTTCTGCATTCTTTTTGAAGTTTTCCAAAATCATCTTTCAGCTTGCTAACCACTTAAAGCAACTTCCTGACCTTCTCCTTAACTTTGCCAAATTCATCTGACAACACTGCCAAATTCTCCTTAAATTTACAAACCTCCTCCTTAAACTTTCAAATGTTCTCCAATTGTTTATCCATCTCTTCCTTAGCTTTCCCAATTTCCTCTTTCAATATTCCTCAATCTTCCTCCCTCTCTCAAATTGATAATCTTTCCTCCATCACTTCTCTTGCTACCTCTTCCAACAACTCTTTTCCTGTTAAGTATTTTTTCATTCCTATTTTCTTAAACCTTCTTCTAGCTGCTTCACACCTGCTCCCTCTTCCCCTCTTTCTCCCCCTCTAACATGTCACCTATTGTCTCAGATGGTGTTTATTTAATAGAGAAGTGCTTCAGCCTTCCCTACATAATTTTGAGAGGTGTCCTGACTTGTAGGGCAATCTGTACTAAAGTGACGAATGGCCTTGTGAACCCCCACCAAATACAATTGGGCCAGTATAAGGGCAGTGTTTTTGGTGGCCCATTGATGCCCTGTTGAATGATGGGAATGAGGCAGCTCGAGTATGGCCAGCTGATACTGAAGGGACAAGAAGACTTGGTTGTTGTTCTTTCCACCCCCTTAATGGATTGCTTTCTGCCCTATACAGTAGTCCATTCTTGTGAATGAAGTAAAAGTCTTTTCTGTGCTTACCCTCCCCCAGTGATATGTCTGGAAAGCAGTGCAGGGAGAAGTCTGCACTTTTGCAATTTCTGGAGAAAAAAACTCCTCGACTGGTTATGCATTATACATCTGTGGATGTCTGCAGGTCGGGAGGTAGATAGGATTTTAAAAAATGCTGACAGTGTCTCTTTCCGTCAGTTCCATCTATAAATTCTCTACTACTGCTGTGACTACAAAGTTGTAACATATCATCTGTGTGATGGGTCCTCCTCCTGGACAATGATATGCTGTTTTTCAGGTTATACCTCTCTGTAATTGGTGTTCATTACCTCTGCTTCCATGTATTTTCCTGACTTGATTACTAGGGCATAATTAGCCTCAATGCATTCATATGGCTCCTCTTGCAAGGTTAAAACCAGTCTGGTAGATATGAGGGACCTCCCTCTGGTATCATACCAATGTTACCCACACTGTACAAATTCATCCCTGCTTAGCCAGGTGTGGCCTAGAAGGGAAGTATTGACATCTGGCCTCCCTTCTGGTCATCAGAGTAGGGTTTGTGAGGACAGGGTCAGGACCGTTAGAACCTTTTGTATGTCTAACTTCTCCTACAATCTGTCCCGAGAGTCAGTGGGGTCAGTACACAAGGCAGACTCACATATACGGTTTTCAAGGGAATATTTGGTTTTGTGTAAAGGTTAGGGTCAAAACAAATGGAGGGGACAAAAGGTAACTCAAATGTAACTCACAGTTTCTTTAGTTAACCCCCTCCTGGTATCAGCATCCTATAATAGGATTGAGTTGTGGCTTTACTTGCGGAGCACCCGAATCCCCCATAAATTCCTACCCTAAGGTGTACACAAGTGGCGTGTGGTATATATGGTATGAGCAAAGTCCCTTTGCAATTGGGTGCTGAGTCCTTGCTTCAAGCCAACTGATCTGGATAGAGCAAGATCCCCGGGATAGCAGAGTGGAGGTGGCTGCTGACCCGCTCTAACTTACAAATACCCCACAGCCTCAAAAGGACATCTCCCTTGTCACCATGCCACAAGCTCGTACATCCCCCCATCACGTGTTCCCTTCCTTAAGATTGGGGAATCATCCCCAAACGAGTTCCACACCTTCTGAGTTTGCTCCAGCTGATGCTTAATGCCTCCTTCAACTTCTTCGTTCAATTTGTCAGCCTACATCAACTACTTCTGGTCTTATACTTAACTTTGCCAGTCCTCTACAACAGTCACCCTCCTCCTTAAACTCTCCGACTTTCTACAGTAGCTCTCCCACCTCCTCTTTACATTCCTTAAACTCCTCCACTAACTTTCCATCTTCCTGCTTACATTTCCCAACCACCTTCCGTCAATTCTCCTCCACCCTTCTCTCAATTAATAATCTCTCCTGAAATCTTTCTTTTCCTCTGACCACCAACAACTCTTTTGCTGTTTAGCATTCCTTCTCTCCTTCTCTTTAACCTCCTTCTTTCTGCTCCTCACTGCCTCCGACTCCCCCATCCTCTCCCCCTCTAAGACAATACCAATTGTTGACACACTCTGCTCCTCTAGCCTCCTCCTCTCTGCTCCACAATGCTGCTTCTGTTCCTTCATCAACACTCTTCCAAACGCTGTCTGCACTCCTTCCCAGCAACGCTCAAACTGATTGGAATGTGTGCTGCTTTTTATAGTAACATGGGTCGGTCTTCAAAACAACTTGTTGAAGCTGTGACTGTAGGAGTGTGCTCTCCATGATTGACTACAGCAGTTTCCTTCCTACATGTCCCATGGGGGTGGGTTCAATGAGGCAATGAGGTAGAAGCTATAACATGTGTGCCAGGCATTACATTAAGATTACATTAGTCTGCAATGGCAGTTCCTGTCTCCTTCTGCTTGCAGCTCTAAATTCCTCTTGTCCCTGGATTTTTGTTTTGCTTTTCTCCTGTTTTCCTCAGTTTCATTTGTTTATGAATTTTCCTTGGAGATTGATGGAGGTTGTAATATGTGTTTTCCCCTTTTGTTTTTAATAGTGAGAGGCAGTGCAATTTCACACCTCTAACGGGTATGGCATGTGGGATACCCGAGGCTACCTTCGCAGCAGCTTGACACATCATTCTGTGGGTTGTCCCGATCTCCCCTCTAGCTGTTGTGTCCCTGTAATACTGAGTATAGTTTCTTAGTACTGTCAAGATTTTCCTTCAGGAAAAGAAGGGAAATATAGGCGATGACGTGTTTTCTTGTAATCTGCTCTACAATGTCCTGGGAATACGAGGGTGTGCTTCTATTGGGTGAAGTGGTTGCTAGCATGTGAGCCACATGACTGGTCCCTTCTATGAGGAAGAGGTGCTGTAGAGTTGTCTTTTAGGGTTTAGTTTCACGTCAATGGGCCAACCTCAAATCCCAACAAAGCCCATCATTGCAACTAACTGTGCGATAGAATTTTTATCTATCAGCTATATCACCGAAAGAACGTTTGCGTGATGACTTTTTTTAGTTTTAAGAAAATACTTTATGAGCTTTCAAATATTTTCCTTGAACTGGTACAACTCAGAAAGAAAGAAAGACAGAGAGAGCACATTTATTTTTTTTACAAATCCACACAAGACTCCGAAAACTGTTCCCAAAAGGATTATTTTCTTTTCTTTTTCTTTTCTTTGGCAATCTGAGCAAAGCAAAAATATTCCCAAGATAAGGTTGGAGTCCCACAAAAGCCACACATTTGTATTTACGTAATGTGTACTTGTGCACCCATACAATCGATGAATAAAAGAAATGGGAAAATGTAAGTCTAGATGTGGTCTACTTTTTTTTATCCCTGCATTGGCATTACAGGGGTTACAGTACTCTTTAGTGTGTTGTGTTACTGTGACTTCAAATGTGCAGGTGTGCATGGCATTTACATACCATGTGTTTGTTTTTTAGTGCCAAAACCTCTGCTGAAAACACTTATCTAGGCTGAAAGAGAATCAGGCACCTAAAGGGCTTCATAAGAACCCCATGAGCGAGCATAGTTCTTAATCAACTCTGCAGTCAACATCTGCATTTACAACTCCTACGACACAATTTTCACCTTTCAGCTTATATTGTCCAAAAACAGCAAGCTGAGTTGGCTACACGGATCTAGAGGTAAGTAGAAGAACCACAGGAAGAAGAACCCATTACTTATCCTCTAGCCTAAAATGTCTTCAACACCAGCACCTTCAAACATTAATACAATGCATAATGCAATTGACGTTCTCTACCCCAACCTTTAGTGCTATGCGGATGACACCCAACTCATTTTCAGGCTCCCTTCCACCACCTCTTCTCCTTCTCTCATCTCTGACTGTCTGTCTGCCATCCAGAAGTGGTATGCCTCCAGTGATCTCTGTCTTAATGCCAGTAAGAATGAGATGCTCCTTATTAGCACACCTGCTCTATCCTTTCCTGTCACTCTCTGGCTAGCCTCTCTTGGCCCTCCTCCCGCTCCCATCTGTGAGGCTAAAAACCTCAGGGTCATCTTCCACTCCACTCTTTCCTTCTCTCCTCATATCGCTGACGTCTTTAAGAAGTCACACTGTTAAGACGGATTTCTGAACTCTGTCCTGGTGGCGCAGAAGTTCAGAAGGCCAACCTAATTACTTGGAACAGGGTAACCTCTGGACGAGCCAGACCAATCAAGGTAGCGATCGCGGCGGTCAAGACTAGGTCTCAAGAGGGGTGAGGGTGACTGAAAGCCCGCAATGAGCACACAAAGCAAGAGCGCTTACAAACTACTCCAAACAGTTGTTATATCAAAAATATATACACATTTATTTTAAGGCCTTTAAAACAATGACCGTAGCGAGAAAATCACAATATCACAATATTAAACCAACACATACCATATCAACACAATATATATACAAATACGACAGTCTCAAGCATTAGAGGCACGAAATGTGTAGTCCACCTGCAAGGGAAGGAAAACAGGCAGTGCGATAATGCTTTAGACTCAGTTCGCCTTCAGAGGCCCCTAACTAGATGGAAGTCCGAGCCCCGCGAAGAGTGGAGCCTTGTGCTCAAAGTACCTGCACACGCTGGTGCCAACGGGCAAAAGGAGAAGCTCTTCGGAGGAAGTCAGGCAGTTCGGGTTAGTGCACACCAGAAGAAGAACAGGTTCCGCGACTCAAGCGCAGCCTCCACAGCGGGCAGAAGCAGAGCGCGAGTACGGACAAAAGGGTGTTGTTTTTACACAGCGGGGAAAAGCAATGGGCTACTGCAGGAGGGCGACCAGATCCTAGCTATACTACTCACCGGTCCCCGATGCAAGCAGACCCAGGCTTCTCCACGTTAGTTTCAGGAGCTGGCAGGTTCAGAACAGCCGGGAATGCCTCGTCGTCGTGTAGAGAAAAAAGACGTCCCAATCGAAGAAACCTGCACAGTTTTGTCACCACCGCAGGGCAACGGAGCGGCCGTGTGTATTCAAGCCAAATGTACACTACTCACTTCAGACTTGGGAACGCCAAGTGTACGAAGCGTGTGAGAGTGACCAGGACTCGAAATACAACACAACCTGGCGGCGGTTACAGAGCAGGACTCCCGTGTAAGCTGGTCAGTCAACTGGATGGCCCAGAGACGCTTCCGAAGGCTTACTGGCAGGAGATGATGAAGTCGCCGAGAATAGCTGTTCCTGCTATTCCAAAGGTCGAAGCACAAGTACAGGCCTTCTGGTTCGATCAAAGGAGGAAAGGGTTTCACAGGACGACAGCAGTGCAAAGGAGGAGTCCTTCAGCGGGTCACCAGCGATTCCTCGGTCCAGCCTCTTGGTTGCAGGATACTTGGCTCCTGTATTCCTTCGTTCGTGAGAACTCAGGAGATCGACATGGTAGTGGTGTTTCCAGCCCCCTCCTATCCACGGTTCCCTTCGCGCCAAAATGGAGGGGAGCCAATGGGAGATCCGCTCATCAACACACACACCATTCGTGGACCAATCACGGACCACGGTGGTCCCAGGCATTCACACTACCCTAGACTCTCTGGCACCCAGGATGTGTATTGGGACCAGACATCCCAGCCCACACCCTGGAGGCACACAAAAGACATGTAGAAGCCCGCGAAAGCATCCGTGTTTCGCGGGAAAGTACATGCCCAAATAAGGAAGGCCCCGGGTCAGCTCGACCCGGGGAAGGTGAAGGGAGCAAGACGGTCAGTGGACAAGACAAAGGAGCCTCGTGGTCTGGCCATTTTGGGAGCCAGGCCACCATTTTGGGTTCAGTGCGAAAAACGCGCTCAGAACGCCAAAAGGAGCTCAAAATACACAAATCGATCGCTGACACCATTCCAGTCCCTGAATGACTTGCACCGATCAAATACCATCCTAAACGAGTATCTAGGGCCTGTAGAAGGCTAGAGACCCAAGAGAGCTGTAACTTAGCTTACAGTGCCCTCTTGTGTCATGTTGCACTAAAGCCGCAACATGATAAAAGAAACTACGGGAAACAGCGTTCCCCGGTACTGACTGTCTTAAGGGCATGTCAGTTTCCCCGTAAGAAAGGAGCGAAAGCCCAGAGGAGTGCGGCAGAAGGCTGCACTTCTCTGGCAAAGTCAAGAACAAGGTGAAAAACAACAGCAAAAAGTTTAGGGGTTGCCACATGGAAGGAAAATTACCTACAGTTACGAAATCTTTCCTAACACTCGCCCCTCTCAGACTATGGACAGGGGGAACTAATCCACCCCTGGATGAGTCTCTTGTTCAGGTCGGTTAAACATTCTGGACAACCCATTAGCATTGCTATGTTGGACACCTGGCCTATGCTCAATAGTGAAGTCGAAGCCTTGTAGACTTATGGACCACCTAAGCAACTTTGGATTCTCCCCCTTCATGTTCATTAGCCACTTTAACGGCTTATGGTCAGTTTGCACAGTGAAGTGGGTCCCATAGAGGTAGGGCCTCAGCTTCCTTAGGGCCCACACAACAGAGAAACATTCTTTCTCTACCGTGGACCATCTGAGCTCTCTGTCCTTAAGCTGGCGACTAATAAAACCGATAGGGTGTTCCTTACCCTTCTCATCTACTTGTGATAGTACAGCTCCTATCCCAGTGTCAGAGGCGTCCGTCTGCACGATAAAAGGTCTTTGATAATCAGGGGCCCTAAGGACAGGGGCCTGGCACAAGGAGTCTTTTAAGCCATTGAAGGCCTTCTCACACTCGTCGGTCCAAGTTACCTTCTTGGGTTTCTTCGGAGTTGTGAGGGCAGTCAGAGGAGCAGCTATGGTGCCATAGTCTGCCACAAAATTGCGGTAATACCCCGTGAGTCCTAAGAAGGCTCTCACTTGGGTTTGCGTAGTGGGGGTAGGCCAGTCTTGTACTGCTTGTACCTTACTGGGTAGAGGCTGTCTCCTCCCTCCACCTACTTCATGTCCAAGGTAAACCACTGAGCCTTGTCCATTTTGGTGAGGGGCCACTCGGACACCCTCAAAAGAGCTTTCTGAAGGACTGCTTTGGAACAGGTCGGGGAGAGGTTCAGACTCCTCTTCCTCAACGTCTGAAGCCAATAGCAGTGCTGCGATTTCGACGCTTGGGACGAAAGCCTTCAGCCTATTCACGTGAAACACTTTTGGAGCCTGTCCAGGCCTTCCAAGGTCCACTAAATAGTTAACCTCACCCAGGGGCTCCACCACTGTGTAAGGGCCTGACCATTTGTCCTGTAAAGCTCGAGGCCTTATGGGATTCATGATCAGGACTTGCTGACCAGGTGTAAAGTTGATTAGGGAAGCTTTCTGGTCGTACCAATGTTTCACCAGCGCTTGCCCTGCCTTCAATTTATCACTAGCCAAGCCCATCAGAAGTACCATCCGTTTTCTGAGCCCTAGCACATAATCAACTACGTTGGTAGTAACAGGGGGAGTGGGCATCTCCCATCCCTCTTTGACGATGGCTAAGGGTCCCCGTACGGGATGACCGAACAGAAGTTCGAAGGGGCTGAAGCCAACACCCTCCTGTGGTACCTCTCGGTAGGCAAACAGTAAGCATGGTAAAAGAAGATCCCATTTTCTTCTCTGAGGCTCCTCCAGAGCCCCAATCATGCTCTTTAACGTTCTGTTGAAACGTTCCACCAGACCATTGGTCTGGGGGTGGTATGCAGAAGAGAACTTGTAGGTGACCCCACATTCTTTCCACATAGCCTGCATATACTTCGACATAAAGTTGTTGCCACGATCTGACACAACTTCTTTAGGGAAGCCTACCCTAGTAAATATGCCAAATAAAGCTTTTGCAACTGACTTGGCAGTTACAGTTTTCAATGGGATGGCCTCAGGATATCTGGTTGCATGGTCGACCAGCACCAGGATAAACCTATTGCCCGAGGATGTTTGCGGGTCAAGGGGACCAACGATGTCAATCCCTACCCTTTCAAATGGTACCCCCACAACTGGGAGCGGTACCAACGGAGCTTGGATTGTCGCGCCAACCTTACCAGACAACTGGCAGGAGGCACAACTCCTGCAGTGACTTTCTACTTGCACCCCCATCTTGGGCCAGTAGAAGTGCATGGATAACCTTTGCTTGGTCCTCTTCATACCAAGGTGACCAGCAAGGGGAACTTCATGCGCCAACTGCAGGAGGAAGGGCCTAACAGCAAGGGGAACCACCAACCTCCTATGGTCTCCTTCTGTAGACTCTGTGGGCTCACTATAGAGGAGTCCACCTTCCCAATAAATCCTATGCGTCCCAGGAGGTTCACCCTCAAGCTGGGCGCAGGCCTGTCTCCTTAGGCCTTCCAGAGATGGGCACTCACGTTGGCCTTTATTGAATTCGTCCCTATCAGGACCTCCTTCAACTAACAAGTCTTTTAGTTCAGGATGATCGTTGGGGTCGAATACTTCAGGCATCGCCACCTCCTCGTCAGGCCCGGGCGATTGACCAACTTCCTCCACCGCAGTGGTAGGCGAGCTCGGGGGAATATTCTCTTTCCCTCGTCTTGACTTGTCGACTCCTTTCGCCTTGGGTTTCCCCTTCGGCTGGGGCGGCGTATTGGACTTGGCCAATGCTGCCCGTGCTTGAGACCGTGTGTAGGGTCTTTCGGCAGTGTCTCCTACGAGCCCTAAAGCTCTGAGATCATTACCCAACAAGACCTTTCCCGGGACGTTTCTCTGAATGCTCACTGGAATCCTGACTGCTGTACCATTTAAAGTAAGATTTACAGGTATTACTGGAAACATACGGAGGGGGCCGTCAGCCAACTTAGTGGGCATCAGAGTAGCTCTGGCAACTTCCTCTGAGTCTACCAAGGTAGAATCCACTACAGTGCGGCTGCACCCACTATCCCTAAGAGCTGGAGTATCTACTCCATTGATCAGCACACTGTCTTTAAAGTAGTGCTTGGTATTATCCGGAATCCTAGCATAAGGCTCTGCAACTTTAGGCTCCCAGGAACCCAGGGACACTAAAACTACCTCAGCCTCTATTCCGCTGGGAAATGAGTCGGAGGAGAAGGATGCTCCTGTAATCTCTTCTTCCTCGTAGGAGGAGAAGGCCAGATTAGCGGAGTGGACCCCCAAAGGTCTAACCTTACAACGGGGATCCCCCTTCACGTGGTCAGTTGCTCCACAAGAAAAACAAGCCCCAGTGGGTCTGTTTACATAGGGAGGCTTATTGTAACCCGAGTTCTGTTTCGGAGGCTGACCTCCACTACCCTGTGAGTTCTCTTGTGTCTTACCCTTGTTTTTCTTTTTGTGGCCCTTATGGGAAGAAGATTTAGCAGATTCCCCACCCTCCATATCTTTGGACTTTTTCCCTTCCTCCTGCTTACCAGGATGAGTTTTGTCCTTATGGGACACTCGATGTGACACCCATAAGTCTGCTGCAATGGCCAGCTTCTTAGGATCTATCTCCTTCGAATCGGCCAAATGCTGCTTAAGCTCCGGGGAAGAAGAAGCAAAAATGTGTTCCAGCATGACAAGATTTATCATGCCTTCGAAGGTAGAAACCTTATAACCTTCGACCCAGCCAGTTAAGTTTTTCAAAGATTCAGCGACATAAGATACCCAAGTACCACCTTCCTTTTTCTTATACTCTCGAAAACGCTTTAAATATTGGGCCGGAGTCTTCCCAAACTTTAAAATGAGAGTTTGCTTTAACATTGCGAAATCAGCTCGCTCAGCCTTCGACATTTCCATGATGGCACTACAGCCAGAATGGGGCAGTCTACTGAGCAACCACGCAATCTTATCAGCATTGTCAACTTGTTGAACCTCGCATGCATACTCAAACGCATTCAGCCAGTCCATAATGTCATTCCTTTCTTCATACACACTGAGCAGGTCTTTCGGAAACCGTGGATGAGAGGAAGCCCAAGACCCATTTCCAGGACCCTTGGACCCATTTGCAACCTGAAGCTTGGCCAGTTCCAACTGGTGATCCCTGTCTTTCTGTTTTTCTGCCTGTTCGATTTTTAGTTTGGCTATGCTGAATTCAAGCTCCTGCTGCCTAAACCGCAGCTCTTGCTTCTTGAATTCAAGCATAGCATCCCCATCAACACTGGCAGAGGAAACATTAGACATCTCGTCCTCCCTGTCCTCGTGGTCGCGATGGATCAGTGCAGCGGCAGAACCGTCGGTTCTACCAGTGAGAGCAGCCCCACCACCTTCCGCACTGTCCTCAGAAGTTATAGCGTCAAGCTGCGCTTCTTGCCACGCCACGATTCTTTGGATCATTTCCAATTTAGTGCCTTGAGAGGAAACACCTCTCTCCGCACACATCTTCTTCAATGTTTCTGATTTGGAAGCATTTAAAGTTAACAAGGTATTTTTTTCCATACTGTTAGATAGGACTATGGCCTTTTTAAAGTTATACTACAACAATTCACTACGCCTACGCAAAGAGCAAGGTCTTGAGGTTCCTCAGAACTGGAGATGGTTCTCCTCAAGTTTTAAGATTGGCAGGGAGGCTGTTCCAGAGGGAGGCCCCAGCCGAAGATAGAGATCTACCCCCAGCTTGTTTCTTCAAAAAACGATTGGCCTGGAGAGAGTTAGAGGTAGAGGAGCGACGAGCTCGAGAGGGGAGGTATTTGCAGAAGGAGAGATAATGGTATTTTGGACCCAGACCCCAGAAAGCCTTGTGGACAATGCAGAGGGTTTTGAATTTAATCCTTGCATCCACTGGGAGCCAATGGAGAGATTTCAGGGCTGAAGAGATACGATCCCAGGGCTTGAGGCCAAGGACAAGTCTTGCAGTCCTGTTCTGGATAGTACAGCTGCAAGGTCGAGAAGCCATTCGGTGTTGCCAAGTTGTATGGTCTCTTGAGAAAGTAGTATTTGTCCACTTCATCGCCACAGTGGACTTAATTGTTCACACTCGCTCATGATTGGGTCTTTTCAAGGGGCATTCACATAATGAATTATCTGAAGCTGTTTTGACCAATAAGGAATGTCCATTGTTCCAACAAGTTACCTGAATATAATGGACCAATCAGAACAAATCATTTTTTGCTGACTGCAGATTTAGGTCAGTCACAGTGGGCTGTACTCATGTCATCACAGATACTTAATTAACTAATTTTTAAAACATGTTTTTATTTTTTTTAGTTTATTACAGACTTTTAAAAAAATTAAAAAGAAACAACAATTTACAGATGTGCAGATGCAATAATGTTTTCACAAATTAACATTGTCTTGTAAATTGCAGATTGCAGAGCGAAAGGAGAGAGTGAAAGAGAAAAAACAAGAACAAAAACAGGGAAAGGAAAGAAGGAACATCTGACAGATGGATAAAAGAGCATTAACTAATTGAGTAGTAAAATATAGGTGAAGTTTATTTTTTGTACAGGGGATAGCCAATAGAAAAGGTGGAATAAACCTGCATTGGATACTAGCTGTCAAATTAGTTATTGTGGTTCTTGCCTTTAAAAGCTGTAATACATGGGCGTGTCGGGTGAGTCTTCAGTTTTCAGTTCTATGGAGCTTGCTGACCCTCCTGGCCTTATTTGCATGTAATAAACTTGTTTTTCTTGCAAAACGTGCACTGCTCATTGACCCCTTGGATTGTTTTTTATCAAGTGTTTTTCGGGGCTACTGAACAAATTTGGTGACTGTGGCGCGATCTCCAGATTCCATTGAGAGGCTCAAGCCTTCCCTGCCATGCATCCTGGGTTGCAGCGCCCATCTGTAGTGACCAGTCCATGTGCATACCCAGAGGAGGTTTGCAGCTGCCATGTTTGCAGAAGGCCTGCCTGGTCCTTGGAGCAGGGCGCTGCACCCAGCTGTGCAGGCAATTCAAGAGGAACACCGCACCAGACGAGCTTGGAAGACATATAAGATAGTGAGCGTATCTTTGCAGGAAAAACAAGGGGGGGTTGACTTTTTTGTTTTGTGTGTATGAGTGAGTGAAGACAGAGAAAGGGAATCTCTGTCGGAGAAGAGGAAAGACAACATTGTGACTTTTCATGAGTTTTTGACTAATAGAAAGGTGAAGCTCACCCGCCATGGGGAAATATGACATCATAAAAAGTAGTATAAGGAGAATTGATGTGGGGTAGCTCCACTTAGAAGAGCAAAGACAGCACTGTAGTGGAAGTGATGGTCCTGTATAGAAAGACCCAGTATCCATCCGTCCTAGAGTGAAGGCATATGGAGGGTTGAGATCCCTCATGCAGAGAGAAGGCGACACAGGAAGGCTCTACTACACCATTGTGTAAACAGATGTATTTTTATTAGTGGTTTTTTTAGTAGCTGTGTATTTAGAAAGGTTCAATGTAGGGTAGCAGTATTCCATTTTGTGGATAGGTCCTTTTTGGAGTGATCATATTCGCAAAAGTGCTTTTGGGAGGGGGCAGGGTTTTTCAATTTTTTGTTGTGGGAAGGTAGACTGGTTTTGTTGGGGTATTGCAGGTTTTTACATGAGATATTGTTGGTTAGGTGTTCGCCATATTTTTGGGTTTTGATAAGATTGGATTTGAGAAGGTGCATGGGTCTGAAGAACCACTGTGAGTGGGTTCAGGGAACAGAGGGCAAAATATTTAAGGATTGCCCCACTGAGGACTGCATGATACATATGTATTGGAGCATATTTCCATGCATTTATTGTCAACATATAAAGGAAAAAAGTTGAGAAACATGCAGAGTATACTGAAATTATGGAACATTTTTGAGGATTTAGAGAACGTTTCTGGTGACTCTTCTGGCTCCGAAACTCTGCTGATGAAACGCTTCACCAATCAGAGAGCTGGGTGTCAGATCTCTCTCCTCAACTTGCTCCCTCCTTTGGAACAGTCTCCCTCTTTCTCTCCATCTTGAACCGGAGCACCACAAGTTCCGCAAACAACTCTAGACTTTTCTCTTCTCCTCCTCCTTCCCCATCCCCTTCCATACTAATCATACCCTCTGTTACTGCAGTTGGCGGCCTGGTCCCTCAAGAGTCAAAAAGGGTCCTGGCCTTCTGCCCAATCACCCCCAGCACCTCCCTGCACTGCCCGTGGGACCAGCACCCACCTGTTGGGTGGTTTCATCTCCGCCCCGCACTTACCTGTTGGGCAGTAGGCCTCACTCTTCCCCTGGCATGTCCCCGTCTATCGACTTATCTGTTACTTCCCCAACGGACACTTCTGGCACTTTCTCCCCAAATGTCAGAAGGCCTAGTAGGGCTGATGTTTCTTTGTATTTATTAATTGTTACTTCCATTGTTTATTTTCCTTTCTGTTATGCTGTATAAGCACCTTATACATGTAAAATAAATAAATAAATAAAATACATGACTGCATAGAAGGAATTAATGAAACACAAAACACATGCCACTGCCGCGCATCCTTATCAATGCTTTCCTCTACAGCCCACTGCAGGGTATACCAACCCTCAATGTGCACCCCCCCACCGAGTCCAAGACAGGTTCTCCGAAATAACCTAAAGACAGAACACGGCGCCCATTGGTTATGGAAGTAGAGAATACAGCACGTAGAGATCTATAAGCAGGGTTAAAAAAAGGTGTAGGAAGAGCTGGCACGTGCGACATAGGAGCAAGGGGAGGAAAAGTGCAAGCAGATAGGTACAGACGAGTGGAGGGCAGGACAGCTTCTTTTTAAGATTTATATTAAGATGTCAAGGTAGACTCAAGCGAGAAATCTCTCTGACTCTAGCAAGAGCTTCAGAGGTTCCGCAGCACAGGCACGAGCAGCACAATAGTGTAAACTATGACACAGTATATGGTGAAAGAGAAGCAACGAGCAAAGAGGAGGAGTGGTAAACAGATGAAGACCAGAGGGAAATAACACCATGGGGCCCTATGCGTGGACCTTGGCTCAGCCAAATGGCCCTATTGAAGGGTAAGAAGGGAACAAGGACATCTCAGAATAGTGAAAGGAGGAAGCAATTCCCCTTGCTACAGCAGTGAGCAGGGAGAGCACATTATGTGCCCTGGCTCCATATGGATCAGAAACAACTTAATGAAGACACTACCCTCACTTACAGCGGGAGCAGGCAAATGGATATATGCCCTAGAAAAGCAGACATTAGGGATCACATTAGCTGTAGGGGACAAGAATAGTTTGTTCACTGCACTAGTGGGGAGGCAGGCAGATGAAATATGGCAGAAGGTGGGGTCTCCAGCGGTAAAAATAAACAGTGACAATATTGATGGCGCTCCATTTAACAACTGTCAAGCACACATATGGAAAGCTTTGAGGGACGCATACACAGACACACCTGACATAAATTCAATCATGGTGCACACCACAAAAAGGCAGATGAAGACCCTGCACTCTTCATTCATCAGATTCCGGATATGTGGCGAGAAGGGACAGGGGAAGCATGGGATAGGAATATAGCTATATTTTACCACATGTTGCACACGAGTCGCCCAACAGAAGTGCAACATGAATTTGAAAAGGTGGTTGCTATTGAGGCGAAGGGATGGGCCAAAATACAGGCACACTTAGTACATTACTGTAGCAGGAACCAACAGAAGGAGAAAGATACAGTGGAGCCAGTGCATAGAGTGGAAGTTAAACTGGTCCAGAAAAGGTTGGCTGAACTGAGCATGGAAGAAGCAATGATTAATAGCACTGCAGAAGGACAGCCTGACCAGAGTACGATTCATGTTTAGGTCGAGGGGTACGCAGATGACAGAAGGGAGATGGACATTTTCCAGAAGGGAAGATGAGGTTTTCAGAGAGGAAGAGGGTTCAATTTGGAGGAATGAGACCCAGGTTTGGAGGACAGTGTTGGTCCTGTGGAAAGATAGGGCTTTTTACACGAGAACGCAGAAGCAAGACACCTTTTTCTTATAACTGCTCGAGTGGTCCAATGTTTAATCTCACTTATCACCCACCATCCCAAATGCAGTCCCCAGATATCCCCTATGTCCCAGGTCCTATTCATGCCCCAGGTCCCATGCAGCAACAGCATATCCCATACCTAACACCAAATGTCACATGGGCCCAAATGCAGCAGCCACACACAGAGACCCCTACTCATGGAACATAAACACCCTACCACAGGGCACAGTGACACATTACACAGGAACAAGCATCAAAGGGGCGAGATTCCTACCCTCTTCCAGGCATGAATGCTTGTCCCCAATAGGACAATCCACAGAGAGCCCTGACTTGCCCAGTTCTATCAGTCACATCCGTCCCAGAAGAGGAACCCCAGATAGGAGCTAGAATATTCATATTTATGGCTGACACAGGAGCCACAAAGCCATGATTCAGGGGAGGGAGGTTTCCCCTGTCAGGTAAAATAATGGACATGCACAGATTCTCTGTGGCAATTTAATTAGTTCCTTTTTCTGAAGATTTACATATCACTATAGGTACACAGGAGTTGCCAGCACCCTTAGTGTATTCTAAAAGCATCCCAGTTAACCATCTGGGCAGGGATCTCTTGAGTAAACTGAGCATGACCATTACATTCAGTGAGGAAGGTATTGTGTGTACAACACCAGGCAAATACCATGCTAGGGCTGTAGCAATAACACAAGCACTTTGTAGTGATAGTGCTACATGAGGTATACCCCTAGATCCAGATTAGTTTATTTACAGAGTAACAGTATTGCTAGAATGGTTGCCCAGGGTTAAGGATAATACACTGCATGTACCTGCTGAGTATTTGTTCAGGCCAATAGTTCCCCAGGAAAAGGCACCAGGCACCATTATTACACTAGATTTGGAAGCAGTGATTACAACAAAGGACAAAGTAATTATTTCTGGTACAGATGAGAAACGGGAGGAATGGCACCCAAGAGTGGGCATAGATCCAACCCAACCACTGAGGGGAATGTCTGATGAACAAATGTTCAAAGATACCGATTAAACAGGAAAAAGAGTGTTTGAAATGTACATATCCTGTCAAACAATGACACAACACAGAGAAGTTCTTCACACTATGCTAATTTTTAAGGCATTACCCCCACACTTGCAGGAGGATATGCAGAAGGTACCCAGTCACCGATGGACTAGCAACCTCATAATATAGGGTTATTGAAGAGTGTTGGTGTAGTCCATATTAAACTGAAACCAGGAGTAGTGTTGCCCCGAGTTAGACAGTAACCCATGTCAAGACAAGCAGATAAGTGCATCTATTCCACCATTGCAGTGTTATGGCAACAGGGTATAAAACAACCCTAAGAATATCCATGCAACTTGGCTATATAGTCTGTGAAAAAGGCATAGTTCAAGTTGGAGTATGGTTCAGACCTTAAGCCCCTTGACCAATACTGTAGAAACAGAATTTTCAGTAGGCCCCAATCCTGCCACCATTCTTTGTACTATCCCCACTACTGCACCCCACTTTACTGTAATAGATCCCAAGAATGCATTCTTCTCCATCCCATTACACCCTGACTTTCAGTACCTCACATTATTTACTTACCGGGGCAGAGATTTCAACACACTAGGCTGCCTCAGGTGTATTCTGAATCCCTGAGCATTTTTAACAGAGTATTGCAGGTAGATTAAGGAAGTTTACAGGTGCAAAGCACAATTATTCAATATGTAGATGACCTTTTAGTTTGCAGCCCAATAGAAGAGCATTGTATAGAGGGCTCAGTAAAATGTTTAACCTTACTAGCAGTGAAGGGGTACAAGGTAAACAAATATAAATTACAGTATTGCCAGAAAGTGGTAGTGTACATAGGGCAAATAATATGATCAGCAGGGAGGACAGTAACACCAGAAAGATCAATAGCAGTCCAGCACACACCACAGCTAACAATAGTATAGAAAATTCAGCAGTTTCTAAGTTTGTGTAACTATTGTAGGGCCTGGATATTTGACTATTCTGTCTACACGAAACCCCTTAGCAGGGTCTGAAGGGAGTCACATGTTTGGTTAGGATCTGATGGTCAACAAGATTGAATGCTGCTGGGAGGTCCAATAGGAGGAGGATGGCCAGCTTTCCTTTAACTTTGGCTTCATCCAATTTGATTTTTAGGTCCAATACAGTGGTTTCAGTGTTGTTCCTGGGTCTGAATCCCGATTGGTGCAGGCCTAAAAGGTTGTTGTCCTCTAGATTTTTTTGAATGTGTAGATAGGCCGCTTTCGTATTTTTAGGAGGAATGGAACTGTTGTTATGGGACTGTAATTGATCGGTATGTTAGGGTCTAGGCTTGTTTTTTGAGGAGAGGCATAACCCATTGTTAAACTGTAATCATATATCCTTATTATGAATATTGGCCTAAGCCCATTCACGTTACACAGAAAACCGCGTTTGTAATGTTCCAAATTTTGGTTAACTTCGCCGCCATTTTAAGACTCATCAGCCATTTTGATTTCAACTCTTGTTCCATGTTCTAAAATGGTGGAATTTGTTTCCAACTTGCAGTCGAGTTTAACGACTTTTTAGTTCTGTTAATGCTTAGGCTGGCCGAGAGCAGACTGTTTGACCAATGCAAAGAACTCTTGTAACTCGAATGAACTGCCATCTAAGTGTTGTCTGCGCTCACAAGCCTCATCCTCGTATAAACATTAAGACAAAGGAAAACAAACTCAGATCGTGTGTTCTGGCTGAACTGCATTGTAGCGATTCCTGGAATAAGGCTTACCGTGGATCAGAGAACCAACAGTATCATTGTGACTTCATGGACATGCAAACTTGTCAGAGAGGCATAACCTTTGTATATCCTTTGTATAATATTGTAATGTTTGTCATATGAAGTAGGCACAAACTCCAGCCTGTGAATTATTAGTTTGGAGAGGGGCTGGACAATGTTTCAATTTTTTTTATAAACATGTCTGTGTTTAGATGTCCAGTACTCTCACCCCTGACTGTGTCTGCTGGTACACACTGCTAGGTGTTGGGAGCCAGATAGCTATCTGTTTTGCTTTGTAACTGTACAGTAATAAAAAATACTTGTATCTTTTCAACCCATGATTGGCGTATTTCATATGCTGGTACTAATCCTCGATATTTATTTGGTCTTTCGCCATGCCTCTTTATGGTTGTTGGGGACTGAGCTGGATTTGAAGGAAGAGTGAATAAGGGCGGCAATGGACGTTGCTAGGTCTTTTTCTACATCCTTAATAATAGATGCTGCGCAGGTGTCTCCCTGTTACTTTAAGGGTTTTAGTCTGTTGATGATGTTCTCCACTTCTTTCTGGGCGATCAGGGAGAAGTGAAAATGGTGACAAGGTGGAGTTTGAGGGTCCTGTGGTTTACCAAGGTTAGAGCTTAAGGCTAGGCTGATCTTTTTAGACTCAATTGTAGATTGCAGTAGGGCTACTTTGTCAGATAAGGCCTTCTGGATATTGGTGCACCAAGCGGCATCTTTGGTGCAGACTTCGGTGGGCGGTGCAGGGGACACTAGTTCCCTTACTATGGTGAAGAGCTCTTTCATGCCAGATTGTGAATTCTGAATTCTGAGGTTGTAAATCTCTTTTTGGATTGGTGGGTAGCTGTTTTGTAGGCAGTAGCAGCTGAGGAGAATAATACCTTGTTGGGGGTTGAAGGAGTCTTTCTCCAAATGGCTTTGGCAGCTCTTTTGGTGGAGCGAAGTGTTTTTAGTTTAGCTGAGAACCATTTGTTAAGATGTGCTGCAGGCTTAGCCTTTCTAAGTTTAATAGGGGCAATGTTGGTTAGGGCTTGTTCTAGTGTGTCGTTATAAAGGTCAACCATAGAGGACGGTTCTAAAGCAAGGTTTTTTTAGTTGGTTTTTGATGGGCTGAAGCAGGGGTAGTAAGTTGTCTATTGTTATGTTCCTGAAGTTTCTGGAGAAGGTTTGTGGGGCAATGGTAGTGTTAGTGTTGAGGTGCCTGCTCTTCTGAATGGTGAATGTGATTCAGTTTAAGTCAGCCAGCCAATCCAGTGTTCTATCCTTGTTGTGAGTGGGTTTGTTGATACAGTGCTGGAAGCCAAGATGTGTGATAGAGTTTTCTATGCTGGTGGCGTTGGTATCATTAGTGTCATGGAGGCCTAAATTGAGGTCTCCCATCAGTAATATTTGAGAGCCTGGTTTAGTATTTTGGGTTAAGAGGAAGGGAATGTCATCCTCGAAGGAGGAGATAGAGCAAGGGGGCTGGTATATCAAGTGGAGCAACATGGTAGTTGTGTCTAAGAGAGGAAGTTTGACTGAAAGGAGTTCAGCTGAAGGGAAACACCCATTAGAGACTACTCTGATGCCAAGGTGCATTTTGGCTATGAAAGCCACCCCCGCCCCCTTTGCCACAGCCTTTGTTGGCTCGGATAATCATGTAGTTGTCTGGGATAGCTAGGGACAGGGCTGGTCCTGCAGTAGGGTTTAGCCAGATTTCAGTAATGGCTATGAAGTCTAACAGATTTTTCGTGATCAGGGTGGCAATGTCATGGGCATGAGCTACCATAGATCGGGCATTGATAAGGGCTCCTTTGATTGTGGGTGAGGCATGGACTGGTATTACAGGTAGAGGCGAGGTGATCGCAATTGTACCATGACTTTTGTAGGATTTTGAAAGCACCATAGGATTGTTAGAGGTCAGTGGAGCACATAGCCTGATTGTGGGCTTGTTGCAAGGGAGAGATAACTGGACAAGGGACCAGTGGCGTGGGTGAGGAGGCGAAAAGAAGGATGGCTTGAGGGGACACTGGTTATTATTGTTGGCTGGAGTTGGGGTTAAAACGGGGCGAGGAGCAAGTGGCTGTAAAGAGAGTAGGAACTTAGATGAAGCTATCGTATGGAACAATGGTAAGAAGGTGGCCATGGTGAGCGTTACTCTCCATAGGGAGGCTAGGTGGGCGACAGCAGGAAGCACTGAGGTTGGAGTGCTAGGTCAATTAGTCCACCTAATGAACTGAACGGTGCAACCCTGGTCTGGGTGGGGCAAAGAAAGGTAAGCAGTACAATGCTAAATTCAGCCAGTGTTAAAGGCAGTACAATGCATGTTATAGTTGTTGAGATCCTCTCAGTGATTTCCCTCTGACACTTCTGCTTCAGCTTGGGCTAGTATTGTTATCAGGTATCAGCCATAAAATGACACAAAGGCTGCTATTTTCTTGGTTGCAGTCAGGGAGACCTTCAGCAGTTGAGTCTTCTGAGTCAACAGGGTGTTCCTGCCATTTGCGAGCACCCTGCTGATGCTAACGCCCATGCCCTTGAGCCCCCCAGGCTTTGCCCTTGTGGCAGTTTGATGCAGTTTTGAATGTCCTTGATGGGGCAGGGCTCCACACTATGGTGGCTGCCTACAGAGAGACAAATGCAGGGCACAATACCCTGCTGGTGCTAACCCCAGCAGACTTCTCCCTCATGGGGGGTCCGATGCAGTTTTGAATGTCCTTGTGGGGGCGGGGTTCCATACTATGGCAGCTGCAGAGAGATAAATGCAGGGAAAGACCCTGCTGGCACTAACACCTGCACCCTTGACCCCAGCAAAGCAAGGGCAGTACTCAATGAAGAGGAAGAATACTGGGATGCAAGTACAACATCCCAAATGTGGAAGAAGGTTCAGACTGCAGAAATTCTATTAGCAAGGAGAGCTGGTCATTTAGTATTAGAATTCTCGCCATTTGGTTTAGCATTTCTGCACACATGCTAGTTGTAGTGCTATTTGTAGTAAGCTTTATCAGACTTTAGAGAGCATCACATGGTGAAAGAAGGAGTAGCAACAATAGTGTTCATTATATTTAGAGTTTAGGCCTAGGATACCTAAGTGCTTTGTAGCTAGCATTAAAGAATTAGATTGTGTTTTGTTTGTATTTAGAAGAACTCAGGATTTGTTGCTTCAGTAGTTGGTGAACCGTGGATGAAATGCCACATAGATTAAACATTAAGTAGGCTAGATGTTGATTTTTGAGCAACATAAGGGCTGACGGCCAATTTAGCACCACACAGATAGTAATTGATGGTGAGAAGGCCGAGCAGTCCATAGGAGCTGGGAACGGAATCCATTATATCAGTTTTGTTCCTGAAGATTAGATTAGTCTAGCAGCTGTTAAGGACAAACCTTATGGAAAATAAGGCCTGGTGACCAGACAGTACCTACGTGTTGCTTTGTTTGTAATTAGGAGATATCAGAATATGTTGCATTGGTAGTTGGTGAAAGGGCGGCTGAAATGCAAGGTGGAGCAAACATTGAGTAAGATATTTCCTGTTGTTTTAGCAAGCTAGGGGCTGTCAGTAACATTAGTAAGAGGTCTGCCATTTTGAATTAAACCCAGTTAGAGATTGTAGCTTCTGTTAGTTAGAGTATTAGGCAACATCTTGGAATTTCTGTTCTGTTAATTTAATTAGATTTTATTCTTACTTCACCAAGTGAGTGTTTAGATGGCCAAGGTCCCCGGGGGAAAGGTAAGCACCACACAGATAGTAGTTAAGGGTGCAAAGCCGAGTAGTCCACAGGAGCTGGGAATCGAGTTCATTAAATCAGTTTTGTTCCTGATTATTAGATTAGTGAAGCAGCTGTGAGGGGAAAACCTTATGGAGAACAAGGCCTGGTGTCCAGACAGTGCCAAGGTGTTGACCTAGGTTGTGGTTACACTGCCCACATTGAGAAGTGGCAGGTCCATTGGAGCTACAGGTGTTGAGCTAAATAGAGCATACCAATCGGGGAAATTAATCCCCAAAAACAGCTTTTCAGCTGCATTTTCTATGAGGCCACCTGGCTCCCAAGAGAAGTAGCGAAAGATGTGTACTAGGAAAGCAACATGTTTCAAGGCGATAATCGTAAGAGGTGTTCCCGAAGAATACAGCTGCATGGTCGAATAGCCGTTCGGGGTTGCCAAGTTGTCTGGTTTCATGAGAAAGTAGTATTGTGTCCACTTCATTGCCACAGGGTATTGACTTCATTGTTCGCACCGGCTCATGATTGGGTCTTTTTCGAGGGGCATGCACAGAACAAATTACCTGAAGTTATTTTTGACCACCTATCTGACTTCCTATGACTCCACTTAAGATAGGGCTCTGATATATCACTCTGGCTGATTGCTGCAAGCATCCTCTTTGCATTATCATGATATTCTGATGATTCTCTCCCAACTGTGACCCTTTGAATGAGCTCGGCCTTAAATGCATTTTTTTGCAGTGCTGGAAAGATACTACCTGCAGGAAATGGTACTGAGACCTGTAATAATGTGTATTGTTTTGAACCAACAATAGCCACAGAAATGTCCGCCAATCATCTCTATTCAGTAATGCTTTTATAACAAAGTGCGTTAAGTCTAACTTTGAGTTCCACCATGTGCAAAGCCCATACAACAATGGAGCAAGTTGCAAGGCATCTTCAAGATACCTGGCACCAATGTGTTATGAACTGAGAAGTTAGGAGCTGAGCCTGAGAGGCCCAGTAGATGCTTAAAAAACATGTTTTCGCAAATTTGCCATTCCACTGGGTCAACATGACTGAGTTTGCAACACAATGCTTTTCTGTACCCTCAGCTATAGCCATGAAAAGCTGTCATCTGAAAGCAAACTGCATCACAGAAAAGTGTTGTTGGGGAAATGGAAGAGGGCAGGCAAGGTGAGGAGAACACCTGGGAAGAGGGGGGAGCTGGCACAGATGAGGGGGCTGTTGGTGATGGCCTGTGGGGCAAACAAGCATTTTTTCACAGCAGTGTTTCTGCTATAAAACTACACATAGCTGCGGCTGTCTGTAATCCATACACTTCAAACAGGCATCCAGGACTCCTATCCATGCAGTAAACTGGAATGACCCTGTTTAGCTTCAAAGCGAGGCATATGCACGCCTCCTCAGGCCATGTTGCCTAATAAATGAGCACAAGTTAAAAGACCCCTGGACAACATAGAGCTACATGGTCTGAGGGGGCCAGCCCCTTCCTCTCTTTGAAGCCAAGCAGGGTCAGCTTGGTTACTCACAGATGGCCAACCTGGATGCCTAGCTTAGTATGGACTGCAGTTAGCCAGAGGTATAATAACCCCCATTATTTGCAGTTCAGAGTCGCGGTTAGTGAACAAAATATGTATATATTTTTACAGTTACAGTGACATCGGAGGTGAAACAAAATCCCATCCATGCAGAATCCAGGATGGACCCTGCTTACCTTCAAAGTGAGTAAGGGGGCGGATCCCTCAAGCCATGTTGGCTAATAAATGTGCACAGGTTACAAGACCACTTAAAGCAACATGGTCTGAGGCGGTGGCCCATTCCTCGCTTTGAAGCTAAGCAGGGTCAGTCCCGCTTACTGCACAGATGGGAGCCAGTCCACAGTCTTAGATTTCATGGCTAGTGGCTCCTTAATGTGTTAAATAATACAATGGGCACATCCAAAGGCTGTGGCCCCTGACCTTGGCCAAAGGTCATGGCAAGGGGCCCCTTAATGTGTTCATTTATACAGTGTGTACAGCCAAACACCGTGGGCAATGGCCATAGCCGGTTAGTGTTGTAATCTAATCAGAGATTCCATCCATGATGTCATAGATGATGTAATTTGTGATGTTATATGGGATGCATGCCAACTTTGTGGTTATAGGCTGCACAACAGGCAGCACAAAATTAAGGTGGCTTTAGCTGGATTTCAGGGGGTTTGTTGCGTTAAGTTCTCACCTTAATGTCTCCTGCATCTAAAGTGTTTTCCTTGAATATTATAGGGCGCTGATAGCCTCCTTATAGTTAAGATGAGTCGGACTCCCATAGGAACCCATCAAAATTCTATTTTTAATAATTTTTGATTCGAGTAACGTATTTGACTAACATTCTGTGAGTGATTAAAGACCTGCAGACTCCCACAGACTGCAAAGTTTCAAAATATGTGTTCAAAATATGAAAGGTATTAAGCATAAAAAAAAGTCTCCAAAAGTGTGGTCTACTTTCCATTCATTTTACCATAGACAAACAAGGTAAATGTTTGCCAAAGCACACATCCCAAACAGCTGGACGAATCTTGGTCGGAAGTGACGACTCGCAATCCATGCCTGGGTTGGGATTATTCTGTGCAGTAGTTATTTAAATATTTGATAGAGAAAGGAGTGCCCCTTCTCAAAAATAGATAGCTATATCTTGGGGATTTACCTGAAACCAGGGTTTTTAGAACTGAAAAGACAGCCATATTGTTTTTCTATTGATGCGAGAGATATTGGCATCTATAGCTGAGGACATAGGAAAATGAAACACAGGAAAAAAGCCATTTACAGGTCAAAATCATGGAAATGCCATCAGGCTAGGGGGGGCAGCTAGAAAGCACCAAGTGAAATTTGGGAGTTGGAGTGACTCTAGGGACTGAGTTTGCACACAAAGCTTTCTGTAGTCCCAGCTATAGCCGACATCTCAAAGCAAACAGAGTCACAGAAACAGCGTGTGTTGTGGAGGAAAGGGAGAGGGCAGGAGGCCATCTGGGGATTGGGGGGAGCTGGCACAGATGAGGGAGGCACTTGGTGATGGCCTAGGGGTACAGGAAAGCAATTGTGTTGTCCGTTCCTCCGATATTCGCCTCTATATCAGAGACTATAAAGGACTACAAATAGCCAAGGATATGTCTAGTTTGGTACAGTTTTATAATTTTTAGGGATATTTTTACAGCTATAGTGACATGGGGATACAAAATGACACCATGGCCAGTGACACATGTTTCCATCCAGTTCTCCCATCTATGCAGTAACCCAGAGAGACCCTGTTTAGCTTCAAAATGAGGAAGGTACCAGACTTGTTGCCTGGTAAAAGAGCCAAACTTACAAGACCACTTAGAGAAAGATGGCCTAAGGGGGCTGGATCCTTCCTCGCTTTGAAACTAAGCAGTGTTGGTCCCGGTTACTGCATGGATGGGAGACAGTCCACAGTCCAGAATGCTGTGTGTTTCCTTAATTTTAAATATCTCACAACACACGGCATCCAGATTATTTTTTTATACTGTGCTACTGTCAGTCCTTGAAAGTTTTGCACTCAGAGACCATTTCTTTCCTATTACTGAATTGGATTCTGGTATTTGAAGTCTCACAGTCAAGATGGATGGGGGAATAATGCCACAATTGTACACTGTTTGCCTAACATAGCTCAGGATTTATACATTTGAGTGACACAATACTAGGCTGACTGTATATTCTAACATATTAATGGCCCTTAGCTATGGCCACAGCTTTCAACGCTACCCACAGTATATTTTAAAACAGTGATGGCACACTAGGCGTGACTTTTAACCATGCACATTGGTATTTTGCAACACTAACCAAACACTAACAGACCACTAGCATTGGTGTTTGGTGATGGCCAGTGACCCCAGAATTTGTCATGGCCAAGTCCACAGCCTAAATTGTTATTAAGGTAATCAAAGTTTTCATGCGCTAACTTATAAATCATGTTATGCCCAATTCCATTATTGATGTAATCAGTTATATACAATGTAATTAGTGTTGTCACCAGTGATAGCATCAATGATGTGATTTGTAATGTTATCAGTGTTTTCATACGACATGTAATTAGTGATGTCATCAGTGATGTGATCTGTGATGTTGTCCTTGTGGTCATAGGCTGTGCAACAGGGGGTGTGAAGGTGGCTTTAAATGAATTTCAGGGGGTTTGTTGTGTTAAGTTCTCACCTTAATGTCCGTGCAACTTACATTTTTTCCTTGATTTTCAAAGGTTTTCTTACAATGTATTGCCCACTTTAACATCCCTGCAGCTAAAGTGTTTTCCTTGAATTTGAAGGGTTTTGTTACAATGTATTGCTCACCTTAACGTCCCTGCAACCAAAGTTTTTTCCTTGAATTTCAAGGGTTTTGTTATTCCATACATAATTGAATAATACAGACAATTGGTCTAATGAAAATGATGTACTACTTGTACAAAGTAAAATAAAAAGAAATGGTGCCACCACAATCCCCCCAATAACCCTGTTCTTAAAAAGCTTTATTTGCATATTTATTTAACTTTTTAAAAGTGTTTACATTTATATGTACTGTTGATTAATCAAAAGTTATTAAAGTGTTACAGTAATTGTGTACAAAGACTACATTCAATATATTTGCAAATTCATAATTCTACTGCCCATATATATACATATGTGTAGATTCATATATGTGTGATGTCATCAATGACATTTGTGATGTCATCTTTGATGTCCTGGGTGTTAGTGTTAGCAGTGCACGGTGGCGCGAGTTATGGTTGCTTATCTTACCATAACTGCCGAATTTCAGGGGTTTTTCGGTTTTACTTTGAACCATAACGTCCCTTTTAACAAAGTTGTTTCACTGAATTTCATATGTTTTTAGTAGCACAACTTAACCATAATATCCCTGACTTTATATACATGTAACATAGAACATACTGAACCCCTAACTAGTGATTTCGATGTCCGCGGACTACTGCCATGTCCGCAGACATATCGAAAATCTGAGCGTGGTGAATGTAAATTTAAATAGTGTGCCCCATTTCCCCTTTGAGCCGTTTTTTTGGTTTTTTTTGCAGATGCTTGACAGACACCTGTTATTTTGTATTTTTCTTTCTTACTTTTCTCCTAAAATCTTCACATAACCTTCTCCAAAGCAACCCTTACATTCCAAAACAGAATAGCATTTCCCATAAAAGATAAGATAAGGAAACGCCATCTTCTTTAAAATAAACAGCATTACTGGAATCAGTATTCTCATTATTACAGAAGAACATACCAGCTCTAAGCATGAAGGCACACATGCCTCGGTAGATTGCACACCTAGCATTGTTTTGCTGAGGACAAAAAACTGAACTATTGTCCCATATTGCCCTAGGTACTAATCCAGAAAAAATTACTTTGGAATTTGGAAGGATGTTCATTACTGCTTGAACCAAGTGTTCCAAATCTGCCAACAAAGTAGGGGCACTGACATAGCCCAAACGGAAAGCACCATAGTGCAAAACTACCACATGGGGACTGTTGATCCTGCCCATATCTTCACAGACTTGTACAATTCCCTGTACATTGCAATCAGGCACAGTGCTCCACACGGCCTCCACTGCTTTAACATCAAAATTCTTTGCAACATGCCTGCATTGAGCATACTGTTGTAAACCATGCACAAACATATCTCCGAGCACCAACAACATAACTTTCTTCACTTCTGCCATCTTCACTACACACAGTCTCTTTGAACACAAATCCACAACCTCAACATCTGATTGGCTGATCCCTACAGTCTTCTTTCCATGCTGGATTTGCTGGAAAACCCCGGATGTAGCACGCCCTGTCCGCAGACCGCATAACTCTTAGACAGCCCTTCTACCATTTCCACTTCATTCTCTGTGCCATTCCCTCATTGGATACAGCTAAGCAGGCACACAATACGGAGAACATCCTCAGAACACCCCCATTTTGTTTATTTTCGAACATTTCAGGACACCCCGAGTGTTCTTAGAACACATTCAACTTGCCAGTGAACAATACGGACAACGTCCTCAGAACACCCCCATTTTCTTTATGTACGAACCTTTCAGGACCCCACGAGTCTTCTTAGAACACTTTCAACTTGACACCGAATCCATTCCGTTTATTTACAAACATTTCAGAACAGCCGTGTTGTCCGCAGAAAAATCAAACACAACAAAAGTGTCTAGCACATAAAAAAAACAGAACATTGAACCTATCTCATACCCCCCCACCCTCCCCAAACACTCTTACACACCAACACACTCCACTAAATACAATTTTTAATCCAAGTTTCACTGCGCTGTCCGCGGTCGTCCGCAAATGCAAGATGGCGGGCGCCACAGAAAATCTGACACGCTTTACGCACCACGCTGTCCAATCAGCGAACACGTTGGATGTCCGTGGACATCGCGCAAGCCGCTCGAATCAGGGCACTGTCCGCGGAGCAAACCGGGAAGTCCGTCCGCGAAGCGAACAGAGATATCACTAATTTTTTTGCCTTACATTTTGGTCATTTAAAAAAAACTACTGGACGGATTTACACCAAATTTGCAAAAGCACGCTTTTGGGGACCAAGCCCCCACTCCTGCCGCAAATTTGGTGTAAATCCGTCCAGCAGTTTGGGCTGTAGGCATGCGCAAATTCTTTTCCCATTATGTCTATGGGAAAAAACAAAAGTTTTGGGACCCCCCTATAACTTTGCCCCCCCTGGACCAAACCTCTCCAAACTTTGCAAAAACATTCAGAGTGGGCCATATACTTCTTTTGCAAAACTTGGAGAGGATTCATCCAGAGGGAGCAAACTTATAAGCCACCCAAAAAATGCTCTTCCAATGGAAACACCAACTTAACCATAACTACATGGACGCTACTGCGTCCATGTAATATGTTTTTATATCAGTTTTATAGCCGCAACTATCAAAATGCATGCACGGCTAAATGCAGCAATGACTGGGGGGGTCTACTTGCGATGCCACATGGGAATTTAATACATGATGATATGTCCGTTTCTCTAACACACACTGGATTTGAAGAACCAATTAAAGGTCATTGACCCATATTTATAGTATAGTTCGTGTTTGTCTATTTTTACAACTGCAAAATTGGCCCTGAAATGAACCATTTTGGGGGATAAGGAAAAAAGAGGTAGGAACTGAGAAGGGAAAAACACTACAATTGATACATATAACAAGAGGTGAAAAAAAGAACATTTTCTTTAAAAATATACCTAGCGATGGCTGTATGATCTGAAAGAGCATTGCCCCAAGCATCTAGGGTGCCACCTCCCACCTCAGTTTTAAGCTGTGACAGGTTTTGCACATCACAATAAAATTAGAAAGATCGGGTGCAGGCAGGATGGACTGAGGTTGGGTGTTAGTTGGTGGAAAATAGCTGTTAATCGTATTGGAAGTCTGTGGCACAGTTAAAAAATGCTGCTGTGCTGATCTTGCTCCATGTGTTTTGACCTTATGTTTCACATGAGCCTTCCTGTAGGATTCATTCACTTCATCTGAATGAACACGGACAAGATGTTGAATTAACATGGATGTCCCCAAGCCTTGCAATGGCTTGTGTGAAGGTCCCATCTCCAAAACCTTACAGCAGAAATTACACAGGAGATACTCAATCTCCTTCTTGCTGTGTTGATCATCTGCGCATAAAATATTGCCAAATTTCAGCTACGCTATTTTGTGCACATTGCTTCTTCCATGGCGGCTAAGCTGAAGTCGCCCATACCATCTGATCATCACTGCTGGTAGTAGTCATTTTGAAATGCAGGACCGTGAAGGAAAAATAAAAACTGTAAAATTAAACAACACAAAAAAGCACTGTGCCACTTAATGTCAAAAAATTATAAAATAAAAATACAACAAGCTAAAATAGCAAAAAACTGACAAGTTACAAAGCACAACACACAGTACAAAAATAGAAAGAAGAAAGGTAATAAAGGAATGAATACATCTATGTACTGCTTTTAAAAGTTCCTGAAGGTTCATAAATGAGGTTCACCCACCAAGAGATAAAAAGCAGTGACAGAAAACATGAAAAAGGTGTTTGGGAGAGGGATGTAACGGCGGTTACACGATATAGCCAACCAGAACATGTTTTCTGTACACACAGGTATGCTCAAGTGCAATGACCCGTTTGCTCTTAAATTATTGATCAATCACATGGCCCAACGAGGATTCACGCCTGCACATGGCAGTAGCCATGCCAAAAAAAGGCCGAATCCCTTCAAAAGTTGTGTTGCCACAGCTACGCAGCTTCGTGCATGTTTTTAACTGCCAGTCGGAACTTGGACTGCAGTACCTTTCTAGCCACGTTAACTAACGGGTCAATGTCAAACTGCAGGGCATTGACATGACTACGCCCATGCCGTTTGACAAAATCTGTGCATGCTAAATTATCCATTAGGACATTGAGCTCCTTCAAAGCGGCTACGCATCTTCACGCCTGATGTGCCAGCCAATCATATCACATGCTGTGGCTCCACTCATACATGTGACTCCTATCCACATCAACAAACTGTCCAGTTACACGTTGTGTAGTATTGACGCAGGTAGGCCTACACCGTATGGGGACATCCACAATTAAGAAAGTGTCCAATCAGGGTGCACGGCAGTGTATAGCCACGAATAATCACCCCATGCACAAAGAAGTAAGTTTCGATTTATTATTGCTATCAGTGCTTGCTAGTGAAAGGTTATCCAAGTAACTGCAAGCACTTCTGGCACTGTAAACCTCTAATCCTATTTTCCCTTGTCCTGTCATTTGTTCAGTTGGTATATTTTTTGTTTTGCTTTTTTCAATTTTTGTTTTTTAAATGTTTCATTTTTTTGTTGCATTATCTTTTAGTGTTGTAATATTTGTTGTTTTATATTTTCCTTCCCAGTTGGACTTCCAACATGTCCAACCAAGATAGTAGCAGCAGCGATAACAATGTCATCAGGGTCCCCAATCTGTCTCCACCGAGGAAGAAAACACCTGGAATGAAGACCACCGCAGACAGTTGGCAATACTTCAAGGTGAAAGAACATTATTCCAAAAAAAGGTGGAGGACGTTCTATGCACATTGTGCAGGAAAACATTAATCCTGGGAACATCAATCATGGGGCTCATGCATTACGTGCACGGAAATCAGCATCACCTCCAACACCTGCATCCACCAGTGGGACATCACCGACACTGAATGAAGCCTCAAATTCTGCAGCAGTGTCACTTCTTTTAATTTTACCGACTCCCAAAATCTCAGTTATTTGAGTCATGTGTAAACTATGCCACCAATGGATAGCCGTGGAAGGTGCCACAACTAAGGAATGGGAGAACTTAATATCTAAACACCAAATTAACTGTTGTTTCAAAGGGTTTGGAGTTTAGTATCAGGACAGCCGGTCCCCTGCGCACAATTAATTAGTGGTAATGGTCTTGCCTGCAGCCTGGCACATGGTTTATCTGGGAACCAAACTCCAATGTTCGCAAGTGGTTTGGTACTTGGTGGGTGACAAAGCCTTGTTTGGTGTGGGCACTGGCAGTTTTTGGTGATCTAATATTTGGTACTCTTGCTACTTGTTGAAAGTTAATGATACTTCAGTCTTGAGTTGTTGTTCTACGTGGTGTTTTTAATATTCTGATACAAAATGACAATTGTGCCATCTTTTGCCATGAGAGGTAACGCGCGTTTCGACCGTAGTCTTAATCAAGGCAAAAAGGTGGTCCAGCAGGCTTGTGTTGGAGCAGGTGGGCAAGTCACCCTAGTTAGGGTGCTGGGTTGAGGCTTGTTGACCTCATCTGTGACTGGTTGCAGCATCTGATCCGTGTGGTTTCATTGGTTCGTACTCCACCACGAACCTGCTGGACCACCTTTTTGCCTTGATAAAGACTACGGTTGAAACTCGCGTTGGCTTTTTGTTTAACCTCTCATGGCACAAGATGCCACAATTGTCATGTTGTATCAGAACATCAAAAACACCATGTACAACAACTCATCTTTAGTTTTTTTTTTTTAAAGTGGCAATTCCCCCCTTTGTTTCAGAAAAAAATAATTTAAATAAAGAAATAAATGAAAACAAATAAATACCCACAAAAAATGTTCCCTTTTATTTTAATTCACTTTGTTATATGTTTCATCCTTATGTGTTTGCCTTCCCTGTTCCACCCCCCTTTTTCCTTCCCCAAAATGGCCCTTTTAAGAGTCAACCTTCAAGTCACAAACGTAGATGAAATTCAACATAGACTGCAAAAATATATTGCAATATCTATTGTAATTTATTTTATGCAGTTTGAGTGTCTTTAGGTTTACTTGTATCCGTGGTTACAATATTAACAGGGGGGCATATAGCCACGTATAGAATCACTCCAGACGTTGCTCACTTTAGCTACACCTGCATATACCACATCTCATTGGCTTGTGCTGTAGCCGTGGCTATCAATAATAATATTTTAAAAAATGAATTAAACTGTGTGCATATATATATATATATATATATATATTGATAAGCAGGGCGGACTGACTGACAGTCCAAAAATAGCAGCAGCACTCAGGCAATGAAAAATGACACCAAGGCAAATCCGCTGCAAAACAGTCCTTTATTTTTCATATATCCATGGACAGGAGGGCAGTAGAAAATGCAAAGCAAATGACAACGCGTTTCAACCTTGCGGGCTTCGTCGGGTCTAACATAATAGAGAGAGGACTTGAGTATTTATGTGGTGAAAAGGTATGTAGTCCTGCTTTTATGTTGTGTTGGAGAAAGCTACTGCCTTTTCGTGCCACATAATCGCCATCTTGGAGCATAGTGCAAAAAGACATCAATGTATTTGACAAACATGCTTTTCATGGTTGCTAAAAAGCACATTAGAATATAATGCATAGAAATACCAGGTTTTTTCTAATAAGCATTTGTTAATTTAAAAGAAAGGCATATTGTAACGTGGCATAATATTTTAAAGTGACATAATATTTTATTTTATTTTAAATTTTATTTTAAATGGGGAACAGTGGTCCATCCCGATTTAAATAGTAGGGAACATATAAGAATCATTTATAAATGCCTCTTGGTAAATGCAAAAGGCTATCCAATATGAAACCCTACGAATATTTGCCGCAATTCTTTCAACACTATAATATGTTTGTATACTATCACTATGTATTTCCAAATGTGCGTATTTGTATCATAGCAACTAAGAAGGAAGAAAATAGAAAAGCATTCACCCAAGTGGGTTAAGGGAGCAATTTGTTAATGTATACATGATTGTATAGACAATTCCAGTTGGATAAAAAATCCTCCCTATGGGGTGCAGGGCCTAGTCAATACATTATATATAAAAAGTGACTAGTGCATGGTGCTTCTAAGCTGTCTTACTGCACTACTTGATCTCGTGGAACATTTAGTTGCATTGATGTTATACATGATGTGATGCTTTGATCTCATTAGTACCAATGTTCCAGATGGTATGACTGGGCGGTTTATGTGGGCATACGATCGAATCTATCAATGGGCGTCAGGGCAAATTAAGGAATAATGTCATATATTGAATCTAATCCGGTCGACTTGACTGTGAAAAAGTGCGATGCATAAAGTGCATAATTAGTATATAAGGTGCAAAGTGCTGGTATTCGAAAACTGGTATAGTACGTGGCATTTCCGTAAGTGCTCATTTTGAAATCCATTTACGATTTTTGTTTGATCAATAAAAAAGTGTGTCAGATAATCTACCAAGTTGCATAATGGTATTATTCTGAATATGCACAAAGTGTGCCAAATAAAGTGCAAAGTGCTAATCTTGAATTCAACAACAATTCAAATACTAGGAAGTAAATGGTGGATTTTAAGCAGGAAATGGCACTTTCATGATGTCATAATGATTAATGCAGATTAACAAGGGGGGTCCTGGGAGTCCCTCTGCCAGACATTAGTCCTGGTTACGAGAGACTTACCCAGAGTCTTTAAGCTCACTATCTTTCACAAAGAAGAAATATCCCAAACATATCAGTCTTTGTCCTGCCCTGGGGCAGTCCAGCACCGAAATGCTAGGCAATTCTCCTCTGAACAAGAGTACCAACAGAAACCCCAGACATGTGTTTCGGTCTGGTTGGACCTCATCAGTAGGGTTGATCTGTGCCTCTCTAAGAATAGTGAGCAAGGAGTCCACGTCTGGATTCCCCTAGTAACTTAGGGTGAGACCCAAAGTTACTTAAATATGCAGATTAACAAGGGGGGTCCTAGGAGTCCCTCTGCCAGACATTAGTCCTGGTTACGAGAGACTTACCCAGAGTCTTTAGCTCACTATCTTTCACAAGAAATATCCCAAACATATCAGTCTTTGTCCTGCCCTGGGGCAGTCCAGCACCAAAAATGCTAGGCAATTCTCCTCTGAACAAGAGTACCAACAGAAACCCCAGACATGTGTTTCGGTCTGGTTGGACCTCATCAGTAGGGTGGATCTGTGCCTCTCTAAGAATAGTGAGCAAGGAGTCCACGTCTGTATTCCCCTAGTAACTTAGGGTGAGACCCAAAGTTACTTAAATATGCAGTTTAACAAGGGGGGTCCTGGTAGTCCCTTTGCCAGACATTAGTCCTGGTTACGAGAGACTTACCCAGAGTCTTTAGCTCACTATCTTTCACAAAGAAGAAATATCCCAAACATATCAGTATTTGTCCTGCCCTGGGGAAGTCCAGCACCGAAATGCTAGGCAATTCTCCTCTGAACAAGAGTACCAACAGAAACCCCAGACACATGTTTCGGTCTGGTTGGACATCATCAGTAGGGTGGATCTGTGCCTCTCTAAGAATAGTGAGCAAGGAGTCCACGTCTGGATTCCCCTAGTAACTTAGGGTGAGACCCAAAGTTACTTAAATATACAGATTAACAATGGGGGTCCTGGGAGTCCCTCTGCCAGACATTAGTCCTGGTTACGAGAGACTTACCCAGAGTCTTTAGCTCACTATCTTTCACAAAGAAGAAATATCCCAAACATATTAGTCTTTGTCCTGCCCTGGGGCAGTCCAGCACCGAAATGCTAGGCAATTCTCCTCTGAACAAGAGTACCAAAAGAAACCCCAGACACGTGTTTCGGTCTGGTTGCACCTCATCAGTAGGGTGGATCTGTGCCTCTCTAAGAATAGTGAGCAAGGAGTCCACGTCTGGATTCCCCTAGTAACTTAGGGTGAGACCCAAAGTTACTTAAATATGCAGATTAACAAGGGCCCCCCTTGTCAATTTGCATATTTAAGTAACTTTGGGTCTCACCCTAAGTTACTAGGGGAATCCAGACGTGGACACCTTGCTCACTATTCCTAGAGAGGCACAGCTCCTTCCTACTGATGAGGTCCAACCAGACCAAAACACGTGTCTGGGGATGCTGTTGGTACTCTTGTTCAGAGGAGAATTGCCTAGCATTTCGGTGCTGGACTGCCCCAGGGCAGGACAAAGACTGATATGTTTGGGATATTTCTTCTCTGTGAAAGATAGTGAGCTAAAGACTCTGGGTAAATCTCTCGTAACCAGGACTAATGTCTGGCAGAGAGACTCCTAGGACCCCCCTTGTCAATTTGCATATTTACGTAACTTTGGGTCTCACCCTACGTTACTAGGGGAATCCAGACATGGACCCCTTGCTCACTATTCCTAGAGAGGCACAGCTCCTCCCTACTGATGAGGTCCAACCAGACCGAAACACGTGTCTGGGGATGCTGTTGGTACTCTTGTTCAGAGGAGAATTGCCTAGCATTTAGGTGCTGGACTTTCCCAGGGCAGGACAAAGACTGATATGTTTGGGATATTTCTTCTCTGTGAAAGTTAGTGAGCTAAAGACTCTGGGTAAGTCTCTCGTAACCAGGACTAATGTCTGGCAGAGAGACTCCCAGGACCTCCCTTGTCAATTTGCATATTTAAGTAACTTTGGGTTTCACCCTAAGTTACTAGGGGAATCCAGACGTGGATCCCTTGCTCACTATTCCTAGAGAGGCACAGCTCCTCCCTACCGATGAGGTCCAACCAGACCGAAACACGTGTCTGGGGATGCTGTTGGCATTCTTGTTCAGAGGAGAATTGCCTAGCATTTCGGTGCTGGACTGCCCCAGGACAAAGACTGATATGTTTGGGATATTTCTTCTCTGTGAAAGATAGTGAGCTAAAGACTCTGGGTAAGTCTCTCGTAACCAGGACTAATGTCTGGCAGAGAGACTCCCAGGACCCCCCTTGTCAATTTGCATATTTAAGTAACTTTGGGTCTCACCCTAAGTTACTAGGGGAATCCAGAGGTGGACCCCTTGCTCACTATTCCTAGAGAGGCACAGCTCCTCCCTACTGATGAGGTCCAACCAGACCGAAACACGTGTCTGGGGATGCTGTTGGTACTCTTGTTCAGAGGAGAATTGTCTAGCATTTCGGTGCTGGACTGCCCCAGGGCAGGACAAAGACTGATATGTTTGGGATATTTCTTCTCTGTGAAAGATAGTGAGCTAAAGACTCTGGGTAAGTCTCTCGTAACCAGGACTAATGTCTGGCAGAGAGACTCCCAGGACCCCCCTTGTCAATTTGCATATTTAAGTAACTTTGGGTCTCACCCTAAGTTACTATGGGAATCCAGACGTGGACCCCTTGCTCACTATTCCTAGAGAGGCACAGCTCCTCCCTACTGATGAGGTCCAACCAGACCGAAACACGGGTCTGGGGATGCTGTTGGTACTCTTGTTCAGAGGAGAATTGCCTAGCATTTAGGTGCTGGACTTTCCCAGGGCAGGACAAAGACTGATATGTTTGGGATATTTCTTCTCTGTGAAAGTTAGTGAGCTAAAGACTCTGGGTAAGTCTCTCGTAACCAGGACTAATGTCTGGCAGAGAGACTCCCAGGACCTCCCTTGTCAATTTGCATATTTAAGTAACTTTGGGTTTCACCCTAAGTTACTAGGGGAATCCAGACGTGGATCCCTTGCTCACTATTCCTAGAGAGGCACAGCTCCTCCCTACCAATGAGGTCCAACCAGACCGAAACACGTGTCTGGGGATGCTGTTGGCATTCTTGTTCAGAGGAGAATTGCCTAGCATTTCGGTGCTGGACTGCCCCAGGACAGGACAAAGACTGATATGTTTGGGATATTTCTTCTCTGTGAAAGATAGTGAGCTAAAGACTCTGGGTAAGTCTCTCGTAACCAGGACTAATGTCTGGCAGAGAGACTCCCAGGACCCCCCTTGTCAATTTGCATATTTAAGTAACTTTGGGTCTCACCCTAAGTTACTAGGGGAATCCAGAGGTGGACCACTTGCTCACTATTCCTAGAGAGGCACAGCTCCTCCCTACTGATGAGGTCCAACCAGACGGAAACACGTGTCTGGGGATGCTGTTGGTACTCTTGTTCAGAGGAGAATTGCCTAGCATTTCGGTGCTGGACTGCCCCAGGGCAGGACAAAGACTGATATGTTTGGGATATTTCTTCTCTGTGAAAGATAGTGAGCTAAAGACTCTGGGTAAGTCTCTCGTAACCAGGACTAATGTCTGGCAGAGAGACTCCCAGGACCCCCCTTGTCAATTTGCATATTTAAGTAACTTTGGGTCTCACCCTAAGTTACTATGGGAATCCAGACGTGGACCCCTTGCTCACTATTCCTAGAGAGGCACAGCTCCTCCCTACTGATGAGGTCCAACCAGACCGAAACACGTGTCTGGGGATGCTGTTGGTACTCTTGTTCAGAGGAGAATTGCCTAGCATTTCGGTACTGGACTGCCCCAGGGCAGGACAAAGACTCATATGTTTGGGATATTTCTTCTCTGTGAAAGATAGTGAGCTAAAGACTCTGGGTAAGTCTCTCGTAACCAGGACTAATGTCTGGCAGAGAGACTCCCAGGACCCCCCTTGTCAATTTGCATAATGATTAATGCTACTATCAGTTATCTGTAAAATACTGAAAGTGCTGTATTACAATCTGCTGAAGTGCCTACACATGTAAACCTGCTCGTCATCCCCATCATTAATTTGATAATGATGTTAAAACCCTGAGTTCATGCCTCACTAAAACCGGTTAGCTCCTCTACTCTCTAAAAGCTACATGTTAAAATGCTATTCATGTAATAATGAAATAACAAACAATTGTATAAAGTGCAATGTGCGAAAAAGCTAATCAGTGAAATTACAAAAAATACAGACACACGGATAATACTAATATTAAAAAGTGCAAGACAATCCTACAAAATTATATGAATGTCACAATTATAAAATAGATGTATGTACACATACAGGATAGCGATTAGATGTCAGGCTTTTGTAGACTCTTTTAGAAAAATGGGGGAAGAGACTCCTCATTTGAAGAAGTAAGAGAGAATGGCTTTGATTCAGTTTATCAGAACAACAGAACAGAAAAGCCTCTAAAGCAAAAGATAATAATAATAAGCTTTAGAATAATTCCACTCAAAATAAGCCAAAAGACGCTAATCGAGAAGCAGATGAATACTTGTTGGTTCACAGTTAGTCTCCTCTGAATACATACAGTTCTTCATCTCGATTGTGACCCATCGGGGTTTTTGTATTATAATCCACAATATAGCGTGATTCTAAATGTCTTAATCTTCTAAGTCTGTCACCTCCTCTTGGGTGTAGGTCAACTGTATCGATTACAAAATATCTGAAAGAAAAGGCATTTCCAGGGTGTTTATCCTCAAAATGTTTTGCTAATGGGTAATTCATGTCCTTATTTTTGATTGCCCGTAAATGCTGTAGGATACGCAATCTTACTTCCAGTTTTGTACTTCCAATGTACCATAAGTTGCACTGGCAAGTGATCACATAGATAGCAAATGGTGCAAAACATTTGATTTCTTTTTTTATCAAAACTTCTTTAGTTGTTCTTGGATGGTTATATTTTGTTGTTTTCAATCCGAAACGACACGCCTTGCATTTGGTACATGGAAAGAAACCTGCTGTTTTCACAGGAAGCCAGTTGCCTATCATGGTTGTTTGTACATTTTGAAACATGCTAGGTGACAATTTAGTTTGCAAAGAGGCTGGTTTCCTGTAGGTTACAGTTGCATGCGGTTTGAGGAGGTGACCAATGTCATTATCCCTTTTGAGGAGATGCCAATATTTGCTTAGAATTCTTTTTACATCTTTTGCTCCTGAGTCGTATGTAGTGATAAATCTGATCGCTGGCTCATCTGTGATTCCTGGTTTTCTTTGGCTAGTAGATGCTTTGGTTAACATTTGTTCCCTTGTTCTGCTGCAGCTGCGATTGTATGCTTTATTAATAGTACTTTTACGGTAGCCTCTCGCTAAGAATCTAGCAGCAATGTTTTTGGCATTTTGTTCCCAGATTGCATTTTCGCTGCAGTTCCTTTTTACTCGAAGGAACTTACCATACGGGATACTATTTTTGAGTGGTGTAGGGTGTGTACTTGCTGCATGTAGTAGGGCATTTGTACTTGTGCTTTTCCTATGCAGTTCTGTTGTGATCACTTCATTGACTATTTTGATCTTGATATCCAAATAGACAATTTCCGATTCATGATGGTGCTCCGTAAATTTCAAATTTGTTCTCTCTTGATTCATCAAGTTGAAGAAAGTCGTCCATTCAGCCTTTGTTCCATGCCAGATTATGAAAAGGTCGTCGATGTACCTTTGCCACATCACTACCTTATCTGTATGTATTCTTTTCTCTTCACTAGAAAATAAGTTGGCCTCCAAGTCACCCGTAAACAGATTTGCGTATGTTGGGGCTACGGCTATGCCCATCGCAGTTCCACAGATTTGATTGTAGAAAGTCTGGTGGAACATAAAGGTGTTGTGGGTTAAAACAAAGGATAACATTTCCAAAAGCATTTGAGAATGGTCTCGAAAACTGTGTGATCTGGTTGACAAGAATCTTTTGGTTGCTGCAATTCCTTGCTGATGTGTGATGCATGTATATAAGGAAACAACATCCAGAGTCACTAGTAGATATTCCTGATGCCATGGGATATTGGAGATTCGATTGAGAAACTCTGTGGTATCCTTTGTGTATGATGGAAGTGTTTCTACAAATGGAAACAGATACAGATCTAGGAATTTCGAAAGGTTTTACAGAAGTGAATCTATGGATGCCACAGTGGGACGTCCTGGTGGCTTCAACATGGTTTTGTGTATCTTCGGAATAAAATGTATGATGGGAATAATTGGATGAACTTTGGTAAGGTACTGTTTTTCCTTTATGTTAATAAGACCTTGATCATACCAAGATGATAATTTGACATCATACTCATCCTTGTAGTGTAGATATGGGTTGCTGGATAGTTTGGTGTAACTATTGGTGTCTTTAAGTTGTCTCATGGCCTATATATATCATATTTGTCAAATGTCTTACCTAATACCTTTATATGTTTCATCTTCTTTCTTGACTATTAGTAATGCTGAAACAGAATGACATGTATTGTATTGTACCATCTAGCCCGGTGAGTGTTCCTTGCAATCCTTGATTGCTGCTTGACCTACGAAGATTTTGGTGTGCATGAGACCCTGTCCCCCATTCTTGCCTGCTCCCATTCCCTGATTTCCCTCCTGCAGCCCTCGCTCCCTCCCCACTTCCTGGTTGTCCTCCTCCCGCCCCCGACCCGCCCACCGTGTGCTGATTGGCTCAGAAGACCATATTGTGCTGGGTCTATCGACCGTTTTATCACCAAGGCCCCCATTTCGCGTACCATCTAGCCTGGTGAGTGTTCCCTGCAATCCTGGGATTGCTGCTTGACCTATGATGATTTTGGTGTGCATGAGCCCCTGTCCTCCATTCTTGCCCGCTCCCATTCCCTGATTTCCCTCCCGCAGCCCTCACCCCCTCCCCTACTTCCTGGTTGTCCTCCTCCCGCCTCCCGACCCACCCACCCACCACGTGCTGATTGGCTCAGAAGACTGTATTGTGCTGGGTCTATCGACCGTTGTACCACTGAGGCCCCCATTTTGCGTACCATCTAGCCCGGTGAGTGTTCCCTGCAATCCTTGGATTGCTGCTTGACCTACAATGATTTTGGTGTGCTTGAGCCCCTGTACCCCATTCTTGCCCGCTCCCATTCCCTGATTTCCCTCCCGCAGCCCTCGCTCCCTTCCCGCTTCCTGGTTGTCCTCCTCCCACCTCCCGACCTGCCCACCGTGCGCTGATTGGCTCAGAGGTCCATGTTCCCTAGGCCATTACCGACTTTCTCTGGGAATCCCTCTGCCCGTGCAGCTCAGCGACTAAGGGCCTAAGACAAAGGGCGGCTCCTGCAGCGGCAGCTCCAGATAGTATCTGTAGGTATCGGCAGGAGAAGCAAGAAGCCAGTAGCCTGCCGTCAACCAGCACCAACCAAAAGTAAGTGTGGCAAGGGTGGGGAATGAAGCAATCACTTCACGCCAGAAAGCCCTACCACTCTTACTTAATCTTTTTAGTTTTACTGTGTTGCATCATACAGGCATATATTAAGGTAAAGCGATTATCCGTACCCTAATAACTTCACTATAATGAACCTTGCATCTAGACTGTGCCCCCAACATCACTAAGTGTACCCTAATAGCGTTAAAGTTGAATCTAGAAAGTATGCTCAATAGCGTCACTGTGTTAAAGTTGAATCTAGAAAGTGTGCCCAATAGCGTCACTGTGTTAATACTGAACTTAGAAGGTATTCCCATCATCACTGAATGTGCCATAATAGCGCCACTGTGTTAAAGTTGAATCTAGAAAGTGTGCCCAATAGCATCACTGTGTTAAAGTTGAATCTAGAAAGTGTGCCCAATAGCGTCACTGTGTTAAAGTTGAATTTAGAAAGTGTTCCTAATAGCGTCACTGTGTTAAAGCTGAACCTAGAAACTATGCCCAATAGCGTCACTGTGTTAAAGTTGAATCTAGAAAGTGTGCCCAACAGCGTCACTGTGGTAATACTGAACTTAGAAGGTATTCCCAGCATCACTGATTGTGCCATAATAGCGCCACTGTGTTAAAGTTGAATTTAGAAAGTGTTCCTAATAGCGTCACTGTGTTAAAGCTGATTCTAGAAAGTGTGCCCAATAGTGTCACTGTGTTAATACTGAACTTAGAAGGTATTCCCAGCATCACTGATTGTGCCATAATAGCGCCACTGTGTTAAAGTTGAATCTAGAAAGTGTGCCCAATAGCGTCACTGTGGTAGTACTGAACTTAGAAGGTATTCCCAGCATCACTGATTGTGCCATAATAGTGCCACTTTGTTAAAGTTGAATTTAGAAAGTGTTCCTAATAGCGTCACTGTGTTAAAGCTGAATCTAGAAAGTGGGCCCAATAGCGTCACTGTGTTAAAGTTGAATCTAGAAGGTATGCCCAATAGCGTCCCTGTGTTAAGTTGAATCTAGAAAGTGCGCCCTAATAGCATCACTGTGTTAAAGCTTGAATTTAGAAATTGTGCTCTATTGGCGTCACTGTGTTAAAGTTGAATCTAGAAAGTGTGCCTAATAGCGTCACTGTGTCAAAACCTGAATTTAAAAGTATGCCCAGCATCATTGAGTGTGCCCTAATAGCATCACTGTGTTAAAACTTGGATTTTAAGGTATTCCCAACATCATTGTGTGTGCCATAATAGCGTCACTGTGTTAAAGTTTTGAATTTAGAAAGTACGTCCTAATAGTGTCACTGTGTTAAAATAGAATTTAGAAAGTGCCTATTAGCGTCACTGTTAAAATTGAATTTAGAAAGTGTGCCCATTAGCGTCACTGTGTTAAAATTGAATTTAGAAAGTGTGCCTATTAGCGTCACTGCATTAAAGTTTTAACTTAGAATGTGTGCCCTAATAGTGTCAGTGTGTCAAAGTTTTGAATTTAGAAAGTGCGCCCTAATAGGGTCACTGTGTTAAAGTTGAATTTAGAAAGTGTACTCAATAGCGTCACTGTGTTAAAACATGAATTTGAAGGTATTCCCAGCATCATTGAGTGTACCCTAATAGTGTCACTGTGCTAAAGCTGAACTTAGAAGGTATCCCTTACATCATTGAGTGTGCCATAATAGCATCACTGTGTTAAAGTAGAATTCTGAAGGTGTGCCTTATAGCGTCACTGTATTAAGATCTGACTGTAGAAAGTGTACCCAATAATTGAGCAAGGGACATCACTGAGTGGGCCCCAACTATTTCACTGTGCTCAGTTTCATAGCTGGATAATGTGCCCAAATGTCATTGGCCCTCATTACGACCCTGGCGGATTTTTTCCGCCATCGGCGGACTTTTCCGCCATGGCGCAAAGTCCCTTTACGCCATGGCGGATGGCGGACTTACCGCCCCATTCCGAGGTTGGCGGGGCGGTAAGTCCCCATTGACCCATTTACCCTTCCCCATTCCCATTTCGGCCCCATAGGGCTCAATGGGAGTGGGGAAGGTGTTAATTACGCCACCGTACACTACGGTGGCGTAATTAACACCGAGGTCCCATAGCGCCATGGATTTTTACGCCCGCAAAAAGCGGGCGGAAAAGTGACCATGGCGCTCTGGAAACTCGTAGTTGGCGGTAAGGGGTCGGCGCAGCTAACGCTGGCGTAAACCCCTTACCGCCAGGGTCGTAATGAGGGCCATTGAGTGTACCCAACTGTTTATCACTGTGCAGTCTCACCTCTAGATAGGTGTGCCCAAATATCACCACATGTACCCAATTGTCTGACTGTGCTGAGCCTCATATCTCGATAGTGTGCCCGAATATCATTGAGCGTGCCCTATCTGTTTCACTGTGTTGAGCTTCTCATCTTGATAGTGTGCCCAAATATCACTGAGCATACCCTAACCACTTCTCTGTGTTGAGTCTCACATCGAGATAGCGTGCCCTAGCTGTCTCACTGTGCTGAATATCACATCGAGATAGTGTACCATGACTCCACCCGTCTTATCTATATCCAATCTTAGAGCCTCACTCTGGCATGCCTCACACCACCCCCTGAATCCTCCCCACACCCTTCCCAAACAACCCCTCCCCCAAACACCCTCCACCCACCATCATGAACCCACCACGCCTTCTAACCAACTCCGAAGCCAGAGGAGCCCGCTGGCTCTCCAGTCATCCAATGACCCCCGTTTCCCCCACCCCCACATCATGAACCCACCAACCCTTCTAACCAACTCCCAAGACAGAGGAGCCCGCTGGCTCTGCAGTCATCCACAGACCCCTGTTTCCCCACCCACTCACCTGCAAGCATACCCCCACTTTGTGCCCTAATAGCGTCACTGTACCGAATCCTGCATCTAGATTATGTTGCAATTTCAATTTAGAAAGTACAGCCAACATCATTGAGTGTACCTAATAGTGTCACTGTGTAAAAGTTTTAATTTAGAAAGTGTTCCCAACAACATTGAGTGTGCCTAATAGGGTCACTGTGTTAAAGTTTGAACTTAGAAAGTGTGCATAATAGCATTGCTGTGTTAAAGGTTTATATATGCCATGTACCTGTATCCCCATGTTGTCTATGTTACATGTTTTCCCCTATCCATCCTGTTGCTTTGTATGCGTATACCTCTGTGTGCGCCCCCGTCCTGCCCTCGTGCCTTGTCGCAGGCGCTTTGCTGATAACCACCATCATCATTGAGTGCACCCAGTAGCGTCACTGTGTTAAAGTTGAACTTTGAAGTGTGCCCTAATGGCATCACTGTAGTGGAAATGAATTTGATAGGTTTTCCCAACATTCACTGAGTGTACCTGGTCGCATACACTTTACTGATTACCACAATAGCCCACTACTACGCTTACTCTCTCCTATACACCATCATTCAACTAGAACACAGCAGTACTATGACACATTCGGTAAAGCTGTTCTCATACAAATGTTACCCATCAAACTACCCATCATCCTTATAAAACAGATAGCTAGCACACACCGGCTAGTTTAGCTTCTCCTCAGGCCTAACGCAACCAAAACTCAGTCTGAATGTCCACCCTCCAGACTGAACACATTCAACTGATCTCCTCAGCACCACACTTACCGTTAAGAAGCAGCTATCATGCAGCAACCACACCAGCTGCACAAATACCTGGTGCACCCACGCATTTTACGACACTCTCTCAACTGACTCGAACAGTGGTTCCCGAGGGCGTTCAACCTACCAGCGCCTTGAGATCATACCAATGGTACATAAGGCGCTATACAAATGCAAAATAACATAACATAACATAATCAAATTAAAACAAGAATATATATGTTTTTTTTTCATAATGGTACTAAGTGAACACTGAATGTATTCCTAGTACACACCCAGGGTGAGATTTAACAAAGGACGTTTATAGTAGATGGTTGCAGGACAGAGGATGGGGAAGGTTACGTAAAATTGGAGAACAAGAGAGAATAGAGTGCCGTAGGTAAACGTGGAGAACAAGGGATAAACACAATCACACAGGTAGAAACACTAGTAATATCATTTTTTAGCAGTCTGTTTTTACCCCACCACTGCAGATAGTTAGACATATTTCAAGATAAAAAAACACTGTTTTAAAAAAAAATCCTATACAACTTGTGCAAAATGACACTAAGACGTGGACCTTCAAATGTTCCACTTCAAAGTTTCGAAATATCCATTTTCAAGTGTGTGCCACTGACAGTAAATGAACCATCAATTTCTTCAGCATTGTCAATTTCACCTGGTCCAATTATTATGCTCCAAATGTTTCAGTTATGAGTGTAATGTGTTGTGTATGCCACAATTTGCTTCTCCGGGCAGATGCCACACTAGCCCATTAAGAAATCCATTGCTCCAAACATAATGTACTTTGACATCATTAATTCACTAACACAATAGGGGTACAATATAAGTATAAAAACTGTTACTATGATAAATGAACATACATATAAAAACTGGGTAAAATCAAACAAAGGACATTATGCAAAAGAATTACAATAGAGAGAATGGGGTGGGTTAAGTACACTTGGAGAAAAAGAGAGAATAGAGTGGGATAAGTAAGCCTGGAGAGCATGGGATAAAAACAATCAAACACTAGTACTTTTAAAAAAGGTTTTTCACATTTTGTGGCAAAAAGAAACAGAAAATATTCAGTGCAATGAGTGCAAAAAGACACTCACTCAGATGTGGGCCTTCAAATATTTCTAGATGTCTGCCCCATACCAGGTGCAGCCCTTTTTGCCTTACATATGGTTTTCCCTCTTCACTCGAGCTGTGAGCACTGGTTGTGCAGTATCAACCCCCACACACAAAAGGTGCTGCCACCAACAGCCAGAGTCTTGAAACACATGCAGCACTGCAGTACTCTGTTCTAATAAACATCGGAACTGCTAGAGAGGTCCCCAAAGGCCTATCATGAACTGTCTTTAGATGTGCTGCTCCCATCTCCAGCACTACCACTATGTATTTAATATGGGTTGGCCTTTCACAGGAGTAAACTGTACAACATCTGGTGCAAGTCCACTGGGATGATAAGAATGATGCAGCTACAAGAAAATACAAACATTTAAAAGGACTAAAATTAACTTGCCAAACACCATCAATTGCACTACCTCACAGAAAACGTATGCATCTAAGAGTACTGCATAGCTGAAAGTGCATTCAAATTACAACAAATAGAATCAAATAAACCTTCAACCTCACTTACAAGAACACAAAAACTAAATGCCTGCATATGAATGCCATTGTTTAACATATCTAATTTTGTAGGTCCATGTTAGTGAAACACATTAAAAAATACTTGCCACACAATCAGAGCAGGTGAAGAAAATAATAATGAACACCATCTGATAGCAATGGTTAATACAACTAACACACACAACACTGCAAATAAACCTTGAAATATGTAAAAATGTATTAACACAGACTTTCACATCAGCCACACTCTTGCTATGTATCAGGTTTGTCAGTAATTATATCAAGCTGGTCGGTAATATCTTCTTGTTCACTCAGAAATCGGAGTTCACCTTCTCCCCCTTCCTCCTCACCTGAGGTAGTAGAAGAATAATCAAATTTCTTCCTTCGAGGTCGCCGAGCTTCTGCATTCTTTTTTTTGTGCAGATAAGGCCTGCCTCGGAAGGAAGCCACTGTGATTCCCACCCAAGAAATCTCCGGAGACCTCTCTCCACAACAGCCGGAGCATTGTAGGGGAAAAAGCCTCAGGCACGAAAAAACCCCAGGTCTTCTCGAGTCCAACAGCACAAATAAGCCGGGGTACGGTAATGAATGTCTCGGGTGGACTGCAAGCTGTGTAAGCAGCGTGGACAAAAATAAATGGTAATCAGAACAGAGGATCGAGAGGGATACTTAAAATAAGTATATAAAAGTATATAAAAGAATGGATAAATAGATGGAACAGAACCGGAACAGAAGGGAATAAGCAAGAACTTGACTAAATACAGACAGAAACAGGGGAAACAGAAAGAAAACAGAGAAAATAAGGCTGTAAGAGCACAAGAGTAATGCGGACAAAACTGCAAGGGGTAACGCTTCAAGAAAGCAGAGAATGAGGACACAAACTGTAAGCGATAGCGTGGGCGGATCACCGCCAAGGGAAATCATGGGGAGCGCTGTCAACAAGGAGAAATCCAGAAGTTGTAACGCGCCGATCCGCCAAATCCAGGAGAGGAAATAGAACTCGGCGGTGGCCATGTTGGAAAAAGACTAGACTGCAGCGGCACGCTAAGAAACAGCGTAACGGCACAGTCTAATGGCGGCCTTGTTTCCATTTGTTCCATACACGCCAAATTCCCAAGTTTGTGATAGTATGCCCCCTTCAAAGACCTCCTCCTCTCGGTCTACCAGGGTGAAGACGATGGTACTGTCTTACCAAACAAGGGGCCTGAATATTGGAACTATGTTCCGAGGTATACTAGGCGTCCTCTGTGGAGTCGGGAGCCTCGGATCTGAGAGACCTCGTACTCTTTGGAAGTGGAAGTAGGAACAACATGTAGTTTGGGAGCAGACTGTCTTCTGGTACCAGGCAAGTAAGGTCGTAAAAGAGAGGAATGGAAGACTGGATGCACCCACCTCAGGGTATTGGGTAGTTTGAGGCGGTAGGTTACAGGATTGATTTTGGAAAGTATCTCGTAAGGTCCGATGTAACGGAGAGACAATTTGGATGGTCAGACCCAGAGAGGCAGGAATTTGGTAGAAAGCATAACTTTGATGCCCTTTCCCCAGTCTGGTACCTGTCTGCGATGTCTATCCGCTTGTTCTTTATAGCGACTGCCAGCCTCTTGAAGACTTTGCCTGGCAGTATTGTGGGCTTCTTTGATTCTCTCAAGGGTAGTCTCAATGGTTGGTATGTATGAGTGTACGGAATAGATGGGTACTATGGATTGAGGATGCATACCCTAGGTACAGAAAAAAGGGCTGATTCCTAGCGCAGTGTGCACCGAGTTGTTGTAAGCGAATTCTGCGGTAGGGAGCAAAGACACCCAATTATCTTGTTGTTGATTTATGAAGCACCTAAGGTACTGCTCCAGGGTTCCATTTAGCCTCTCTGTCTCTCCGTTGGTTTGGGGATGAAACCCAGAAGAGAGAGCTCTCTCGATACCCAGCCTTTTACACAACTCCGTCCAGAATTTGGAGTTGTACTGACTACCTCGATCAGATACGATTTTCAGGGGGAGACTGTGTAACCTAAATATGTCCTTCATGAAGACATCCGCCATGACAGAAGCAGAAGGTATGCCGATCAGGGGGGAAAAATGAGCCAACTTAGAGAAGGAGTCCACAGTGACCATGATACAGGTGCAACCCAGGGAGACAGGTAAGTCCACTACAAAGTCGGTTGAGATGTGTTTCCATGGACCTGGTGGAATCGGCTCTTGGTGAAGTAATCCCAAAGGCTTCTGTGTGAGATGTTTGCTCTGCAGACATACAAGACAGTTTTGAACTTACTCCTGAGTATCTGCCTTCATGTTGGGCCAATAGAATGACCTTTGGATTAATACCAGTGTACCGCGTATGCCTCTATGGCCGGCCACCTTGGAGTCATGGCTCCATCGGAGAACCTTTTGTCTGAGATCGTGGGATGGAATGATCAACTTCCCCTGAGCAAAGTATAACCCATCTCTTCTTATCACCGGCTGCTTCCTAAGGGCAGAGGTATGTTCTTTCAGGTTGATGGAGGCCTCTTGAACTTGTTGTGAAAAGGATGTCACAGAAGAAACGATCTTAGTCGGAAGGAACATCATTCCCTTTTCTTGTGTAGGATTCTTATCGAGGTCATCTCTGCGTGATATGGCGTCGGCAATCAGGTTTTGAGAACCAGGTATAAATGTAATACTGAAATGGAATTGAGCAAAGAAGTGAGCCCATCTGGCTTGACGTGTATTATAGCACTCTTGTTGCTTAAGCACCTGTAGGTTTTTGTGATCAGTTCGTATTTGGAAGGGATGCATGCTACCTTGGAGCAAGTGTCTGCACTCCTAACAGGCTAATTTCATGGCCAACAGCTCACGTTCAATAACGGAATAATTCTGTTGGCTCGGGCTCAAGGTCTTACAAAAATAAGCAATGGGATGTTCGAGTCCTTGGTTAAACTGAAGAAGAACAGCACCCACTGCACCTGTGGAAGCATCGGTTTCCACAATAAAGGGCTGTAGTTGGTTTGGCTGTCTTAGAACTGGCGCTGTACACAACTGTTGTTTCAAGCAGGAAAAGCTGTCTTCTGCTTCCTTAAACCAGTTGAAAGGGTTGGAAGACTTCTTTAGTAGGGAGGTTTTCGGATGAGTAAGCTGAGAGAATTCAGGGATGAATTTTCGATAAAAATTGGCCATTCCGAGGAATCGTTGGATCTCCTTAACAGAAGAAGGTGGTGGCCAGGCCAGAATAGCCTCTACCTTCTTTGGATCCATGGTGATTCCTTGATCGGATAGAATGAACCCCAAATAGGAGATCGAGGACTGTGAGAAAGCACATTTTTCGGGTTTAGCCTGTAGGTGATGTAACTGAAATCGATGTAATACCTCCTTAACATGTCGCTGATGATCTTCCGGTCCGCAAGAAAAGAACAATATATCGTCCAGGTATACCACTGTAGTTTGACCCAGCAGATCTGAGAATAATCGGTCCATAAACCGTTGGAAGATGGAAGGGGCGTTGACTAGCCCGAACGGCATTACCTGGTATTAAAACAGACCGTAAGGTGTGCGGAAGGCCGTCTTCCATTCATCACCTGCTCTAATGCGGAGCAGGTGATAAGCGTTCCGGAGATCAAGTTTGGTGAACACCACAGAGCCTCGGACCGACTCCAATACTTCGGTAATGATGGGCATGGGGTAGCGATCCTTAATGATTAGTTTGTTTAGACCCCTGTAGTCAATACATGGACTTAATTCTTTGGTGTTCCTTTTGGGAATGAAAAACAAAGAGGCCCCTGCTGGGGACCGAGATGGTTTGATAAGACCATTGGCGAGGTTTTCATCTAGATATTGCTTGAATACCTCTTTTTCAGACACTGAGAGTGAGTACATTCTGCCAAATGGAACCAAGGCTTGTGGAACTAGGTCGATCCTGCAATCCTCAGGTCGATGTGGAGGCAATTGAAGGGGACATTGTTCCTTGAAGACATCAGAAAACTCAGAAAGAAAACTGGGTATGCAATGAATTGCATTAGACATGGTAGAACATACAGCCTTTACGGTTTCAAACAGTGGCTCTGGTAGACACTCCTCTTTAGAGTGTTTGGAGTGAAAACTCAAAAGATTGTTAGTCGAGTCTATGGTAGGATTGTGTCTTCTGAGCCAACCTATTCCCAGGATAACCGGAAAGTGAGCAGCACGGATGATATCAAAGCTCATGACTTCAGAGTGTTGTTGGATGAAGACCTTTACTTCCTCAGTGGTATGGGTAATAAGGCCGGAACACAAGGGAGTTCCATCCACTCCTTCCACCTTCGATCTTCCATCTTTGTGATTCTCTTTAGACCCACCTTGTCTGCCCACATGGTGTCCAGGAAATTTATGGCAGCTCCACAGTCCAGCAGGGCTTGTGTGTCTACCTCTCTTCCTCTGAACTGTAGTTTGACAGCTACGACCATCAGACGAGAATCCTCAGATGCCTTGGTGGACGTGACAGAAAGGGTTGTGTATGGACTGTGAGTCACCCTCGATAGTCCGTCCTATTAACTATCAAGGGCGTTTGTTTCCCGATCTCCTAGGAGGAACATCGGGACAGTACCTCAGCAGGTGAGTGGAAGCACCACAGTACATGCAGAGGCTTCCCTCTCTTCTTCTTTTTCTCTCTTCAGGAGTTAGTGGCGCCCGCATAGTCCCAATTTGCATAGGTTCATCTCGGATGGGGCGCATAGCAGGAGAGGTAGGCAAGGGGTTAGCTTCAGGATGGAGTGCCAAACCGCGATTCTTCTTCTTTTCATTCTTACGTTCCGTCAAACGGAAATCGATTCTCTGAACCGCAGTGAGGAGGTCAGGGAAAGTCTCGGGTCGAGGGATCCGAGCGATCTCATCTTTCAATTCTTCTCGCAATCCTCTGTGAAAAAATGGTGTATTGGGCCTGTTCCTGCCATCCTGCTTCTGCAGCCAATTTCTTGAAGATTGAGATGTAGGTAAGTAGGTCAGAATTACCTTGGCGTATATCCAGCAGGTTTTCACTGGCTGCAAATGCACATTCTGTCCAGAGGAACCTCTGTTGTAAGAGAGCCTTGAAGGCGGTGAAGTCCTTCAGAACTGGATCGGATTGGGACACCAATGGAGTATCCCATGCCAAGGCTTTACCTGACATATGAGTAATCATGAATCCCACTTTGGCATGATCTGTAGCGAAGGCGCCCTTCCTAAAGGCGAAATGGATGTTACAAGTCTCAAGGAATTCTTTTATCTTCCGTTCAGAGCCATGAAACTTCCCTGAAACCAGGGGTAAAGGAGGGAGATCAGCAGTTTGTTGTTCTCTGGCAGCCACTCTTTGCTGCAAGGCAGCATTGTCGGTTTTGAGAGCCTGTACCTCAAGATTAAGGTTTGAACCGCAGCCACTAGCTCTTGAATTTGCTGTGGTGTGGTCATCTCTTCAATCTGGCGTTGCAAGCTATCAGGTTTGTTAGTAATTAAATCAAGCTGGTTGGTAATATCTTCTTCTTCACTCAGAAATCAGAGTTCACCTTCTCCCCCTTCCTCCTCACCTGAGGTAGTAGAAGAATAATCCAATTTCTTCCTTCGAGGTCGTCGAGCTTCTGCCTTCTTTTTTTTGTGCAGATAAGGTCTGCCTCGGAAGGAAGCCAACGTGATTCCCACCCAAGGAATCTCCGGAGACCTCTCTCCGCAACAGCCGGAGCGTTGTAGGGGAAAAAGCCTCAGGCACAAAAAAACCCAGGTCTTCTCGAGTCCAACGGCACAAATAAGCCAGGGTACGGTAATAACTGTCTCGAGTTGACTGCAAGCTGTGTAAACAGCGTGGACAAAAATAAAGGGTAATCAGAACAGAGGGTTGAGAGGGATACTTAAAAGAAGCATATAAAAGTATATAAAAGAATGGATGAATAGATGGAACAGAACCGGAACAGAAGGGAATAAGCAAGAACTCTGACTAAATACAGACAGAAACAGGGGAAACTAAAAGAAAACAGAGAAAATAAGGCTGGAAGAGCACGAGAGTAATGCCGACAAAACTGCAAGGGGTAACGCTTCAAGAAAGCAGAGAATGAGAACACAAACTGTAAGCGATGGCGTTGGCGGATCGCCGCCAAGGGAAATCACGGGGAGCGCTGTCAACAAGGAGAAATCCAGAAGTTGCAACACGCCAATCCGCCGAATCCAGGAGAGGAAATAGAACTCGGCGGTGGCCATGTTGGAAAAAGACTAGACTGCAGCGGCATGCTAAGAAACAGCGTAACGGCACAGTCTAATGGCGGCCGTGTTTCCATTTGTTCCATACACGCCAACTTCCCAAGTTCATGATACTATGTGCACAGTGAGAGGTTTGGAATCAAAAGGATAAAATGGCAGACAATGTAATACTTTTCAAAATGAATAGCAAAAAAGAGGGCTATAAAACTAGTAAAACAAACTAAAATGCATGACACATTTTCCCCACAACCTATCAGAGACAGCTACACAAATAGAAAAGTAGCAACAATCAATGAGAAACAATGAAACTCACAGAAATCTATTTTTCCCCACCAAGCATCTTTCATAGCCACAACTATCCAACGTGGCTGCAGATCTTGCTTTGTGTGTGCAGCTACACGTCATCAAAAGTTCAAATGAAATAAGAGAACACTGAAGCAGATAAATTAAAACACAAATAAAATGTTGTACTGCATCATCCACATAACAATATGTTTATTGCACAGCAAATGTATGGTTTATAGATGCTGCCATAAACATAATCACGATTATGGATACAACTAATTAAATTGATGAAACTCGGCGACGCTCCTACGCATGTGCTTTTTGAATAGACCCGGTTATAGAAAAGCCTTACATAGCCATTTGCTGTTAAGCATGGCTATACTAAAAAACTATGAATAAAAAAATGTATTTCCACTCCCTCAAACTCCAAACAAGTGTCCCTAACATGCCTACTAGTCCCCTCCACTCCACATGGTTCTCCTCCACTCCCCTTATCTCTCCCAATCCCCAAAAACACTCAATGCATCTATGATGCCATTCCACCCAAAATGACAAATAACCGCGGCTACCACACATCCACAAACACACAAAGTGCCATTTGCCGGAATATAGCCATGGATACACAGAGTATCACGTTTACCCACGGGTAGCAGCGCCGGCACTCAGTGGGTGCTGGATAGCCACAAGTAAATACCCCAGTCAGTGTTGTCACAATCCTCAACACACTAATCACTCCCCTTTTTGTATAGCTGTGGCTATCAGAATTTTTTTTTTTTATCTGAGCCTGGGATATAAATGACAAAAGAGACAGTAGTGACACAATGGTACTTAAAATGTGTCAATACAATACATTAATGCTCATAGAGTTATGTAAAGTGGATGATGATAAATTATACATAGTTGTTAGGATATACAAGATTGGGGTTTGGTAGGGTGGATAAAAATCAAAAACAGGTAAAAGATGGGGTGGACACAATCAATGAGAGTATAATGCATAGATAGTTCTACAATCAGAAGGACAAAACTACATAAAGTGATAGCTTTTATGCTTTCCAAAATCAAAATCACAAAAAGAGGACTATATTTACTAACCAAAATATAAAAATGGGTGACACATTTTGTGTATAACCTATCACAGACAAACATATCATTACAACCGTAACATCAACCAATTACAAACGCCATCATACATGCCATATTCAAAGAAATTACTAGAAATTCAAACTAGGAATCATTTTCCTGAAAACAGAGATAAACTGCAGATATCATGGCTGGTTTGGAAGCTGTGTGGCTGATTGTAGATGGTTGGCTGTTTTGGTTGCTCACTTTTTGTGAGATACTAAATAATAACATGGACCTTGGTTTGAGAGGTTTTACAATTAAATGGTTTGGATTGTGGGGATTGCATTGGTTCCAGGTTTTTCCAAAATTGTTCAGTCTGAGAAGTACAGGGCACCCAGACATCATACTAATTCCTTGTGCAGGCAATGATTAGGGGAATGTACGAGGTGTATCCCTTACTTTAATGATAAAACAAGAATTGGAAAAACAAATTTTACTTTTTTCGCATACCCTCTTTATCTTTTCCAATATAACTCAGAGGCAAATATGGAGATGGACCACCAAATGTAATGGTAAAATTGAAAAATCACAGAGAAATGTTAACAAAGTAGTTTCAGAATTCATGAGTGACCACACCCTATGATGGATTTCAAACAACAACACACAGTTCTACATGGCCAATTTCTATAGACATGATGCAGTACACCGATGAAGGGAATGCAGTGTTTCTTCAAAATATCAAAATAGTACTCCAAATGCGCTAAAATACTACACTCAATGTACCCCAAAACAGTCATTTTAAAGACTACTTATCACAAATAAATACACAAATACAATAAAAAGAAGTTTAAATATTAATACAGTAAAAGACTGCTCATGTAGTTATGTAAGGTAGATGAAGATAAAGAGAGCAGAGTATAATACATGACAGTAAACTAGGTGGGGATACAGAAAATACGTATAATTACACAAGCTATAATAGCATGTCTGAGAATACACAGGCTAAAATACAGTGTATGGGGCATCTAAAACTAGAGTAGGGTGGCTCATTTTTATATTGATTTTTCAAAACAATTTTTCTTCTGTTTTTCTCCACAGTCTAACATGCAGGAAAGTCTGAAAACACACAGCCAAAATAGATAAGACTCCCAAATACCGACCCAGTCACTGACTATGGTCTTTGGCCATGTGCAGTGATTTTTCACCTCAACATCACTATACCTATAAAAATAACTTTTAAAAAGAAATAAAACACTGACACCCCAAAAGGTGTAGCTGCGGGTACCAAACTACTCTTACACACGGTTGTCTGCAGTACTGTCTAGTCTTGGATATCGCAACAAATATGGGGAAATTGGCCCAAACAAAATGCTTTCCTGACCCCCCAGGCCTTCACCAAGTGCCCCCACCTATGACAGCTCTACCCACTCCCCAGATGGCCTCCTCACCTCCCCTGTCCTCTCCCTTTCCACCCACAACACACCCTGTTTCTGTGATGCACTTTGCTTTGACATGTCGGCTATTCGAGGCTATAGCCGTGGCTACAGAAAGACTTGTGTTGCAACCTCAGTCCCTGGACATCCTCCTCCAGCAACCTCCCCACCTCTAAAGTCATTTGCAATTGTTTTAACCAGCAAATAGCTTTTCACCTACTTTTCTTTTCCCGCTGAATTCCGCACAGCATTCCCATTCTCAACTCACAATTGGGATGATTATTGCAGGCATTCTATAGTACCAGAAAATTATAGATTACAGCAGGAGAAGTAAAAAATGAAGTGAAATGCACAAAGTTATCTTTGAAGTTAGGTCCATTTAAAGGAGTATCTTGTTGAGTATAGCAAACAATGTTTGGGGCCCTTTGTTTCCTGGATACCCAGAAACTGCCCACCTGCAAAGGTGATAATCCATTGCAAGAGGGCTGAGGTGGACCCGAGTGCTCCTCAATAGGCTGACTCCCTACCCCGTATCAGTGGGGTGCCCCAATCAGAATTGCAATAGCAAGGGTAATTAGGAGGCAACAAACAAAACACAGCTTTGAAGGTTGCTGCCTGTGTCAAGTCGAGTATTCCACCCTCAGCACAGCATCTGGTTCAGTATGTCATGAGCATGAAACACGTCAAGCATACTGTATGCATGTAAATAGAAGTCTAGTACAGGGCAAGTTACTACTATATGTCACACAAGGGCGTTAATACAGCTCTGAAAAAAAGGAATCATGGAGCGTGCTGTCCTATGTAATTTACATGAAAGAAATGCTGTAGCACAGATTTGTGTAAAGTAGTGTGTTGTAATATTTACAATTATTAAAGCGTGTAAACTCTTTATAGAGAGGACAAATAAACAGTCGTGTACGTCAACAGGTTCCCCACAGCAATTACTTGACCATTGGACAGACCGCCTTAAGTAACCAAGTCCATGGGTGATCCCCCCGGGCATAGCTCTGATTCTAATTGCTTCCAGAAATAAATACAGTATACAGTTCAGTTAACTGTTTGAGTTCTTGTATACATCCGAATCTGCCAATCAAAACCACACTGCATAGATAATGGAGAAGTGGGGTGGGTTTCCGCTGAGCTTAACATCGACAGAAAAAAATGTCAAGCCATTGTGACAGACCCCACGTGCTGCGAGGTGGTACAGAAATGTAGATCTTTTAAGCACTGTACTTACAAAACCGCAGCAACCAATCCTATGAAGCCTTTCTATGGAAAGTTTCACCAGTTTCTTAAAAGAAGCAGTGGGGGAATAATTACTTTTAAGGGAAGAAATTCAACCTGATTGAAGGTTGACGGTTCTATTTATTTCGTGAGGTATTCTGACATACTTAAAACATCTGAAAGAATTCGCTAATTGTGTCTGAAATAAAATGCATTCTTGTATTCCTTGCTGTCTATGCCTCCAATAACAACAGCCCCCAGTCTACAGGATGAGGTAGGCATTGACTGGGGGCCAAATCAGACATCCAGCGTTAGAATTTGTGCAAGGGGGGAAACGCATATTCCAAATAGCCACTCTGTTACTCCAAATCTCCCCCTTTGCTTTTCTGAGGTTTGGGATAACGCGTACCGTATTCCGTTGTTTTGATATGAGATGTCACATATCACAGTTATATTTTAATGCAGGTTTAGATAATAGTTCGACTCTTAAAATAATATGGTCAGGACGCAAGGTAGGACGCCAATCAGTGAAAGCTATATCTATCTATGCTTGCAGGCCCAGAGGCTGATTTGCATTGGAGATCGTGCAAAGGATTTGCTTAATTCGGATATCGCTGAGCAGGCTAGGAATGGTAAGGAGGGGCCAAAGTGGTTTGCAGTGTATTTTGACATGATTAACATCCACCCGATAGCTCACATGAAATGGACCCCTTAGTATTGATTATATTGGAAAAAGAAGGGCAAAAGATCACGGGATACGCAATGTTTGTAATCATCACCGCGTTTCTGGAATAACCTGGAACCGTTGTGTACCTACCGAGCTCTGTAAACAATCGCTATCGACATAAATAATGAACACAAACTTTGTAAAAGACCTCTTGATGGAGATTTGTATTTTCTGTTCATTTTTATTATTTGCATATGGTCCTACTGTCATCGCAGGCATAACACCATTAAAGCACAACAGACTGGATTCAGGTTACATGTTGCCAAATGCAATAGTACTGAGTGTGGACGCACTGGTGTGGGCTCTCATAGTTTGGAAACTAGTGTCACTAGGCAGAATAAAAACACTTAATTCTTAGATGCAATCACAAACCGAGGAAACGATACATATATTTGTCCACAGTAGAGTAACTTGGGTAAGCCACCAGTAATACAAAACATGCAACGCTATGTCCCCACCTACCTTCAAAATACATCGATGGATTTTATCTGGAATAAACACTCCAATTATCGCGTGAAAAAGAGAGACATCCGAGGGAGGGTCATACAAAAACAAGAATGATCATATAAACCTCCAATAGGTAGACACGTTTATGGCAAATCTATAGACTAGACAGAAGACCCTAAAACGGCAGGCAAAGATTTAGAAGTCAAAGACCATGTATAACGTGACGTGTGTGCTGACAAACAAACATAGCAGGTACACAAAAACAGTAAAGCAAATAAAAAATCGCACTAATCCCGGCGCACACCAGATGCACGCATTGAGAACATTTGACCAGCTCTCCAAACGTATCACAGAGCAGCACATGGCCAGTGTCAACATGCCATCAACCAGAAGGCACAGCCTAAGTTTACTGACATCTGCGAGCAATGATGAAGCGAGTGTGAAGACAAAACCCACACACCAGCGTTTTCCAGCTGGATGGCTCCATCAATCGTGATTAAGGGACTGGTTTATAGAAGTGCAAACTCCCCGCAATGTACTTTGCGTCTAAAGGAACTTTGGGCCTACTTGCTTGCACATTTTTTTTCCACGTTCCAAACATTCATGGTTTTTAAAGCGCAAAGTAACCCAATGCGCACAGAAGATCGAGTTTCGCCTGGAATGCGCATAACACGCCCCCACACAAATAATAACCTTTGCAGGTAATTTCGCTCCTACCTTTGCCCCACCATCCAGCACCCTGGCGAAACAGAGGAACGTCACCCATAACTCCAAACAGCACTCAGGCGATACTGCGTATTGCCCAACATAACTCAAGTCAGTACCCCAGTGATACTGTGGACCGACCGACCGCCGTAACTGAAAGCAGCACCCTGGTGAAACTACGACTGTCACCCCTAACTCCAAGCGGCACTCTGGCGATACTGCGTGCTGTCCCCCCTAACACAAGGCAGCACCCCAGACAAACAGCGGATAGTCCCCCTTAACTCCAAGCGGCATCGCTGCGTACTGTCCCCCATAACTCAAGGCAGCACCATGGTGAAACAGCGCAATGTCACCCCTAACTCTTACCGGCACACCAGTGATACTGCATACTGTCAGTGTAACTTAAAGCAGCACTCCGGCTATACTGCGGACCATCACCCATACCTCCAAGCGGCACCCGAGCGATACTGCGTACTGTCCTCCATAACTCAAGGCAACACCCTGGCGATACTGCCGACCACCCCCCGTAACTGAAAGCAGCACCCCGGAAAAACTGTGCCCATCACCCCTAACTCAAATAGGTACCCCGGCAATACTGTGTACTGTCACCTGTAACTCAAAGCAACACCCCAGTGATACTGCGGACCATCCGCCGTAACTGAAAGCAGCTCCCTTGCGAAACTGTGACCATCGCCCCAAGTTTTATGGCACCTAAACTGCCGGCCTTCACCCTTAACTCATAGCAGCCCCCTCAAGTTCTGACACCAACCAGCACACCCATGACCTTCGCCACAACCCCCTCAATTCCTGACACCACCCTTCACCCCCTTACCTCCACCAGAACATCTAGACAGCCAGTCAGTCCACCCTCATCCCACCACCCACACTCCTCTCTGCCCACAATCCCAGGGAGTTCTATGAAGTCCTGACATCCACCCTCACCCACCTGACCTTCACCACATGCCCCAGCAGCCCCCCAATTCCTGCCACAACCCCTCAAACCCCTGACATCTGCCACAACCCCCAGGCCACCTCTTGCCAGTACACCCTTGTCCCCTCACCCCCTGACCTCCACCACAACACCCAGGCAGCCCACTGCCAGTCTACCCTCCTCCCACCATGCCACTCACCCCCGCCCACTACCCCAGGCAGCCCCCTCAATTCCTGACACCACCCCTCACCCCCTGATATCCAGAAAAACTCCTAGGCAGCCCCCTGCCAGTAAACCCCCTCCCCTCACCCCTTGACCTCTGCCATAACTCCCAGGCAGCCCCCTCAATACCTGACACCACCCGTGACCCCCTAACCTCTACCACAGATCCCCAGGCAGCCCCCTGCCAGTCTCCCCTCCTCTCACTACCCCCACTCACATCCGCCCACTACCCCAGGCAACCCCCTTAAGTCCTGATACCACCCCTCCCCCACCAACCTCTGCCACAATCCCCAAGCAGCCCTCTGCCAGTAGAACCCCTTCAGCCACCGCCTGCCCTCTGCCACAACCCCCAGGCTGCCCTGCCAGTGCACCCCCTCCTATCACCACCCCTGACCTCCTTCACAACCCCCCGGATCCCCTTTCCAGTCTACCCTCCTCCCACCACCCCCATTCACCTCCGTTCATTACCCCAGGTAGCCTCCGCAAGTCCTTGCAGAGGAGCAGATGTACACATCCACAGGAGATCCTACCCCCCTACCTCTCCTGTACTGGAAACATGAGACAGTGCCCTGTCTAATACCAGCTATTGTACCAATACCGCAGCAAGTATATGGAAAAAGCTATCCATTAAGACAACCATATCGAATGTACCCTCGAGTTGATGACAGCCTGCAGGAGGAACTCCCTGAACGAATAGGAGAAAGAGCTTACAAAATGAACTGATGACATCATAAGAAAGTGAGCACCAAATCCTGAAATACTGAATGAAGACGATATATGGATATTTGAGGAGGAACGACAAAGTAAAGAATCAAGTGAACCTTAAAAGTGCAAAAGAAGATTACACGTTAGAAAGTGCTCCAGAAATCAGAAGAATAAGGTGGAGCCACCATTGTACAGAAACTGGGCATTGGTATCATGAAATTATTAAGCCAAAGAACCATGGAGAGAAAATGAAAGGCAGTGTTGCAGTAGAATAGCAGGTTGTTGGAGCTGTGTTGGGAGGCTGTCTGGCCAGAGGTCAAGAACTGAGAAGTCAAGGTCAGCTATCTAGGCTGAAGAGAAACACGTGTGCAGAGAGTGAATCCTCTCACATTAAGGTGCAAGAAAGAAAAAAAAAACAATGCCAAATCTTAATTCATTTAAAACATTTAAAAGATTGCAGAATGAACAGAACCGTGGTCTCTTGTCACGTGAGTCGAGGATGGAAATATGGATTAAACTTGGGGTTCCAGACACAATATCAAGTGCCCTCACTCCAGTTGCATTTCTAGGACAAGAATACTCTGCAAGGAAAAGTACAAAGAGAATTTCATGGCAGAAGACATGGGTGATGAGAGATGTTGGGCTAATTGGGTGGTAGGGCAGCTTCATGTCCTATCTACTTGCACCTGGGTCTTGGCTTATGTGCTAATAATTGAACCAAATGTTTCAGAAAAGGCACAAGTGTGCCAAACCAATTGTACTAGTCCATATAATGAAGGGCCTTATAGCTTGAGAAAAAAATGAAACACTGTGTAACAGATTTTTCTTAAATGACACGTATGAAGAGGTAGTCATGAGTTGTCCTTCTGATATTGGACAGCCAATAACGAACCTAGGTCCTATATGATTGTATATCTAGATGTATCCCTTAACCAATCCCAACCCTTGATAGGTTTTTCACTATTGCCACGTTGTGTGATGTGATTCTGATTCAAGAATAGAGTACATCATTGTTGTTCATGTGGAAATCGCTGTGAATGAGCGTATGACCATTGAGGTTTGTTGTAAATTCCCTGTTTAAGAAAATTGCTAATAAAACAGCAACTTTCCCTCTTCTTGGGTTTGTCTGGTTATTTGGACTCAGAGTTATTCTGGTGTAATCCTATCCAGTAACAAATGCACGTTCCAAGGGCCATAAACTCATGTGGTAGCAGAGCAAATGGTTTAAATCTAAACTAGTTTAACTCAGAGATTCAGACGATTAGGGATCCTCTGCCATTAACTTGAAGATCGTGGAGTTTCCAGTGGTGAGCTGCCAATAGAAAGAAACTTACAAGAGAAACCAAGATGGTGGGCAGTTTCCTCTTTGAATAAATCCCTGCTCGGTTTCACAGAAGGCGAAGAGGAGTCGATACCGAAGGCCTCAAGTCGATTAAATGGATTTAAGTAGACTAAGGGAAATGGCAATATAAAGGGGCGAGATTGTGATATTTTATGAAAATAAGTTGGGTAACAGTAATTTTGGGTGGATAAAAGAATCCCTAGGTAATCCTATTTCAAGGGAGATAGAAGAAGACATCTCAAATTCCAGTCAGAATATTAAAAGAGAGGATACACATGGTCAGAACCGTGGAAGGTGAAGTCTTAAACTCCCTACAGGGTAATATAATTGGAGGTGAAGGAAGAATACCTTGTACTATAAATGATTATAGGGAAAAGGGAAGGATATCACAGTGGTTATTAATGTGTTGTGTTATTATTTTGATTATTATTTGATGTATGAAGTTCTGAAAAGTGATACATTGTGAAATGTGGAATTGAAGTTGTTTTGAGTTAAGTGTAGTAAATGATTGGCACCCATCAGAAGACAGATAGGTTGTTGAGACAAAAGAGGATTGAGCAGTGTTTGATGGTGCTTTCTCATATTTATTGTTTTGAGATTAAAAGTGATGAGCAATAAGATTTGGGATAAGAAGAGATTAAAGGTAACAAGGTAACGATCTGGTAAATATCAACAGTTGTGACTTTTCATTATGGAGGACACTCCTCTTATGCACCTTTGTAAAACATTACCACAACATGCGCCCAAGCTCAAACAGTACAAAATAGGTAAAGAGCACAGCTGATAAAATGTTCAGACCATGGCCACAAGGGGGATCATTGTCAAAGGCAGTATTACAGCACATGACCACATAGGTGCACGCTGCATTCATGGGAAAGACATTAGAGAAAAAACTGGCAGTTTTTGAACTCTGGAAAATGGATCAAGAGGAGAAAAAGGACGTACCACCAGAGGAGTGGATGCTTAATCTGCATAAAGGGGAGGGCATCAAGCCCTCAGCTCCTCTTACTCCACCTGAAACTAAGGATGTAGATGCAGAGGAGAGAGGATGTTATCCTTTAAAATAATTAAAAGCAGTGGTGGAGTATAGTAACCCAACATATGCACCCCCCACTTATAGTAGTGATGACAGTCCAGAAGAGAGCAAACAGAAGGAAGACGAGTTTAGATTCATATGAGATAAAGAGGAACAAGTTGAGAGATCAAATATGTCAACAGTTATAGACAAGGAAATTAAGATATGGAAAGATATGGAAAGGGGAGAAGGATAGTGCCAATGAGTTAACGATTGAACAGAACAAATGGGTGGGAGGACAGATATTACTAAAGTTAGATGGGAAAAGCACCAAGGAAGTTAGGCAAAAGGAAGACAAAAACAACTAAGAAAAGAAGAATAGGGTACGAGAAAAGCAGTTGAGGAAGGATGAGCAAAGAAGGAAAAGCAAATAACTACAGGAAAAGATATATAGAGAAGAACAAGAGAAAGACAAAAAGCGGGCAGAGGAAACAAAGAAGTATGACAGTCAGAAGAAAGAAATAGAATAAAGGGATCGCAGAGAAAGAAAGAGAGAGGAAGAAGAGGCACAATGAGTGAAGGAAAAAAGATTACAGAGAAGAAGAGAAGAAGAAGGAGGAGAAGAAGGAAGAAGGCAAGCAGGAAAGCAAGAAGAAGAGAGGGCAAGAAGAGACACAAGAGAACAAAGGGAAGTGGAAAAAGGAATAAAACAGAATAGAAGGCACTGAGATCTTGTCGCCAGTCTCATTCTTAAAGAACACATAAGGCCGAGTGCCGAAATACTGGGGCGATGGGAAACGATTAGAGAAGTTTTCTCAATGAGAGAAGTGACTCAAGAAATACCTAAAGTAGCACAAGAAGAGGAAAGATATGATGCAGAAGGTATTAGAGATAGGGTCGATAAGTTAAATCAGCAAATAAAGCAGAACAGCGAGTATGGGACTCAAGGGAGCGGCAGACAATCCCTGATACCAAAAACATGGGATGATGAAAACAAACATGTTCAGTGATGAGCGCAGAGTAGATTGTCTCTGAGTAGATTAGATTTAGATAGAAAAGAGGAGGATGATAGTCAAACCAGTTGGGGTGTAGCAATGTCAGATGAAGAAAGGGAGTCAGGTCATAAGATAGATGGGGAGGTTACATACATCCCATTGGGAAGTCAAAAATCTGGATAAGGAGGTAAAATGGTCAAATTTCAAACACCCTATGGAGAGAACACCAGATGCTTTACCATATCCCAAACTTTTCCAAAGACGATTGTGTAGTGTGGGAGGAGAATCCCCACCCTATGTGAATAGGCTAAGGTCATTACTAGAGCGAAAACGATCAGGTGCGTTTACCCCTGAATCGAATAAACAAATTGTAGAGGTGCAGTCAGACAGCCTCACTCCAATCTCCATCCCTATGCTGCCTATTTGTAGGGAAGCAGAGATGACAGCATGTGGAGTCCCAGTTAGTGTACCAATACTGCAGAGACCATTTGAGACAAGATATCCATTGAGGAAACCCTCCGTAAATGTACAGAGACACAGTATTCTTTTGGATGAAGTACCAGAAGAAATGTGCATTTGAACAAAGAAAGGAGCCTCATGACATTACATGAAATAGGAGTTGACGTATCTAAAGGCTGGATGGAGAGAAGGAACGTAACAGCATTTTCTAAAAGACTTGAAGAATAGATGGTACAGATGAGCAACATTTCGGGCTTGAGATGAAGATGCTCTTGATACCGAAACTCTGGAAAATATGTAAATCAGTTTACATGTGTATAGTGCTGAAACGCAAGTAGAGAAAAGTATTCATAAGGCTTTCCATGTAGTGAATTAGATTGTGGCAATGCACCAATGTATATACATAAGAATGTATATAACCTGGATGATTCCACAACACACTTTAGCAGGCCTGAAACCTCCTGAACAAGAAAAAGTCTTTTAAATGCGTGGCACAGTCAGAAATTACTGATGACATGGCAAGTGTCCGAGAAGATGGGGCTTGCCCAGAACCAAGGAAATAAGACCACAGTGAAGCTGATGCCTATCAAGAAGGCTACAATGAATATGAGAAAGGAACACACTTCTGTTTGATGCAGCATGAAAACAACACTAAAGGTCTCAACAGTTCATCATTTAATAGGATTAAATGCTGCAAAAGACTAATGAAGAGTGTTCTTCAAGTCACATGGGTGAGATTGAAATAGCTTAGGTCAGGCTGTGCCGAAACTAGAAGACAGAGTGAAGCTATACTCCCTTTATTTGCCAGACGAAGTCAACAGTTACAGGGCCAAGTTCAAAAGCCTAATTGTCTGTTGGACTGTAGGAGTGTTGATGGATAGTGGGTTGATTGGAGGGGAGGCATGATCATGCCGAGCTTCCATGCACCTGGGATTGTAGCCTGTGTGCTGCTAGCGTGTGGAGGATTCTAGAGGGGTACAAGGGTGCCAAACCAATCATAGCGGTCCATGTAATGAAGAGCCCTATGATTTGAAGAACCAATTGATCGTTGTGTATTTAGTGATGACAATGATGCCCAGTTATTGGGGGTGGGTTTTGATGCCCACCTGACTTAGGTACACAATCATAACCAGTGGCTATCTCGAGATCGAACTGTGTGGTGTCAGATGATGCCCGTTGTACAACCTGTTTTATATAATTGATATTAAAACAGAAAGCACTTTGACAACTTCCTGAGTCATTCAGATTATGTTACGCTCACCTGGTATCCACAGGGATGCCACCCAGCTGGTTTACTCACTGGTATGCTTCTCAGCTTTGCCCTGATGTGGTCTGCGGGGAAGGTTCTGCCTGAAAATAGAGGAGGACTGTGTTCCAGACTGACCGACTGGGGTAAGTATCCTCCCTCCACCCCCGTATGATTTCAGTCCATCTGGCGCCCTCTCCTCACCTTGTGGTAGAATTAGGCATGCTCTCCATCCTGCCTTCTTTGCAGAGGCGCTTTGTCTTTCTTGGGCGAGTGTGATCCAGTTACTTCACTGACGCCGGCCCGTTTGATATTGTTCAGGTAGGTCTTATTGCTGTTCTTTAGTTTTGTTGCTATCCTGCATGCCTTACTTTGTTTAAAAAATTCTCTTTTTTTCTCCCTTAGGTATGAGGAGCTTCAGCGTGGCAAACTGGCTTTGTTGAGCCCCGCTGGTAAATGATGGTGCATTAAGAGCACTATGATGCAGTAAGTAAGCGCTATGCGCAGCGCTGCGAAATCTTGCCTTTGCTAACCTGTGTTTTCCTTCCTTGTAGGTCGCAGTGTTCTTCAGCGCGAGTGGAATGTCCGGAGTGGTGCCAGCCGAGAGGCGACCAGCCAGGTAAGCCTTTTGAGCAGTTTGTAAATTGTAAATGTCTCTACTGCTTTCTTTAATGTTACCTCTATCTTCCCCTTTCAGGTCGTTCTGTCCGGGAGGCGTGCAGATTCGAGGAAGCTGTTCTCAGTAGCTGCGAGTGTTTAAAGATGAAGACTGCAGGTAAGATGCTGCTGCTAATGATGTTCCTTTTGTCTCCTTGCAGGTTCTGCTTCTCTGAGGTTCGAGGGAATACCTGGACACGGTGAGCGTCACGTTGCAAGCTGCAAAGTAACGCGAAGCGTGTGGTCTTGCTCGGGTGTGGTTTAAATAGCGCCAACAAAATAGTCCAGGTAAAGTAGTCCCTAGGCTACCACACCCAAAACACTAGACCGCATAGCTTGGTTCTTAGGAACCAAGCTGTGTGGATGCCTCCATGTTGGCTGACAATACAATAAAGTAGTTCCCAAGCACATTGTCTTTCATGGACTGACCCCATGAGGGCTTTTGAAGAGGATGCCAGGCTCTAGAGGCCCAAGTCCTGACTCCACATGGCCAATGGGTTTGCCAGAGGGGGTTTTGGGCGAGGGTCGTGACAGATTATTGATGTTTGAGTAACTTCTGCATCCCCACCCACCTCTGTGCATTTGTGTCTCATCTTAAAGAGCTCTTAGGAGAAAGAATCACTTGGAAGCAGAGACAGGATGGTTAAAGGCCCATCGATCTAGTAAACTTTGGGGCTCCGGCAATATCTGATGTCCCCTGCAATTTAGCTGAAATAACGTGAAGCTCCCTGTAGATAGCGGTTTCGATTAAAGAACACATCCTTTTAAGGATTGGTAGGATGGGTCCCTCGTTTTATCGTGAAAAACCTTCCCAATTTCGCTGGGAAGCTGAACGAACAGAAGGCTTAAATGGCTGATTGAGGAGGAGATGAGCCTGAGATTCATAGTCGAAAAGTGAATGGTGAGTAAAATTGGGAAACATGGAAAACTGTATGCATGGGAAAAAGTAACAATGGGTAAAGATAATGTAGGGTTGGTTGAATATTGTGAATAGTGATAAGAGGTATTGAATAGAGATATATGGACGAAGAGCATTCCATAGGTTAGCCCAAAAGCCAGCATTCAGGAATATCAGAAGAAGATATCTTAAAATCTAATTAGGTATAGAGGAGACAAACAGACAGGTCTGTTAAAGAAGATATCAAACACCCCCATCAAGGGTAACGTTTTGTGGCGATAAAAGAAAGCTTCGAGAAGTGTCGACTAGAAAAAACATGTTGGCCGGCCAAGTACGTTTTTATGTTCTGTTAAAGAAGATATCATACACCCCCCATCAAGGGTAACATTTTGTGGTGATAAAAGAAAGCTGCGAGGAGTGTCGACTAGAAAATACATGTGAGCCGGCCAAGTGCGTTTATATGTTGTGTATGTTATGCGTATGTAAGTTAAAAGAAAAGTGAAGTGTTGAAGAGCGACAAGAGAATATTTTTGTGTTTCAAAGGAGGAGAATTGTTTATTTTTGTTGTTTAAAATATTGATTAATTAAAGAGGTTGAAGTGAAACGATACATACAGGTTTTGAGCTGTGAAGATTGGTGCATGCTCACATTATAGTAATTGGTTGATTAAACATTGTTTGTGTAAAGCACGGATGAGTATCAACAGGCGAGTGAGCCTTGCAACAATGGAGGATATTACTCTGCTCTTACACATGTGCAAGCAGTTACCTAAGCACGCACCTAAACTCAAACAATGTAGCTCAGAATGGGTTATGGGAATGGCAAATAAAATGTTCATGCCATGGCCACAAGGGGGATCGCTGTCAAAAGCGGTTTTGCAAGACATGACCACATATTTGCACGCTGGAGAAAAGGCTGGCTAGCTTAGAGCTTTGGACGATGTACCAGGTGGAACGAGAAGACCTGCCTCCCGAAGAGTAGATATTAAGTCAGTTTAAAGAGGGGGATTATGAGTCTTCTGCTCCCCCATCGTGCTTGAAGTAAATGACTATAATCCAAAAGATGACAGAGTGTATCCACTTAGAGAGCTTAAAGCAGCAGCAGGGTATAGTACCCCAGCGTATGAACCACCTGCTTATAGCAGTGATGAAGGTTCAGAGAAAGCGCAAGAGAAAGACGTGTTCTCTACAGTCTCACGGGACAAGGAGAGAGGTGAAGAACCAGGTATGACCCTGGATAAAGATAGAGAAATTAAGAGATGGAAAGGAGAGAAAGATAAAACTGCCAAAATAGCGCTCATACAAAATGAGTGGATGGGAGGACAGATATTGCTCAAACTCGACGGATTGAGCATTGGGGAGGTGCGGCAAAAGGAAGATAGGGATAGAGAGAAACGATTGAAAGACGATGAGCTTAAATGTAAGGATCGAAAAAGACGAGAACAGCTGTATCAAGAAGAACAGCTGAGGAAGGAAGAAAAGACAGAAAAGCAAAGGAAATATGATACTATTTCAGGTGAAAAAACTATGAACTACGTAGGGCAAATGAGAGACGAGAGATGAAGAGACAGGAGGAACAAAGAATTAAGGAAGAAGCACAGAATCGAAGAGCATTTGATGAGGAAATGGAACGAAAAAAGAGGCAGAGAGCAGGCGACATTGATTGCATTGAGTCAGAGTTAAGGAACCTGAATCCAGTACTAGCACTGGGGGATAAAGAGGAGTTCTTCCTGTCACAAGAGCTGCTGGCAGGGCCTTCTAGAGTAAACCTAGAGGAAGATTTTGAAGAAGAAACTATTGGAGACAGAATTGCGAAAGCATATCATGAAATGAAGACGAAAAATGTGTTGAAAAGAAAAGGGAAATATGATCAATTTGAGATTTCCAAACAGTGAGGAAAGGAGGGAAGTCTGTTTAGTTATGAGCACCGAGCTCTGTCTTTGCACAGGCTGACTCTGAATAGAGACAAGAAAAAGGAAAGTCACATAAATTGGGGACAGGAGATGTCAGACGAAGAAAGGGAAACCTTCCATGAGGAAGAAGGGATCAGTGCATGTGGGTTCGGAGAATGTTTATTGGCAGATAAGGAGGTTAGATGGTTAGACCTAGATCTACCTAAACCGAGTATGTCAGACCGACTGGCGTGGCCATGCCGACCTAAAGGACGATCCCAAAGTGTGCAGGGGGAATCACCGCCATATGTGAACAGATTAAGGTAATTGCCAGGAAGATGGTGATCAGGAACCATCGTACCTACTATGGATGGGCAAACGATGGAATCCGATGGCGATTTCGGGGTTTCACAGTTTCCTTTATTAGAGAAAGGAGGGGTCAGACCACAGGATATTCCATGGCCTCAGGTGGATAAGGACAATTTAAGAAGTAAGTTGCCCAGTTTAACGTTGGGTGCCAGAAAATGGATCTATGAATTAGAGAAAATGACAGGGGTAACATGTTAGCTATAGGAGACATTAAAGGTCTCCTTGCAGCCATTCTTGGAGAAAGAGCTGAAGACATCTGGTCTAGAGCAGGATACGAAGGAGTTACCACACAGAACACAGCACACAATGGTGCACCGTTTAATAATTGTAGGGCGGGAGTCTGGAAAGCGCTTAGAGTGCAATATGCTTGTACGTCAGATATGGGAGCTATAATGCCACGAAAGATGCAGGAAGGGGAATGTCCTCTTGCTTATATTCAAAACTTTCAAGAGCAGTGGTCTTTTGAAACACGAGAGCCGTGGGGGAAATCTATACCAGTGTTTTATCCTATTTTATGTCAGGGACTGCCAAAGCAAGTACAAAGACAGCTCAATAAATTGGTGGATCTGGAAGCAAAACCATGGCCAGAAATCCAGCTGACCATTGCACATCATAGCCGATTGTTGCAAGAGTAAAAGAAGAAGGAGGATACTAGAAAGGTAGAGGAAGCAAAACAAGTGCAGAAAAAATGGTCTAAATATGCCATTGAAGGGGCTATGTTAACTAGTGGAGATGGGACAAAATCGCAACAGACTGTAGGCATGCCGCTGGGAATTAACCAACAGCAGCCAGATCAAGGAGGAAATGCATTAATGCAGAGAAGAAGAGGAGGTTTCTGAGGATGAGGAAGCTTTCAAAATAACCAAGGATATTTTCAATATAACCCAGGTAGTAATCATGTTATGTCGGATGCGCAAATTAGGAGATTCCCTCCTGTATGTTGGACAGTCGGAATGACAGGGCACAAAGCACGAACTTGTGCAAGCCAAGGGTCTGTACAGAATGGCCAATTCTCGAGGGGGGGCAGCTTATCCTCCAGCATATAGCCCACAAAGAATGGATGGGTCTGCCCAAGATCAGACAGTATGTCAGCACACGAGCACCACAAGCACCACAAACACAGCATGCTTTGCAATCACAGCAAGCACCATTGAGTCCGCCACAAGGGCAATCACAGCATGCACCTATGCAGATACAACAGAGTGCAAACACGGGACAATTGTTGACTCCTAGAATAGGAGATGTCACTGTTGAGACTGGGAATCCTTTTACAGGTACAGGGATAAGCATGTACCCACAATAGGACAGGTCACTGGGGGATTTGATGTGTTCAGTACTGTCGGTGACGTTTAATCCTAATGAGGAACCAAGGGTTAACGCCACAATAGGAGGCAGATCCTTTTCTTTTTTAGTTGATACTGGAGCAACACGCTCATGTATACAAGAGGGAACATTTTTGTAATCAGGTAATGTCATGAATGCTCAAGGTTTCACAGCAGCTACAAGTAGAGTTACTTTTACCGACAAATTGTCAGTCTCAATAGGAGAATGTGACATGTCTGTTCCATTATTGTATTCGAAACAGATGGCAGTAATATACTGGGTCGGGATTTAATGACAAAGTTGAACATGACAATTTCTTATACTGATGAGGGAATAGTGTGTTCAACATCAGGAATGCATTATTTAAATGTAAGTGAATGTATTATGGCATTTACAGGGCAAATAGCGTTGCGAGGGAAACCATTAGAGCCTGAAGTTTTTTTATTATGGAGTTTGTATTCTGTTTACATGGCTGCCTGGATTAGTGGGCAAAGTATAGAATACCTGATGAATTTTTATTCAGGCCACAGATAACTATGAATGAGGAAGGGCGTAGATAGATTTTCCCCTAAGAATTACAGGCAGCCATAATATTTGGTATTTTGTATTAGTATTTATTAATCTTATATAGCGCTTTATACCAACGCGGTGTACCGTTACAACAACAGGGTACATTTAACATAACAAAATTGTAACAACAGAAGCAAATTACAAACATGAATCAGTCACCAAAAACACAATGTAGAGCAATTATTCAGAGGGGGAAGGGGAGAGGAGGGGGAAGGCTAGGAAGAAGAGGGAGGGAAGGTAGGAGGAGGATGGAAGGAGGGGGTAGGGAGAGGATAAGGGGGGAAGAGGGGAAAGGGATAGGAGGGGGGAGTGAGAGGAGGGGGGGCGTCATGGCGGGGAATGGAGAAGGAGAGATTTGAGGGAGGTGCGGGAAGAGGAAAGAGTAGGAGAAGAGCAGATAGAGAGAGGCAAGGAGTTCCAGTGGAGGGGGGCCAGGAGTTGGAAGGAGCCGAAACGGGAGGAGGCACAGGGGGAGGGAGGAACAGTGAGGAGGAAGTGGTCAGCAGAACGAAGGAGGAGATATGATTAATATGAGGAGAATTGGCCATGCTTGAATGATTCAATGATGAGGGCAGGCCATGGGGAACAATGATTGATATTGAAGAAGGGTTTATGTTGACTGAAGTCACTGATGAGGACATGCTTAAGGCCAACCCGTCAGATGACGAAGTGGTGTTTGAAATAAGCATCACATATTGAATTAGAACAGAAAGAAGAGATATCCCACAGCGGATGGCAATCATGTGGCAACGTCCCACATATTTTGATGAGGATATGAACAGAGTGCCGGTTTCTTTATGGACAACAGTTCCTTATGACATAGGACTATTGAAAGAGGTAGGAGAAGTTAAGATTAAGCAGCTGAAACCAGGAGCAATTCTGCCCCATGTAAGGCAGTACCCCATGTCCAGATAAGCAGACAAGGGGATTTTTAAGAGTATATAAGCTATGATGAATCAAGGCATTCTAGTGACGTCAGAGTTACCATGCAATATTGTGGTGTATCCAATCAAAAAAAGTAAGGGGGGGTGTGGCACTTAATTTAGGACATGCGCCCGATTAACCAGATTGTAGAGGCAGAGTTTCCTCTAGTTCCTAATACGGCGTTGATTCTATGTAATATCCTGGTTGTATCACAATATTTCACAGTGACTGACTTGTCAAAACCTTTTTTCTCAATCTCGTTGCATAAGGACTCCCAAGATCTTACATTGTTTACGTTCTGCCAGACCAAACTGAAAAGCATGAGGTTGTCCCAAGGGTATTGTGAGTCTCCATCAATTTTTAACAGGGTCCTGCAGATGGACTTATGAATATAGAATTGCCTAGTGCTGTTTTGTAGTATGTAGATGACATTTTAGTTTGCAGCATGACTAAGGAAGAGTGTAGATGAGACTCGATCCAATTGATGATTATTCTTGAAAAGAAGGGACATAAAGTGGACAAAGAGAAAATACACTATTGCAAAAGGAAGTGTTCTATATAGGTCATTTAATCTCTCATGAAGGAAAGAAAGTTGCACCAAAAAGGGCTGGGGCAATTTTGAAAACAGCAAAACCACACACTATAAAGCAAATGCATCAGTTTTTAGGACTATGTAATTACGTTAGAACATGGGTATTTGAGTACAGTTCATATACAAAGCCATTGCTGCAAGCCTTGAAAAAAGCACAGCAAAGTTTAAAAAAGATTGAATGGACTGAGGGAATGGAGGAAGGCTTTGATGAATTAAAACAAGCTATTTGTACAGCTCCCATTTTAGGAATTCCCTTTTATGCTGAGGAATTCTTTTTATTCTCGCACACAAATGGAACAGTTATGACAGCAGTGCTTATGCAGAGAACTACGTTAGGGTTTAAACCCCTTGTGTATTACAGTGGGATTTTGGACCCAGTTATGAGGGATCACTTTCTGTGCGAACATTCATTGGCAGCTGCCGCATTCACTATTGAGAAGTCTGCTAGTATAGTGATAGGGTGTTCTATGACGTTATTCATTGAGCATGCTCTATTTGCTGTTTTAGGGAAACCTAAGTGTGCCTTGACATCTCAAAGAGCTTCTGCTTATGAAGTGGTAATATCAAACCTGACAATAAAAATAGTCTGATACAAAACGGTGAACCCTGCCATGTTTGTTGACAAACCATTTACAGACGGTGAGCAAGTGCATTATTGCTCGAACTATGAAGACTTCTCTGATGATATCCTGAGGGTGAAATAAATTGTTCTCGCTGCAGGAGAAATAGGTTTTATTGATGGTTCCTCGAGAATCAATCAAACTGATGGACAACAATATACAGGTGCTGCTATAGTAAAGCATAAGGCTAATGGGGAGGTTGAAGTAATGACGAGTGCAAGACTACCATCTCATTTCTCAGCACAGGCTGCAGAATTGGTGGCACTTATTTTCTTATTTTCGCACTCGAGAACCACATACACCAGGAAGTGACAGTGTATAGTCGCTCACCTATGTTATTTTGACCGTGCACGCAGGATTGGCATGCTGGAAAAGGAGGGGCTACCTCCGAGCAGACGGCACACCAGTGCAACATGCCGCCCTATTGGATAGGCTCATTAAGGCACTACAGCACCTCCCTTGAATCTTCTGGCTTTTTCGTCCCCTTGCAGTCCGGCTTCCCCCCTGGAAGTGGAACAGGGGCTGTGTTGAACTCTGTTATGGACGACCTTGCCAGTCTAGTCGATCACGGCAGCGTGGGAGCTGTACTACTGTTGGCCTTATCTGCCGCATTTGACACAGTAGTCTATTCCACTCTTTTGGCCCGGCTAGCTGACGCTGGCATTTCGGGTTAGGTCTTTGACTGGTTCCAAGCTTTCTTGACTGACTGGACCAGTCAGTGTCCCTACCTCCTTTCCACTCCCCTCCTGGACTGCTCTTCCGTGGTGTCCCCCAGGGATCGGCACTTTCTCCTATTCTTTTTTAATATGTACATTTGCCCTCTTCTCCTGCTCTTACTGTCGTATGGGTTCAGATACTATTCATATGCCGATGATACACAGATCCTGGTTCAGCGTGACCTCACCAGGGCTGACACTGAGTCCTGACTACATAGCTGCCTGGAAGATCTTGGCGCCTGGATGGCGACAAACTGGCTAATGCTCATTGGCACTAAAAATGAGGTACTGGTGATGGGCACCTCTAGCCCATATTCTTTTTGGACCTCGGAATTATGGCTTACTTCACTAGGCACGTGCCCTACACCAGCGACCTCAGTCAAACATCTTGGTGTCCTGCTTTCATCCTCTCTCTCTCCGTGGCACCCCAAGTGGCCGCTTTATGTAAATCTGGGCACTTTAAATTACGGATTCTATGCAAGGTTCTTCCTTTCATTTCTTCTAAACATCGGGCTTCCATGGTGGCTGCCTTGGTTTTGAGCACCACAGATTACTGCAACTCTCTTTACCTAGGGCAGCCGAGCGACCTCATTAGACGCCTTCAACTGCTTCAAAACTTTGCTGCCTGGGTGGTGCTTCACCTCCCACCCCCTCGTGCTCATATGACCCCGCTGCTCAGGCAACTTCATTGGCTCCCGGTCGAGAAGCGCATTCTTTTTAAATCTCTATGCCTGGTACATTGCGCTTTTTACAATCAAGGAGCTGAATACATACAGGTAAAATTCTCCCATTATGTGCCATCCCGACCTTTGTGCTCTGAGTCGGCCTTACTGATCGCTGTTCCCCGAGTCAGACTGTCCCGGGTGGGTGGCTGTAGTTTTTCTGTGATGGCTGCAATACATTGGAACAGCCTTCCTCTGCATCTCTGTGTCAGCGATAACTATCTGATCTTCCGCCATGATCTTAAAACCCATCTGTTTTAGTCCTTTTGCTGATGCGCTCTTCTGCCTACCCCAGCACCAAGATACCTCCGGGTAGACGTGCGCGCTAGAACTCTATTCAACATAACATAACATTAACAGTAGCCATTGCAATAGTTAATTGTGCAGTACAGACTTTATCTTGTGTGGAAATCAAGCCGAAGACGAAGAGGCAAAAAGAGTTGCATATTCAATAGACATAATGGGCCTCATTACACGGTAGGTGGTAACCATGCCGTTATTAGCGGCATGGCTACTCCCTTACCGCATACCGGGTCTGGGTAGGCGGTATGGGGACTTACCAGGTCATTCCGACCTTAGAGGACCCGGTAAGTCCCCATGCCAAATACCATTCCCCATTCCCATTTGAGCCCCCATAGGGCTCAATGGGAATGAGGAAGGAGCTAATAACGGTACCGCAATCTGCGGTACCGTTATTAGCTCTGAAGTCCCTTAGCGGGTCCCGTCCTTAACTCCTGGTCAGAACAGGCATTAAGGACGGAACCCGCTGAGGGACCTCGTAGTAGGGTGCTAAGGGATCACCGGCACCGGTGCCCTTACCATTGCCTGTAATCCCTTAGCGCCTACTGTGTAATGAGGCCCAATGACCTTTGATATGCCTGATGTTTAATAATTTGTCACAAACACAAATTATGAAACAACAGGGTGGTCTTTCACAAGAAGAGAAAGACCTGACGATATGGAGGGGGTGTTCTTTATCCCCCACCAAAGCATTATGGTGACAGGACAGCACTGGTAAATCGGTAATGTCTGTAGCCTTATTAAGGGTGGTGTTGGAACAGCTATACTGCCCTACACATGTCACTATAGAAAGGCTTGCAGCAACCATTGCAGAGGATTGGTTTGTGCCGAACCTGTTAGAACATGTTGCATTTTATGTAGTCAATTGCATTTTATGCCAAACGTTTACTGCTGGGCACACAGTGCAAACAGTCAGAGGAGTGATCCCTCAACCAAATGGTCCTTTTCAGCACCTACGCATAGATTACGTGGATATGATGCAAGTCTGTAGTGGTTATAGGTATATGATAGTGGTAGTGTGCCTTTTCTCGAGGTGGATCGAGGCTGATCCATGCACACATTCTGATGCCACATGTGCTGCAAGACTTTTAATTTGAGGAGTCTTTCCTAGGTGGGGAGTATGTGAGGTGCTGAGATCAGATAATGGCCCCCATTTTGTTAACAACGTATTTGAGCAAATTAGCTTGCTGCTTGGTATAAAACACAAGTTTTCTTCAGTTTATCATCCACAAGGAAATGGGATATGTGAGAGGCTCAACGGCCTGTTAAAGGAAAGAACAGCCGATCTCAAATTGACCCTGAAGAAGGAGTGGTTGTATTACCTACCCCTTGCATTATATGCACTTAGAAACCAACCTGGCTCAGCCCACCACCTCACACCCCACAAACTAGTCACTGGGAGGCAAATGACCATGCCTCTAACTCCTCCATCGAGGATTAGGAGTGATGCCCAGACAACTGCAGAATTAGCTGCAAGACTATTCAACATGCATGAACACAAGTATCTCTGTCATTTCAGACCAAGTAAAACGGATGGGGTGTCGGGCTCAGAAGACAGATGGAGACCATTCAGCAACTCGAGTGCAAGAACTTCTTGTACCAAAGGTCTTTCCAGGAGACCAGGTACTGATTCGCAATTTCACTAGAAAGTGGCACAAGCCTAGATTTGGCGGCCCTTTCATTGTGGAAAACACTACACTGTCAGCTATAAAAGTTGTAGGAAGAAGAGCGTGGATTCATCGCACCCCATTCGGAAGCAAGTCAAGAAGAAGCAGTTCAGCACATGCAGACAATGACGAGGATGGAGGATGCAGAATCTATCCAAGGGTAAACAAAGAGAACTTTTGACTGTAGCTTTGATGGAAAGCATTCTCTGCATTTGCTACAGCAGAGAGTAGACAAATCATTGTTCTTGAGCCACAGGTAAATGTTGACATTTAACTTTGGACTGTGAAAGAGAGAGCAGAGCAATGCCTGACTTGGATTTCTTATTTAATGACTGGAAGAGAGAGCAGTTCCTGGATTTGTTTCAAACAGAATTTCTTTTTGGACAATTCTATGTTCTATGGTCCTCACTGATTTGGACATACATAGACTACTCCTTGCTGTCTTTATCTTCATACTCAGAGCTTACCCAGCTCTTGTTGGCCACCGTGGTGATATTCTTACTTTCCTCCAAGATCCTAAGAATGGTCCAGTGATTAGATGACTTTTGGCAGAAATTCTAGACCAAATCAGACTGTTGCCAGAACACTTCTTTGATCATACAGATGGTTCTGCTTAATAAAGATATTCATAAATTACTTGGATTGATTCTTTACCTTTTGATTCACAAACATCCTCATCTTGTTGGACGACGTTCATGCACTTGTGTATTCCTGAGGGATCCCAGAAATCGACCGGCAATAAATTGGCTGATACATGAACTTTGCAAGCAGGCTCATTCACTGCCTGGTGCATCTTTGTGAGCAAACTGATGATTGTATCCAATGATGATGCTCATAAACTATGCAGCATGTTCCTTTTTTCCTAATAGAAGAACATTTGCATCTTGTTGGTAGGCAAACTGATGTTTGTACATATCTGAGAGATCAAAGGAATCATCTTAACCTTAATCAATTGCTACATGATAAAATGGAACAGATCCATCATTTGTACGGCATTTCTTCATGAACTAGTAAATGGTGCTGTCACAGGAACATATGCCTAACTTATTGGTGTTAATCTTCTATTATCTACTCAAAGCACATCCCTACCTAGTTTGGGGAAAGGATGACACGTTTGTCTTTAGTAGGAACCCTATTTATCGTCCAGCAATCAGCCAGTTGCTTGTGGAACTTGTGGAAAAGATACAGCAGCTATCAGAGTGGTTATGGGATTGCCCGAATAAAGCATTTTTCGTTCCTTAAAGTGAATTACAGGCCAATCATGTGGTCCATAAACCACTTAGCTATTCCAGAAAGAGAGAGACGATGACAATCAGCATCTTCATGTTGTTTGGGCATCTTTTATTGGTGCATGAATTATGCCTGCTTAATGTTTCTTGTTGTCATTTTAATCCTGGTAATACATGCTGCATATGTTATGGATCCGGAAAAAGGGAGAGTTCCTTTTATTCTCCCCACTCCTGAAGGTAAGGGAAAAGTCCAGGTTGCAAGGGAGCCTAGGCCTTATGTGATTGTTCCTACTCCAGTAGCCTATGTGAAAGCACCTAGTTCTGTGGCAAATGCCACTGGGCATCCTTATTCAGGAAAGGGCATCTGGGAAATTATTGCTGAGCATCAGATGCAGATTCTTAGGGAGAGACAAAATAAGTTTTTGGTAACCACCCCTACACCAGTAGGACATGTAAAGACACAAGTTTCAGTGACTAATGTTCCTATGATGGCTCCAGTAAGGAAAGGTTATGCTTATATACTGTATGACATAATGATTGAGCCACATGTGGCAAGGAGGAGACCTAAGAGATATGGACCAGAAGATGATTATGAACTGAATAATTATCTAGACAGGACAGCACATTTAGGAAACAATGTCTTGCATCAGCACATGAAAGAGGTGGGCAAGAGAATGTCTGAGGAGGACTGCTATCTATGTGCACTCCTGGTTTATAGTATGGGAAAATCTAAAGTCTTCATTGCTATTGAAATAGTTGTCCTGACAGGACACTGCCTATCCCACATAGCATTCTGTCAAACAAGAAGCCAGATTATGGGTCAAACAGCTTACCTAAAAGGGGCAACTGAATGGACAGATCCAGATGAAGATGACTATGTGCAAGACACAAAGACAAGAGCAGGAACCCACACTAAGAATTACGTGATCAGGTATGAACAGCCTGGAGTGAAAGGAGATTGAATCAGATGGGAAGTAAATAAAAGACTGGAGACCCCAGGAAAAACTAAATGGTTATTCGAAAATGGAAGGAAAGAGGCCAGATGCAGATCTGGGGTTCAGTGTTCTCTCCAGATGGTTGGGAAAAAGGTGTGGTAATCTGCAGAACTTGGGCAGTAATGGGTTACTACAAGCCAACTGCTGACAATGTGGAAAGGCTGTATAAACCTGTATGGTCAATACTACTGACATGGGTCGAAGATAGTGCCTCTGGAAAGTGCAAAACTGTGTTTCTGAAATAATGGCACAAGAAAAATGGGAAAAAATCAGAATTGTGGTTGAATCTTTGATGCACAAGGAATGAGTGTTGGGACAGCGGTAATAATGGATCACTACTAGGCTTGTGGATCCAGAGCTTATTCGAAGCTGCCCAAGGATTGTGGAGGACTCTGTTCTATAGTTAATGTCCATGTTCCAGCTTTGGTTATTCCGAAAAGTGATCTAAACATTGGTGTATTACCGAATGCAGATGTACATCTGAGGAAGAAGAGGTCTGTAGAACCTTTGTGCCGATTGAAGAGTGAAACCTTTTTTACAGCAAAATCAATAGAAGCTTTTCATTCTATCCCACATGAACACAGACTGTTCAGCAAGACCTCATCAATATTCACAATAATCTTCATGCCCAGGATTCAGATGGATGCAAATACTAAATAGCTGCAGATAGCCAGATGGGAACTTCTGCAAACGATCCACACACGATTCCACACTACCATAAAAGGAATCAATGCAATCAAGGAGGTGCTGAGATCCGTAAGACTGATGACTCTTCAGAAACGATATATCTTGGATATGATTACAGCTATGGATGGAGGTGTTTGTACCAGAATTGGAGAATCATGTTGCACAGTCATACCTTCGTATGACGATGAGAATGGCACCTCGACAGAAGCCATATCCATGTTGACAGATCTGCACGTCCAGATGATTGATGAAGTAGAAGACATTGCTGATGACAGTTGGTTTGGAGCAGTTTTCTCATGGGTTCCACAATGGATGGCAGACATGTTCAAGTTTCTTGGAGCCCTGTTGGTGAATATTATGCTTGGATTGTGTGTGATCAGAATAATAATTTCACAATGCAAGAAGACTGCAAAGAAAGCTGTAGGAATGAAGATCATGATAGATGTTGAATCAGGATGGAAGACTGAGGAACTAACAGACTAAGACATCAGAGACCATGTAAAAGCAAGCATATACACAGCTGAATGTATAAAGTTTTGTTATCCAAGACATCAGAAGAAGTACGTGGGAATATGGGTCTGTTGTATTCCTACTGGACACTGTAGAGTTAGGACCTGGAGCGTAGATGAGCATGTGAAATCAGCAGAAGGTCTGAAAGGAGCCGTGAAGTTTTGGGTCCCAAAGAAATCGTTTTTCAGACGAGGATTTCTTGATGTAAAGATTGATAATGAAGTGGTCAATGAATCTCCCACAGGGGGGAGTGTAGAGGTACAGTCAGACATCCTCACTCCAAGCTCCGCCCCTATGTTGCCTATATGTTGGGAACCAGAGATGATGGCATGTGGAGTCCTAGTGCAGAGAACCTTCAAGACAAGATATCCATTGAGAAAACCCTACATAAATGCACAGATACACAGTATTCTTTTGGATGAAGTACCAGAAGAAATGTGCATTTGAACAAAGAAAGGAGCTTGATGACATCATATGAAATAGGAGTTGATGTATCTAGAGGCTGGATGGGGAGAAGGAATGTAACAGCATTTTCTAAAAGAGTTGAAGAATAGATGGTACAGATGAGCAACATTTTGGTCTGAAGATGAAGATGCTCATGCTACAAAAATGCTGGAAAATATGTAAATCAGTTTACACTTGTACAGTGCTGAAACGCAAGTAGGGAAAAGTATTTATAAGGCTTGCTATGTCGTGAATTAGGTTGCGGCGATGCGCCAATGTATATACATAGGAATGTATATATCCTGGATGATTCCACAACGCACTTTTAGCTGGTCTGAAACCTCCTGAACAAAAAAAAGACTTTTAAATGAGTGGCTCAGTTGGAAATTACTGATGGCATGGCAAGTTTCAAAGAAGATGAGGCTGGCCCATAACCAAGGAAATAAGGAAATAAGACCACAGTGAAACTGATGCCTGTGAAGAAGGCTAAAACTAATGTGAGAAAGGAACATGCTTCTGTTTGTAGAAGCATGAAAAAAACACTAAAGGTCTCTACAGTTCATCATTTAATAGGATTAAATGCTGCAAAAAAATCTAAAAGAGTGGTCTTCAAGTCACATGGGTGAGATCAAAATAACTTGGGTCAGGCTGTGCCGAAATTAGAAGACAGAGTGAAGCTATACTCCCTTTCTTTCCCAGACAAAGTCTACAGTTACAAAGCCAAGTTCAGAAGCCTAATTGTCTGATGGACTGAAGGAGTGTTGATGGATAGTGAGATAATTGGAGGGGAGGCATGGTCACAGCAAGTTTCCATGCACCTGGGATGGTAGCCTGCATGCTGCTAGTGTGTGGAGGATTCTAGAGGGGTACAACGGTGCCAAACAAATCATAGTGGGCTGCGTAATGAAGAGCCCTATAGTTTGAAGAACCAGTTGATCGTCATGTATTTAGTGACGACAATGATGACCAGTTATTGGGGGTGGGTTTTGATGCCCATCTGACTTAGGTAGCCAATCATAACCAGTGGCTGTATAGAACATATACGTAGATGTTCACAAGAGCCAACCACAGGTACTCATAGATTTTGAAGTTTGCCGCGTAGTATGACATCAGCAGTGACACATTTTTGCTATAAAAGAACTGTTTTTTATGATATGTTTCGAGATCGAGCTGTGCAGTGTCGGATGATCCCTGTTGTACTTCCTGTTTTAGATAATTGATATTAAAACAGAAAGCATTTTGCAAACTTCCTGAGTCATTCGGATTATTGATATTTGAGTAACTTCTGCAACCCCATCCGACTCCAAGTATTGTTGCATCGTCTTAAAAGGCTCTTAGGAGTAAGAGTTTAAAATAATGGGGTCCAGTTATGGGATGGGGTTGACACAGTTCCCCTTGTTAGAGAAGGTGGAGGCAAGACCGCAATATATTCCATGGGCCTAAATGGATAAGGATAACTTGAAATGCAAGTTACCTAGTTTGACTTTGGGGGCTGGAAAATGGATATGCAAATTAGAGAAAATTACAGAGGGAAATATATTGGCAATAGGGGACATAAAAGGTTTACTGGCAGCTATTCTTGGAAAGAGAGCTGACAACATTTGGAAATGAGCAGGATATGCAAGTGTAACAGCACAAAATGCAGTGCATGATGTAGCTCCCCATTTAATAATTGCAGTGCAGGCATTTGAAGGGCTCTCGGTGTACAGTATCCTGATACATCAGATATGGGTGCAATTATGACATGTAAAATGAACAAAGTTGAAGACCCCATTGCTTATATTCAGGATATTCATGTGGGGTGCATTTAAAGGCTCTAAATAGAAGTCCCTTTCACATGAATGGCAGGATTTTAAACACTGGAACAAAAACGGCCTGGCATTTCTTTTTGTTTTTCAAGTAAATTAAAGAGCCATGTGGAAAGGGGCCTACTTGTCATTACCAATGGATAAGCAGCATTTTAATTTACAAAAGAAGGAGGAATCAATGATCCCTGCCACATGGAAAACAGGATGTGTACACATTGAAAATAAAAATGGCCTACATAGGTGTGGGCAAATAAAAATGGTTTTAACAAAAAGTAAACATGAAAAAGATATCACTGGTCAAAGACAAATGACATGATAACAAACCATGATGTCTGGGTTGAAAAAAGAAGTGTATATTATGTTTCACCCACTAAATTCTAGTGACATTTGAAGAGCCACTGTGTCTTCATGAAAAAAACATTAGCCCAACGCAGACCCTTGAGCTGGCTGTGAGCAAAACTTCACAAAGACATCTCCCACTTCCAGCCTGGATGTCAAATCTCCCATGCAATGACCAACTGCAAGAAAATGTCCTGCTAAAAGGCATCAAAATTCAGTGTTCTCCAGACCTGGTGGCTCTGAAAGCATTGACTCCAAGAAATGTTTGCGCTTGGCTGGAGCATGACTAAAATGTGTGAAAATGGGGGCACCCACTTCAATGAGCAAGCTTCCAACAGAACGGAGACTGATAAAGGCAAAGGCTGACCCAATGATAACAAATGGCCGGAAGTCAGAAAAGGGCCATTTGTTCCACATCACGATCTACAGTTAATTTTAAAGGACTATTATCATTTAGGCCTTTTTCTCAGCCATCATAAGGCGGGTTGATTTCATCCATCTACCATTTTTTATGTAATTTCCAGGCGATCTTGGGGATATAAAATTCATCCATGTGCAATTCATGGAACTGTAATGGAAATCTAAGATGTGTTTCTGGCTGATCTGAACATGTTCCAAATGTGAGAGTTGCTGAACGGGTGGAAAATGAAATTAGGGATATGTTTAATAACTTACATATTCATAATTGTTGTGCTTTTTATGGAAATGGCAGAAAGGTGCCACATGGCCGTGCTACAGGATACGGATTTGGTGGTCACATTATCTAATTTCCAATGACTAACAGAAATAGAAAATATGTTCAGTATGGCAGTTGCTAGTACAATTATGAAGTTGTGCTAAATAACTAGTTTTTGCCAAAATGTTGAAAGAGGAACAAAGGGGTGATTACAAGTGGAAATTACCATATGTTGCTCCAGACCCCTAAACCAATCCTGACGTGCAGGATGGGTTTGGTAACAGAGAGAATGGTAACTGTCCAATCCTAGTGGCAGGGATGCAGGGTAACTCCCCAAGATTGTAAAATTGGTGGTGTCATTGTTGCTATATAAGGGGGACTGCACTAGGACAAGAGACAGAAGAAATGAGACACACAGGGACAGACAGAAAAAAAGGAAACACAAAGACAGTACAGAGAGAAGAGACGGACCATCAGAAGGTCTGCAGAAACTTTCAATCTGATAGCTGTAAGGAGACACCAGAAGAGATTGTTGAGAGTCATCTGGATGGAGCTGTCTATTTCAAGGAAGGCCTCAAAGCTGACTGGTTCCTATGGTGAGTAGCAAGGGGGCCATCTTTGACAGTGGAGTGACCAGACCCCTGCCCTATCTTTCCAGAGGGTTGTGAGATACAGATGGCTTTCCTTAACCTTAAACATAGGCTTGCTATGTAAGTAGAACTGAGCCCTGGGAAACCAAAAGGTGGGGAATTCAGCTTGCCTTGAATCCTTTCCCTTTATAGTGGGTCGTGGCGGGGCAAAACTGTGTAGATCCTTAGTCTATGTAACTAAAAATATTAATTTAATTAATTTCCTATTTGGCAGAACACTATGGGGTTAATTTTGTTAATATTTTGAAATTAACAACGCTCACTTCCTGGTGTGCACTGAAAACTATAGCCTATAATTTAATTGGGTAATCCTTGTTGTGCAGCTGAACCCGACTTCTTTAAGGAAGAGGGGTGTCTTTGTTCTTAAATCAGTCCAAACTTTTTATCCAGCTTCCCCAACACAGGCCTTTCAGTAAGGGGGGTCTGAAATTCAAAATTCCCCAATTTTTTTGAATTTTTCTGTCTGGACTTCCAAACGTAGAATAACGCAATGGGGAGGGGGTCTGAAAAACAAACCACTAAATCACCCTGTGTTTATTTTAAACCAAATATGTGGACGGAATTATAATTGCCATATGTATTTTTACCAATCTTGAAATCCTACTGTTACCCTTTTAAGCCTGCAGGAAAAACAAAATCGCACATCATTACATAAGTGCCTTTATTATTGATCAGTGTAATTATTTTGTGATGTGAAATTTGCAGAAAGTTAAGAATTGTGATTGTGTTCTTTTTAACTCACTTTTGTGATTTATTTATGCTGAAAGAAGTTGATTGTGTTGTGCCACGGGTAAAGTGGTTTCTGAAATGTTCGTGCTAATGGCCCTCAATCCGAGATTGGTGGTAGTCATGGCGCTATTTGCGCCATGACTGCCACCAATAACGGGTCCGGCACCGGTGTAGTTCAATGGGGATTTACCGGTGTAGTCCGACCTTTGCGGGACTGGTAAGTCCCCATTGAAAATGCCATTCCCCATTCCCATTTGAGCCCCCATAGAGCTCAATGGGAATGGAGAGGGCGCAAACAACAGGCTTGCGAATGGCAAGCCCGTTATTTGCACCCTGGTCCCCTAACAGGACCCGTAAAGTATGTTTGGTCGGACCAAACGTACCTTACGGGTCCCTTTAGGGGACCTCGGAATCGGGTGGTAGGGGATTACTGGCACCGGTGTCCTTACTGGTGCCCGGTATCCCCTAACGCCCAACTCGCAATGAGGCCCAATGTCTATTACTTTTAATTTTTTAAAAAGACCAATATATTTCCCATACACTGGCCTGGTTCTTGGCTCATTGTTAGCTCAGGGAAGAAGGAAACAAAGGGCATGATATGTGTGTGAAATTGGGCTAAAAATAATAATCTGTTAAACAGTTTGTTGCATAACCACGTTAGTGGGGAGGGAAAGAACACCCTGTGTTATGGGTGGCTTCTCAATAAACAGTTACATTCAAGAGAGATGGCAGCTTGAGACGTGTGAGACATGCGAAAAAACAGTGGCACTATTCTATCATATTTTGTGTCAGGGATTGCCAGAAAAAGTACAGAGAGAATTGAAAAAACAAGTAGGAATGGAAGTGAAGCTGTGGGCTGAGATACAGTTGACTATCGTGCATCATTGCTGATTGTTACAAGAAAAGAATAAAAAGAAAGATGAGAACAGAAAGATTGAGAAAGCCAAGTTAGTTCAGAAAAAATTATCAAAATTTGTAATAGAAAGGGCAGTATTGAAAAGTGAAGAAGTAGGAGGAACGCAAGAAATTTCATGTACACGACAGGTGAATAATGTACACCCAGTCGATCAAAGTCGGTATGGGTTTTGGCCACAAGGTAGAGGTGGAGGATTTAGAGTAAAAGATGATGTATTTCAGAACACTTAAGGTGGATTTCAGAACATCCAAGGTGGATTTCAAAATGGCCAGGGTGAAAGTCAGAACACTCAGGGAGGATATAATGGTGGGTTTGCCAGAGGGCCATCCCCATTGTGTTGGAATTGAGGGATAGAAGGGCATATTACATGTGTATGCAGAAGCTGAGGAAACATGCAACAAAATAGACAAAATTCAAGAGGGGGTATAGGTCATCCACTGCCATACAGCACACAAACACAAGAGAGTGGTGCCCAGGATCACACATCCTATCAAACACAGGTGCAACAAGCATAGCACGCACAACAGCACGGGCTTGTGCCTATACACCCACCTCAAGGGCAATCGCAACAAGCACCTATGCAGACACAATGGAATGTGAACACAGGGCAAGCACAAACACCTAGGATAGGGGGTGTCACTGTCGTAGGAGGGAATCCATTTACAGGGACAGGGATGAATTTGTACCCTCAATAGGACAGCTCACAGGGTGACTTGATGTGTTCAGTACTATCACTAACACCAGACCTCCAAGAGGAACCAAGGGTCGATGTGATGATAGGAGGCAAATCTTATTATTTTCTTGCAGACATTGGGGTGGCTCGCTTTTGTATAAGGGAGGGAAAATACCAAATGTCAGGTATTGCCATGAATGCTCAAGCATTCTCTGGAGCTACAAATGTATTTCCTTTTGCTAATAAATTACCTGTTTCTACAGGGGAATGTGACAAGTCTGTCCCAATGTTATATTCGCAACAAACACCAGTTAACATTTTGGGTAGAGATTTGATGACAAAACGTAGCATGACAATTTCATTTACTGATCGATGAATAGTGTGGTCCACTCCAGGAATACACTATTTAAACGTAGGAGAGTTTATACTGGAATTTAAAGGATAAGTGGCACTACGAGGGGTCTCAGTTGATCCAGAAGTCGTCATGTATGGAGTGAGCATTTTATTAACATGGATTAGTAAGGGAAATTGTGAGTATACCTGATGAATTGTTATTTAGACCACAAATACCTATGAATGAGGAAGAAAGGCAGATTATTCCCATAGAATTGGAAGTAGCCATAGTACGAGGGGAAATAGCAATTCTTGAAGGAGTAAATGACAAATGCAGAGCATGGAGAACAGTGATAGCTCTTGAGAAGGGCTATAGATTGACTGATATAACAGATGATGGTATGTTCATAGATTAATGGATAGATGATGAGCTAGTGTTTTTCATAAGCATTACATATTAGATAAAGACTGAGAAAAGTGTAGTCCCACAGTGAATGGTACTAATGCAACAAAAATCTGCGTTCTTTCAGGAAGACATAGAAAGGTGCCAAGTGTCCTTTGGACTACAGGCCCATATGGCGTTGGCCTACTGAAGGGAATTTGGGAGGTTAAAATGAAACTCAAGCCAGGAGCAATTTTACTCTGAGCAAAACAGTACCCCATGTATCGAGAAGCTGATGAAGGTATATTTGAAACTACCTCAGCGTTGATGAAACAGGGAATCCTAGTGTCATCGGAATCCGCGTGCAATACTGCAGTGTATCTGAGTAAAAAATCAAAAAGAGGGTTGTGGAGATGTATCCAGCACTTGCGCCCTCTTAATCAGATTGTAGAAGCAGAATTTTCATTTGTTCTGAATCCTGCGACAATATTGTGTAGCATCCCAGTTGAAGTATTTCACTGTGATCGATTTGAGAAATGCATTTTTCTCGATCCTGTTGTACAAAGACTCACAAGACCTTACTTCCTTTATGATTAGACAAAAAAGCATTGAACACAAAAGTGTGGTAATTCAGTACATAGATAACATATTAATCTGTAGTGCAACAGAGGATTAATGTAGGCAGGACTCTGTTGACTTTATGACTGTATTGGCAGACAATGGATATAAAGTAGATAAGGAGAAATTACAATATTTCCAGGAAGAGGTGTTGTACATAGGCCAGTTAATTTCATATGAAGGAAAGAAGGTGACTCCTGAGAGAGCTGAGGCTATCATGAAAACACCAAAGCCAAATACAGTGAGGCAAATGCAGTAGTTTCTGGGCCTATGCAATTATTGTAGGGCCTGGGTGTTTGACTTCAGCACATAAACAAAGCCGCTTTTGAAATCACTTAAGAAAGCAAAGGTTGGTAAGGAAAAGATAGAATGGACTGAAGAAATGGAGGAAGGATTTGAGGAATTATAAAGAGAAATTTCAATTTGTACAGCTCCAGTTTTGGGAATTCCCAGTTATAGTGAAGAATTGTATTTGTATTCGCAAACGAATGGTACAGTAATGACAGCAGTACTCACAGAAAGAACAACACTAGGGTATACACTGTTGGCGTATTATGGTGAGATGTTAGATCCAGTTATGAGAGGACTATTTGAATGCAAAAATGTTAAGCTGCTGCTGCGTTTGCGATTGAGAAGTCCACAAGTATTACGATGGGCTGTGCAATGGCGCTATATGTAGAACACGCCTTATTTGCCATTTTAGAGAAATCCAAAAGTACATTTAGAACACAAAGAGCATCTGTATATGAAGTAATGATTTCTAATCCAGCGATTAATATTGTGAGATGTAAAATAGTGAACCCAGCCAAGCTTGTAGCTGAACCTATAGAAGCAGGTGATCATGTACACGATTGCACTAACTATGTTGAATTTTATGATGATATACCCCGTCTGAAAGAAAATGCTTTAGCATGAGGGGAGATTCTCTTTATTGATGGTTTGTCAAAAATGGATCAGACTAGTGGGGAAAGGCATTCAGGATCTGCAGTTGTAAGACTCAGATTAAATGGTGAATTTGAGGTAGTGGCGAGTGCCATCCTATTTTTCAGCACAGGCAGCAGAATTAGTAGTGCTTATTGTTGCGCTCGCGAACATGAAGTTCAGGAAGTAACAGTGTACAGTAACTGCCTATGTAATGTCAACCGTAAATGCAGGGGTGTCACGTTGGAAAAGGAGGGGTTATCACTGTGCAGTGCAACATGTGTCTTTATTGGACAGGCTCATTAAGGCACTGCAATACCTTGTGGCCATAGAGGTTGTAAAATGTACAGTGCATACTAAACAAACAGACTTTATTTCTTGTGGAAACAGGACCGCAGATTTGAAAACCAATAGGGTTGTGTATTCCTCAGAAATTTCGAGTTTTGAAACTGAAAAGGTTAAAGTATAAAATAGAAGTATGTTAGTATGAGAGGGGTTTAATATGCTGTCAATTACGCAACTAATAGAGATTCAGGCTAGAGCCCACAAGAAGAGCAGGAGCTATGGAGATGTAGGGGGTATTCTTTATCCCGCATGAAAGCATTATGGAGACAGAAAAGCATTGGAAAGCCAGTGATGTCAGCGACATTACTCACCTGAGAAAATCTTGCTGCCACTATTGCAGAGGACTGGTTTGTTCCCAATCAATTGTAACATGTTGCACAGTCCATTGTGATTTGCATCTTGTATCAGAAGTTCACAGCTGGGCATAAACTAAGAACAATCAGAGGAGATATACCCCGTCCAAATGGCCTGTTTCAGCATTTGCATGTTGATTACCTCAATATGCTGCAGACATGTAATTGATAAAGGTATCAATTGGTGGTGGTGTGCCGATTTTCTCAATGGATCGAAGACGTTCCTTGTACACATCCTGATGACACCTGCTATGGTATTTCCGAGATGGGGGTGTGTGTGAAGTATTAAGGTCCAATAATGGGCCACACTTTGTCAATGAGCTGTTTGAACATATAGGGCTTTTATTGAACATAAAGCATACATTTTTTCTGCTTCTCACCCACAAGTAAACAGGATATGTCAGAGGCTCAGTGGCCTCCTTAAAGAAAGAATAGCAAAGATCAGATTAACCATGAAATAGGGATGGCTATATTGCCTACCCCTAGCCTTGTATGCCCTTCAAAATCAGCCAGGTTCAGATCAGCACCTTGCGCCAAACAAACTAGTAACAGGGTGCTCCATGAGGACTCCTATTATGCCCCATCTAGACTCAGGAGTAATGCCCAGAGTGTAGCGCAGACTCTGGGTGATGAGATGCATGATTATTTTACATGCATGAATGACTACCAGTGTTTCTTTCATTTCAAATTAAGTCATGCATCAGAGAGATGGGTTGAGGAACACAGAAGAGAATGGCCCAGTAACCAATTGAAGTGAATTATTGCCAGCACCAAAGTTGTATATTGGAGATGAAGTGCTTTTAAAATATTTCATACGGAGATGCCATAAACCAAGATTTAATGGACCATTCCAAGTAGAGGAAGTTTCCCGTCCTGCAGTTCGAGTGTCTGGAATAAGAGCTTGGTTACATTTGGGCAACGTAAAGATCAACAAAGGCGAGGCCCTTCCTCTAGTACCCGCTGACTGGGAAGCAAGACAAGAAAAAGAATTGCCGCGTGTGCGGACTCAATTGATGACCAAGAAGAAGGACGATAAAGCAGTATGATTAACAAACATTTCTTTTGGACTGGAACTCATTGGACATTCCTTAAAATATTGTTAGGAAGTGCATGGACTTGCAGAGAATTCCAGAGCTTCTTTCAAAAAGTAACATCATATCAATCAAAACCAAGCGCCAATTCCTTATTAAAAAAAAGATATCACTACCCAGATACATTTTTTGGTAAATATATGTTTTAAGAATAACACATAACACCAGTCAATAGTGACACACATAGGTTTGTGGTTGCAGTTTTTGTGTTTATATTTCCGTCTTTATATTTCCGTCATACCCTACCTTCGTTAGGAGAGATGATAATATTCTCACTTTTCTCCACGATCCGAAGAACGGCCCAGTTATAAGAAGGCTTTTTGATTGCAATAATCGAGCAGATTGTGCAACTGCAGATGTGATTTGAGTACTTGTATTGAAAAGTATTCAGGAAGAATTAAATGCAGTTGCAGGAAGATTAGCAATTCAACAAGAAATGGCGTGGCACACAAAATGTTTTTCTAGACTCTTATGCATGATATAGATATGCATGTTTTTTTCTTTTCTTTTTGTATCTTACATTTTGAAGTCTTTATCATTCTGATGGTTCAATTGAATCAATTGAAAACACGACACATGTGTTTTTTCCCAGTATAAGTACAAGTTATGATAGTTTATTTGACCTATTTGGGCATGTCAATCGAAATTAGAGGGATGCAGAAGAAGATAACCAGGGGATGAATACCTATCTTGATAATTTTGCTCATTTGGGGAATAATATGTGGTACCAACATATGGAGAAGGTGGGGAAGAGAGCATCTGACAAGAGCTGTTATGTCTGCTCTCTCATCCACTATGCGATGAGTACAGTAACAACATTAATTTCAAAAGAGATGCCGGCACATGATGCAAAGTGCCTCAGCCATCTAGAAGCATGTGCTACTAGAAGGCAGTACCAAGGGAGCGTGCAACCCCTCGATGGCGATCAAGACTGACATTTCCAAACAAGGATGATTATATCAAGACAAAGCAAATGGAAAAAGAGCCTGGATGGACATATAAGCTGTTTGTGTATTCTTCTATGGGACAAGCCAACTAATAATTGAAGAAATGAAGAGGATGAATTGCTCTGACAAATCTTAAAAAACTGGAATGCCTGGTAGCTGGGAGGGTTGGATGGGAAGATAGGATTGTGTCCTGTGCAGCTCACCTATTGAAAAAGGTGATGAGCACCTGAGAAAAAGAAGGTCACTAGCACTCCGACCGATGAAGAGAGAGACATATTTCTCAGCTAAGTCAATAGAGGTTTCAATGAGATTCCAGATGAGAAGACGTTGTTAAGCATGACTGCTATGATAATGACATCTATATTTATGCATGGACATCAAGCAGCAGTGAATGCCAAATTGTTGCAGATCACCAGATGGGAGCCGTTACAATCAATGGTACTATAAAAGGATTTAATGCCATAAAAGAAGGGTTGAGGGCCATAAGGTTAATGACTCTCCAAAACAAGTATGTCCTTGACATGATCACAGCAATGGAAGGAGGTGTTTGCACCAAGGTCAGGCCTTCTTGCTGTACTTTCTTACAATCTCATGACGGTGAAAACGGGACTCTGACAGATGCTATAACCACGTTGATAGAATTGCACATGAAAATGGAGGAGGAGATAGAGGCTATTGGAAATGACAATTGGTTCAGAATTCTGTTTACATGGATTCTCAACTGGATGGCAAATACATTCAAGTTCCTTGGAGCAATATTGGTGATGATAATGTTCAAATTCTGTGTTATAAGGATAATAATTGGACAATGCTAGAAAACAGCAAGGAACGAAGATCATGATTATGTGAAGTATGAAACAGAAGATAATGTGCAGACTGAAAGTACCATTAGAGACCACATAAAAGCAAGCAGTGTGGCACCTGAAGGAACAAGATTCCTGTATCCAAGAGATCATAATAATTATGTAGGACTTTGGGTCTTCTGTAGCCCAAGTGGAGAATCCAATTTCATGACCTGGAGTGTGGACAAACATATCAAAAATGTGGGCACCCTGAGAGGGGAGATGAAGATATGGATACAAAAGAAACCCTTATTCAAGAGAAGATTCAAAGAAGCAGGAAAACCTGAGGAGGTGGTTGAGTACTCGACCAGAGGTGGGTATGTAGAGTAGCAGATTTACATATCCGCAGGAGATCCGACTCTCTACCTCCCCTGTATTGGAGACATGAGACCTTGCCCTGTCTAACACCAGCTATTGCACCACTACTGCAGTGAATATATGGAAGAAGGTATCCATTAAGACAATCATATCGAATGTGCCCTCCAGTTGATTACAGCATAGAGAAGGAACTGTTAGAAGACCCTCCCTGTCCTTCTGGAAGCAGTGGAAAGTACATCATCCATGCTATACTAAATGGAAACCAAGATGGTGGCTACTTGGTTCCATTACAAAAAACTGTGGCAACAGGTCTAGTTTTTCCATTCAGGATGACGGAGCCTGAGAGCTCTGTGCCTTTCATTCCTATAACTGCGTCAGAGGAAAGCAGGTAAGTGTGTTGCTACTCGCCCATTTTTTGGCTAAGCATTGCGTTACCTGCCTTACTTCGAGTTTGCAGGTATTCATCTACCTCCTTTGTTCTGTCCCTTTGTTTCCCTTTCTTTCCTCTGTTTCTTGCTGTTAGTCTCCTATTCACTGTCTGTTCTAAATTCCTACTCTCCTGAATCTGTTATTCCGCAGTCTTGGTTTTTCTCAGTGTTTTTCCTTTTCTTATATTTACTTGCATTTCTGGCCGCCGCTTTCTCTCTGCAGCGTCCGCCTTTCCTCCTGCTCCGCAGCAGCCCTGTCTCTCCCCTCGCGGTCGCTTACATTTTCCCCCACTCCATTCGGAAACCCGCCTTCATGAACCAAGGAACCTTGCCACGCCTTCTGCTTGCGGCTTCCCAGTTGCCTTACCTTGCATCTTGCGGAGCTCTGATGGACCGCCGGACTACCTCCTGCTGCTTCTTTCCTGCACCCTTAACTGCTGCTGGACTTCTGTAACAGTGGATTACGTGCCTGCCCACCTCTACTCCTGGCACCTGGACTGTTGCTGAACATCAGAGAGCCTTCCTTTTACCTCGGCCACCTGTCCAGCCTCATCTCTACCAGTTGGGTTGTTTGCCGCAAGAGGGTTTCCCAAGGGTACAGCCCCTGGGGTGCACAGAGCCCATGTCTGGTCTCTGAACACCAAGGGGGACGCTCCTCTAACTCTTCAAGGACCTGTTGTTACAAGCCAAGCGGAACTGTAAGTACTTCAATTTTCAAAGACTTGACAGTGACTGTAAGAGATAGAAATGCCCAAAAAAGACAATGGAATAACATATTCAAAAACTGGTTGCTGCAGTACAGTACCTCAATACTGAAGTACAAACCCTGTGAAATGAGAACACTATGCTCCGACAACTCATTACTCCTTGTGCTGAACTGCGCCCTGGACCCATGCCTATGGGGAAGTATGACGGAAACCCCAAGAGATTAAAAGAATTCCTGGACTCATGTACTTTTCAGTTCACTCTAAAGCCCGCATTTTTCCCATCAGATCGCTCCCAAGTTAGTTTCATGATATCCAACATAGCGGGGAACGCTTTGGCTTGGGCAACTCCTTTGGTAACTGTGGATAATGAACTTTTAGATTCCACAGCCGGCTTCACCAATAGCTTGCAGGCCATGTTTGGAGGAAAAGAGGTGGTAATCACTGCACAAGAAAACATACTCCATTTAAGACAAGGGACCACAGAACTTTCACCCAGTTTAAACAACTGGCCTCTGAGATGGCCTGGCCAGATGATGCCCTTCTTATGATATTTCAGAGACATCTGTGTGAAGAACTCAAAGACACAATATCCAGGGTTCCAAGCCCGCGCAATCTAGCAGAAATGATCACCCTCATTCTATAAATGGACTACCGGATACAAGAGAGGAATCTAGAGAAAAGAAAGGAAAAAGCACAAATGAACTTTTCAATCCCAAAAACGGAAGACCCTAAGCCGTCCAAGGCCTCTGAAGAAGAACACATGCAATTGGGAATTGCAAGAGGACCCCTTAATCCTGAAGAAAGACTCAGGAGACAGACTTTGAGGTTATGTATGTATTGTGGGTCAGATAAGCATGTCTTGAAGGATTGTACTCTAACACCCCCTAGGCGTTTGGGAAATGCTCCCACCCATCTATAAAGGGAACCGTGAATGGGTCTGTTATAAAGAGTTCACTTGATTGTGTTTCCAATTCACAAAATATGGTGATTCTTCTGGTCAAATTACAGTTTCAAGACATCATAATTGAGAGGGTATCGGCTCTCATGGATTGTGGGGCCGCAGGTATTTTCATGGACTCTGACTGGGCCAACAAGAACAAGATACCACTTTTGGCTAAAACAGTTGCTGTACCCATGGAAGGAGTAGATAGGACTCCACTAACCTCAGGTCCTATCAAAGAAAATACCTCGATTCTCACCATGAGGATCTCTTCACATGAAGAAAAAATTCCATTTGACTTGATAAAGGCAGCTCATTACCATATTATTGTAGGGATTCCTTGGCTTGTGAAACACAATCCCTGCTTTAACTGGTCCGCCGGAACGTTGTTTCCAGGAGCTGAACTCTACATCTCGCCCTGCCTTTCCAAACAAGGCAGTAGGACTATATACCTCGCCTCAGCCGGAACAAACTCTACAAACTCTACAAACCATTTCCAACTTGACACTGTTACTGGAATATTATCAATAATACCATAAGGTCTTTTCTAATGAGTAATTTAAGGAATTGCCTCCGCACAGAAGTGATGACTGTTCCATCGACCTGCTGCCAGATGCTCAGGTTCCCTTTGGACGGATGTATACTTTATCCAGTCCTGAAAAGGAAGCCCTACGAGAGTATCTTCAAACTAATTTGCATCACAGTCTTATCATGGAATCAAAAAGCTCAGCTGGCGCTTCTTTATTCTTTATCCCAAAAAAGGATTGTAAGGAGCTAAGGCACTGTACTGACTATAGCGGCTTGAACAAGGTGACCTTCAAAGATCGATACCACTTACCGATAATACAAGACATCTTAGAAGCAGTAAGAGGGGCATACATCTTAACAAAGTTGGACCTCAGAGGAGCATACCACCTTATCAGGATAAAGAACGGAGATGAATGGAAAACCGCCTTTCCGTACGCCCTTTGGGCACCATGAATTTAGGGTGATACCCTTTGGCCTGGCAAATGCCCCTTCGGTTTTCCAGCGCTTTGTGGATCACATCTTTACAGTTCTACTAATACATTCCCAAATTGTATACTTCGATGATATCCTCATCTTCTCCAAAAACTTACAAGAACATACTAAGCATGTAGCAGAGGTACTACACCGACTTCAAAGCCATCATCTTTATGCCAACTTAGAAAAATTCTCCTTCCATCCATCCAGTATCCCATACCTGGGATTCATTCTTTCTGCAGAAGGAGCAGCTATGGATCCTTGAAAAGTCGAGGCCAGTCTACAGTGGAAGCCCCTACAAGGGGTGAAAGATATCCAAAGATTTCTGGTATTTTCGAATTTTTATCAAAAATTCATCCCTAACTTTTCACAAGTGATCAAACCTTTAACCATCTTACTACAGAAAGGAAAAATGTTCTCATGGACTACAGAAGCACAACAAGCCTTTGAGAAATTGAAAATGGTATTTTCTTCCACACCAATATTAAGATTACCGGATCAATCAAAACCATTAATTTTGGAAACAGATGCCTCACAGTCTGCAATAGGAGGAGTCCTCAAACAAACTTCTTCCTCCGGCGTGGAACATCCGGTAGCCTATATGTCCAAAACACTTTCTCCTTCTGAACAAAACTACACAGTTCTGGAAAAGGAGCTGTTGGCCATCAAAAGGGCTTGCCAGGAGTGGAGATACCTTCTATTGGGAGCAAGACATCCCATCGTGATCAGAACGGATGATAGAAACTTTAAGGTTTTGGAGAACTTTGAGTGCCAAAAAAGCCTTTAAGCTAGATGGGCTTAATGCTTTTCCTCTTACGATATTGTTCTCACTCATATTCCCTGAACCAGCAACCAAATTGCAGATGCTTTGTCACAAAGTTTCAACAAAGAGAAAGAAACAAATCATTCGGAGAAGATTCTTCCCCATGCTACTTTCATCTTTTTTGTTTCTTCCTTCTTAGGCGAAGTAAGAAAACAAGGAGAAGTACATCAACCCATCAGTGATACAAGAATACCAGTTAATCCAAGAAGACAGGCTGTATTACCACAAGGAACAACTGTATATACCTACTGCCACTCTCAGACAACAAGTCCTTCACATATGCCATGATCACAAGGTTGCAGGACACAGAGGAGTTGCTACCACCATTGAGCTAATTCATCGTCATTTCTGGTGGCCTCTAATGTTGTCTGATGTTAAAGACTACGTTTCATCCTGCACCTCTTGTATTCAAGCAAAGACACCAAGGAAGCTATCCATGGGAAATCTCATACAACCCGTCTTACCCACTCACCCATGGGAAAGGATATCTACCAATTCTATTGTTGAACTACCTCCTTCAGCACAAAACACCACTTTCATGGTGACGATAGACTCTCTGACAAAATTGGCACACTTAATTCCTATCGTGAAAATTCTGTCTGTAGCCCAGATGGCCTCCTGTTTTCTACAAACAATTTTCCACTTACTTGGTTTACCCAAAAGCATCCTCTCTGACAGAGGTCCTCAATATATTTCCGCCTTTTGGAAAAACCTCTGCCAATCTCTGGGAATTCAATGGGATCTTACCTCAGGATATCATCCACAATCTAACAGCCAGACCAAGAGACTCAACCAATCCTTGGAACAGAATCTCAGATGTTTTATTTCTGCCGCACAAGATAACTGGTGTGCACTATTGCCCTACGCAGAATTTGCATATAACAATTCATTCCATTCAGCAATAAAGATGTCTCTGTTTTTCTGTACTTACGTATTTCATCCTTCAGTTTATCCGACGGCCAGACCAGGTCCGACTAAGACACATGCAGTTGCTGCCCTGGTAGCTGAGATTCAAACAACCCACTCACTTGCTCTTTCTGCACTGGAATATACCAGACAAAAAACGAAACTACAGGCTGACAAAAAACGTTCACAAGAACCCACTTATCACCAGGGGGATCTTGTATGGCTCTCTTCTAAATAACTCCCCAAGTGCCTTATACCATTCAAACTATCACCCAAATATTTTGGACCTTTCCCGGTTCCCAAGGCAATTGGAGAAGTCGCTTATAGCATTCAACTACCCATTTCATGGCATCGGATACATAATGTGTTCCATGTATCACAATTGAAAGCCCACATTCCAGACCAATTCCTCAGAAGGCCTGTGACCACTCCACCACCTATAGATACAGCAGAAGGTCCATAATATGAAGTTGCGGCCATCGGTGACTCCAGATACTACAGGGGAACTCTGCAATATCTCATCGATTGGAAGGGTTACAGACCTGCCGATCGAACCTGGGAACCAGCTACCTCAGTTCATGCTCCTACACTAGTGCGCAGGTTCCAACAATTACATCTCTGAAAACCCGCCCCTTCTACCCCACGGGGAGGTCATACTGTTAGAAGAACCTCCCAGTCCTTCTGGAAGCAGTGGAAAGTACATCATCCACGCTATACTAGATGGAAACCAAGATGGCGGATACTTGGTTCCATTACAGAAAACTGTGGTAACAGGTCTAGTCTTCCATTCAGGATGATGGAGCCTGAGATCTCTGTGCCTTTCATTCCTATAACTGCATCGGAGGAAAGCAGGTAAGTGCGTTGCTACTCGCCTTTTTTTTGGCTAAGTATTGCATTACCTGCCTTCCTTCGAGTTTTTAGTTATTCATCTACCCCCTTCGTTCTGTCCCGTTGTTTCCCTTTCTTTCCTCTGTTTCTTGCTGTTATTCTCCTGTTCACCATCTGTTCTAAATTCCTACTCTCCTGAATCCGTTATTCTGCAGTCTTAGTTTTTCTGAATGTTTTTCCTTTTCTTATATTTACTTTCCTTTTTCGAATGCTGCTTTCTCTCTGCAGCATCCGACTTGCCTCCTGGTCTGCAGCAGCCCTGTCCCTCCTCAGCTGCCACGCCTCCCTCGCGGTCGCTTACACTTTACAGCTTCCGACAAACCTTCTGCTCCGTGGCAGCCCTGTTTTTTTCCCCAGCTGTCGCGTCTCCCACGTGGCTGATTCTTTTTCCAGCCACGGTCCCATTCCTGCCTAAGGCGGTCCCCCCTCCATTCGGAACCCGCCTTTCTGAACCAAGGAACCTTGCCACGCCTTCTCCTTGCGGCTTCCCAGTTGCCTTAACTTGCATCTTGCGGAGCTCTGAAGGACCGCCGTAAAACCTCCTGCTGCTTCCTTCCTGCACCCTTAAATGCTGCTGGACGTCTGTAACAGCAGATTACGTGCCTGCTCACCTCTACTCCTGGCAACTGGACTGTTGCTGAACATCGGAGATCCTTCCTGTTACCTCGGCCGCCTGTCCAGCCTCATCTCTACCAGTTGTTTTTTTTGCCCCAGGAGGGTTTCCCAAGGGTGCGGCCCCCGGGGTGCAAAGAGCCCAGTTCTGGCCTCTGAACACCTAGGGGGACACTCCTCTAATTCTTCAAGGACCTGTGTTTACAAGCCAAGCAGAACTGTAAGTACTTCAATTTTCTAAACTTGATAACGACTGTAAGAGGAACTCCCTGAAGGAATATGAGAAAGAGCTGAGAAAATGAACTGATGATGTCATAAGAAAGTTTGCTGTGGGGTGAAATATAACCCCTGAATGCTAGAAATAAAGAGGCCAGAGATTTGGGAAGTCCTATTGAAGTATAAGGCCAGCACAGAAATGGTGATGTCAGGCATGAGGCCTATTGAACCAAAAATAGGCCTAAATCTCAAAGGAAGGAAAGTGGTCTTGAATCTCAAAAGTGCAGAGATATGCGCAATGCATTTCAACAAGAAAAAGAAAGACATGTGGCTGGCAATGCTGTTTTACTAAATCCATGCAGAGCTGCACTTTTATTTAAAGAGTATGAACGAGACCGGACCACACAAGCTACCCCACCTTTACACACAATCGGGGATCAGACCTAGTGTGACAATTCCAAAACTACTATTCATTAATCAGCTGCTTCATTTGGGTCAGGATCACTTAGAAACACAATTTATTCAAACACATATATAAAAACTATGCAGATTGCGGAGAGGCACACAAATGCAAAACAATCTACAAAAACTGCACAAATTATACAAAATGCACAGAGAGAAAATCCAATACTTCACGCAAAAACTAATAGTGCATAGACACATTTATAGTGATGTTAGTGATGAAGTGAAAAAGCAATTCATGATATATATCAAATTGCAATCCACTACTGGTGTCAACACATAATGTGTTTCTGGCTCAATAGGTTGGGCAGTGTTATTGACATCCGTCCCTTATGTAGTTGAACCCTTTAAGCTGTCTTCAGGACACATAAGTATTGGTAATGTATGAACGTTGAGGGGCTCATCTACCGTCAACTGCTGTTAACCAATGAAAATACACAATCGTTAAAAACCTTACTGCTATCTCAAGACATCTAATGGGTGTTTTCACCACACTTCTGATTATCCACCTATAACTTCTTATATGTGTGTAGGGCTGAATTGATGGATGGCACATCTTCAATGATCCAATCAGGGTTGCTGAAAACGAGAAGGAAAAAAGGCAAATTTGTCCTCAATACATCATATATGTTCTAGGCAGCCAAAATAATGCTAGCATTAATCTATTTATTACCTTACCAACTATTTAATTCATCCGGCTATTGAGCTCTAAGTGCAGGGTTTTGGCATCTGCGGGGGGGGGACAGAGGATTTGTTGCTCATCTCTGTGGTCATCTAATGAGGACCAGTCATCGCCCTATATGAGTGGGGGCAAGCAAGAATAACAAGCTAATGGGGGCCATTACGAGGTTGGAGGTAATGGAAAAACGATGACCATAAGAGATTACCGGCACCTCATACCGCTCCGGGCTATTACGACTCAACAACCTGGTATAAGCGCCACCGCTGATACCGTGCTCCCACGTGCCAACATGCGTGCGGCCACGCGGCTCTTTGGTCTGGCAATACCGGGATGGCGCTAACAGGAGGACATCACAAGTCATGCGGACATGCAAATACCAGCATCATGAAGGCAGTAATAAGGGATACCGGGATGCCGGCATCACCGGCATTGCAAACCACCCTCAAACAGCAATGAGCAGTGTTCCCAACTGCCACAGGTGCAAACAATCAGCACAGGTCGAGGCAATGGAGTTTGGTCCAGTACAAAAGGAGCACAACCACACACTACACCCCTTTCCACACCAAAATGATTCCACTTGTAGTAGCAATAATTGGGCTGGAGGACATGCTTGCATTGCTACACCAGCAACAACAACAGGCACCACAGAGGAGACGCAGGAGGAGAAGGAGGGTGACACAGGCCCAGCAAGCCCATCAGTGCAGCCAGTGGTACCACGCAGGCAGCCCCCAATCCCTCGCATCAGAGCCAGTCCATTCAACCTAACCCCTGAGCAGATCCACACCCTGTACTGTCTGGACCGGGACACCATCACCACCATTGTGGACATGATACATGACGACATTGTCAGCCTGATTGAAATATGCACCGCCATCCCCCTTCTACTAAAGGTCGTGTCTGTGCTCCACTTCCTGGCCACATGCACCTACCAGCACACAGTGGGGAACATGTATGGCATATCACAACCCTTATTTTCTTGCATGCTGAACCAAGTGCTGGATGCCCTCCTGAAGCACGGACTACCCAGGAGATATTTGACACGAAGGTTGGCTTCCATGCACTGGCAGGCATGCCAAATTGTATTGGTGCACTTGACTGCACTCATGTAGAATTGGTGGTCCCGCATGCCGTGGAGGTGGTGAACCGCAATCGTAAGCTATATCACTCCATCAATGTACAGATGGTATGTGACTCCGGCAAGATCATCATAAATTGTTGTGCCCGATTTCCCCGATCAACTCATGACTCAATTGTCCTGTGTAACTCCACGCTACCATGCTACATGGAGCGACATGCAGGATGGCATGCCTGGCTGCTTGGTAAGTCACATGATAGGCACATGGCAGTGTACTGGGGGGAGAGATGCACACATCACCATGGCGTCATTGGTGTGCTGACAGCACAAAGTCCACATCGCAAAGCACCAAAGCATCCCAAACTGAACATGACTACCAATACCCATAGCAATGATGGAAGCTGCACACCAATTACAGCATGCCTAACTTACAACCAGCCCACATCCCACAACATGTCCACCACCCATCATCAGACCTCACCCTCCGTAACACAATCCAGCAACATGCTGTGAGTATGCACAATGTAACTGTCTGCAGCAATTCACAACACAGGACAAGCATCCATGAGAGTGCACAAATCAATTCCACCAAGGGTATACACTGCTTGTCACAGGGCCACCAGCACAGTAGCGCTGCATGTCACCATGGAAATAATAAGAGCTGAATGACAAATAATGCTGAGACTTCTGGCAATGCTGCCAGTAACAAAATTAAACCAATCACTACACATCACATAATGATAACAAACACAGCGGAATACATCCACAGTGCATGCAGAACATCAAGGGAGTGTACACCCTGTATCAACTGGAAGACTCAAACCCACACCATAAGACCATGGCACAGCACACATTGTGGCAAGGTAAAATTTGTGCATACAACCAGGGACATGTGCATGTGAACAACAGAAATCTGCAGGCATGTGTGATAAGTACAGGTGTCCATCAGGAAATGACTCACACATACATTATTTTGCACCCATGCTGGCGACAGTGGCTATCCCATGAAGACAGGGCTCCTCACCCCTGTCCGGAACCCACAGAACAGGCATGAAGAAGACTACAATTGCTTCCATACCCGTACCCGTGTGGTCATCGAGCAGACATTTGGCCTGTTGAAGGCACGTTTTCACTGTCTTAGCCGATCGGGTGGGGCACTCCTCTACAGGCATGAGAAGGTGGCCAAAATCATTATGGCATGTGTCATGCTGCACAACATGTGCATCCGACGGAACGTGCCTCTGCCCCCTGACATTGAACAGCTACCACCAGGTGATGATGAAGAAGATGAAGAAGATGTGGTTGCACATCATCGCGGTGCCAATGCACAGGAGGGACATGCTGTGCGCCAGTCAGTGATTGGCCAATACTTCTAAGAGACATGGGTGCTGAGGTTGCCATGAATGTGGGACTGAGGGCACTGGGTGTGGAAGTACATGGACACTATCCCCTGTAAACCAATAAATGACACATACATAGGAATGTCCAGGCTAGTATTTTTTCAGGTACACAATGGGTATATTTAACAGTAAGAAGTAAAAAGTGTTCATACCCCCCACCTCACACACACCCCTTCCCCCTCCCCCTAAACTCCCCCACATGCCCCCTTCCCCCTCCCATACCCCCTAATACTCCCCCACACACCCCTTCTCCCTCCCCCTCCCCCCACAACTCCCCCACACATGGCGTGCAATGTTATGGCACTCGAGTCTCCATAGGGGTGCACATGCAGGCTGAGCCTCCAACTAAAGGCCTGTGCCTGACTACGGGGGTGGCATGTTGGTACGGTGCATGGTGCGCACAGACCTACGCAGGGGGCTTGTCTGTGTGGAGCTCAAGGAAAACCCCGTGGGCGCATGCTCAACTGTCGGGCAGGACGCATAGCCTCCATGGCATCTGCAATCCTGCCAAGGACCTACCGCACAGCAGACAGCTCCTCACATATCTTCTGTGTGCTCGCCTCTATGGCCCCTTTCATTGCTGCAGTGTTTTCTTTGGGCCTCCCTCCTCGTCACATCACCATCAGTGACAAATTGTTTGACTTGGCCAATCAGCTCCTGCTGGCACGCCTCCATCTGTGTAATCCTGAACTCCCCGTCCCGGACCCCTGTGGAGGTGGACGGCAGGTGTGGCAATGGGCCCAATTCTGGTGTGTCTGGTGTGGGGCTCCAGGTCTCTCTTACAGCCTCTCCTCCTGACTGGACATGAGAGGTGCCATCGGGTGAGCTGATGTGTGTGTACTGGTGTTCTTGTGAGGGGCTGGGTGTGCCCAGGAATTCCATGGAGAGGGAGTCCTCCTCAGGAACACAGACCTCGCCTTGTGAAAGGACCTCATCGCCACTCTGTGGCGCAGTGGCAGCTGCCTCCCCAACCAAACTGGTAGCTGCAGACAGGGTCCCATCTGCCACCAGCTCTACAGCTACAGATTGCACAGTTGTTGGGACTTGTGGAGTTGTGGACGACCCATGACGGCCCTGTACCCTGGCATCCAATGGTGTCTTCGTCCTTGGATGCAGATCTGCCTTTCCAGTGCCCTTGGAGGTGGAAGGCCTGTTGGTTTCTTCCCTGGACTTGGCCCTCTTGGTAGGTGTGGTGGCCTGTGCTGAAGAGTCCTCTGCATTGCTGTCAGTATCTCGGCCTGTGGGGGACCTTACGAGGGACAGCATCAGTGATGGTTGTACATGCATCATGCATACAATTGTATTAGTGCAGTTGTACACATTTGATGACTTGCTGTCCAACTCTTGTGGCATACATGTTATCTTCCATTTGGTAGGGTTGCTCAGGCATACGTTAGGTTCAGACATGTGTGAGGTGGTGTCTGCTGTCAGACATGCCTTTGTGTTGTGGACTGCGTGCAGTGTGACACATGCCGTTTACCTGTTTGTGGTGTGTGTCTCAGGTATGGCATAGGCATGCTGCATGCATGTGGATGTGTAAGTGCTGGGGGTGGCATCTAGGCAGGGATGTGTCCATGTGTGTGTAATGGGCCATACACTGCCTCATGGCACGGTCACATTGGTGGACTATCATCATACTTTGCAATATTGTGTTTCCTTAGGACACTCATCCTCCATCTGACGATGACGTGGCTCCATGTTCCATGTCTCCCACACCTTCTATTGACTCCATCCCGATTGTGCTGGTGCAGGTTTCCTCCCAGAGGCTGAGTTTGATTGGGAGTTAGAGCCACTGCCAGTAGCCAGGCCTTGGCTCCGGTTGGCAGATAAAATATTGCGCACTATGAGGCGCAGGTCATCCCAATGTTTTCAGATGTCCTTTACTGTGGGGGGGGGTGCCTACCACACTAACTTTCTGGGCCACTTGCTCCCAGATCTCCTTTTTTTAAGTTCTGCTGCTCTTTTCAGGTCTGTGGCAAAGACCACCTCTGCATTCTCAGCCAGAGTGTCCGCAAGCATGTTCAGTTCATCCTTGGAGAACCGCTCCTTGAACTGCCGGGATGCCCCTTTCTTAATATCCTTTAGCATGGTGCTGGTGGTGTGGTAGATGTTCTGGTGTTGGTTTTAGGCTCCAGGTCCTGTGTATTGAGGATGGCAATGGATTGTGTTTTTCAAGATGGCCTCCCACCTTTGTACTTCCTAAATCAGCTCCTGTCGTTTATAATGATGTTGTACCATAAACATCCACAAGGAGGTGCAATACCCTGAATATGTAATATCTTTGTGCATCCCTCATGGAGTCATGCGAACGGTAAACGAGTGTGCTGATGTAGCTTGTGGTTTATAGTCATAGCATTGAATGCCAAAGCATTGAATGCCTTACCATCTAAAAAAAAGTGTTGGAAAAAAAAGCATCCAAAGCATTTTATTTTTACATTTTTTTAGATGCTTTTTTTCAATACTTTTTTTAGATGGCAAGGCTTTCGAGGCTTTGGCATTCGATGCTATGACTAGATACCATAGCTTGTATATCGCCTTATCCCAAGGCTAGGCCATCATGGTTTGTGGAGTTGTGACCCGCCCAACATGGCGATGTGATGCTTCATTACGCACACGCATGCACGCCTCTGGCTAATTTAAGCTCCATACGACTACTGGGTTTGATCGGGCATACTTGTATCTACATCTGTACTCGAGGATTGTCTGCAGTGCAGTAGATGCTGGCAGCGATAGGTAGGACCTTTTCTCTGCTGACTCACTTACCTGTTTGTATGTAACATACACAAGGTTTTGCATTGCTACCACACCTTGGTAGGTTTTACTATCAAGCATAATCATATGAATTTTATTAAAATAGTTGTACAATAGTTTTAAAAGTGATTTTTGCAAACATAGATGCTGATAAAAGAACATCTCAGGGAATTAAGAGACATTACCTTGTTATTCTTCCTTGCCCCCACTCATATAGGACGGCGACTGGTCCTCATTAGATGACCACAGGTACGAGAAACAAATCCTGGGTCCCCCGGCAGAATCTAAAACCCTGCACTTAGAGCTCAGTAGCAGGATGAATTAAAGAGTTGTTAAGGTAATAAATTGATTAATGGTAGCATTATTTTGACTGCCTAACACATGTATGATGGATGTAGTGAGGACAAATTTACCTCTTTTCTTTCCCTTTTTCAACAACCCTGATTGCATCATTGAAAGATGATTCGATGTACCATCCATCAATTCAGCCCTACACACATAGAAGTGATAGGTGGGTAATCAGAGGTGTGGTCCAAACACCCATTCAATGTCTTGTGATAGTGGTCAGGTTTTTAACAATTGTGTATTTTCATTGGTTAACAGCAGTTGACAGAAGATGAGCCCCTCAACGTTCATACATTACCAATACTTACGTGTCCTGAAGACAGCTTAAAGGGTTCAACTACATAAGCGACAGGTGTCAATAACACTGCTCCCCCTATTGATGCAGAAACACATTGGGCCTCATTACGACCTAGGCGGTAAGGGGTTAACGGCGCCGTAAAAGGTGTCAGCGCCGTTAAACCCTTACGGCCTAATTACGAGGTCCCTTTGCGGTTCCCGACCTTAACGGCTGGTTTTACCAGCCGTTAAGGAAGGAACCCGCAAAGGGACTTTTGAGGTAATTACGGTACCGCAATTTGCGGTACCGTAATTACCTCCTTCCACATTCCCATTGAGCCCTATGGGGGCAAAAATGAGAACGGGGAAGGGCCAATGGTGAATGGGGAATTACCTCCCTGCCAAACTTGGAATGGGGTGGTAATTCCGCCATTCACCATGGTGGAGTTGGTAAAATACCGGCGGCAACCATGGCGCTACTAGCGCCATGGTTACCGCCTGGGTCGTAATGAGGCCCATTATGTGTTGACACCAGTAGTGGATTGCAATTCGATATGCATCATGAATCGCTTTTTCACTTTATCAGTAACATTACCATAAATGTGTCTATGCACTATGAGTGTTTGCATGAAGCATTGCAGTTTTTCTGTGTGCATTTTGTATAATGTTTGTAGTTTTTGTAGATTGTTTTGCATTTGTGTGTCTTTCTGCAATTTGCAGAGTTTTTATATGTGTTTAAAAATAATTGTGTTTTTAAGTGATCGTGACCCAATGAAGCTACTGATTGATGAATAGTAGTTTTGTAATTGTCACACTAGGTTTGATCCCCTATTGTGTGTAAAGGTGGGGTAGCTTGTGTGGTTCGGTCTTGTTCATACCATTAATTCTCCCTCAATGCACAAGCCCCCTGGTAACAAAAAAGAGGGCACCTTGCGCAAGTGTAGACTACAATTTACTTAAAGAGACAGATAACAGTGTGTATATTAGCTTCGATGTAATACCAGATTGTGCACCAGTCATCTCAAGTGAAACCAAGTTCATTGCAATTATAAGAAATAAAAGAACTTCCATTTTCCTTATCCAAATGACAGTATGCTAAGAGAAGTACTGACTAGACTTTTAGAATTTGAACATGGTTTTCTCATATAACTGCCCTATACATATGGACAATCCAGAAGTGATATTCATGTATTTCGTATCTGTGAGATTAAAGAAGTACATTACACCTGGATATAAGGCCCATGTGCCTTATAAAAATGTAATGGAAAACATATTGTGCGTGAGTTTAAAAGCCATTGCTTGCAGAATGTTATATGCCGCTGGTCATTTCTCCTAAAGATGAAACTTAACCTCCAAGAACTTTCCTCTGCTGATCCTGGAGAGGGAGGTCTGATTGTCAACCATCAATCAGGGCCATTCCTTAAAAATATACAAAGGAATACACTGCCTAGATTTAAACCATGGTGGAAACAGATAAGGTCATGCCTGTTATTTCAGCAGAAGTAACCATGAGGTCACAATTCCCATAACATGTCCATTAGAGTTGCAGTCAGAGCCATTACAGGCCTTGAAGGGAGAGGAGAAGGTAACCATGGGCCAGTCTCTGGCTGGTCACATGCTCAAGGGAACATGAAGCTGAAAGTGAATAAAGAAAAAACTGGAGTTTAGTTAATAGGAAAACACATATTATTGCATAAAACGGCAGTGTGTATGCCAAAACGGTCAATCCAGACTTTTATAAAAAAAAGTGACAGCAGCCCCCTTTGAACCATGCTAAAAAGATTTTTGTTTGGTAAACATAACTAAAGTTAGTAATGAAAATTTGATTTGAACCGTGTCTTGATTCTGAGAGATTTGAAAGTTGGTGTGAGGGTGAACACAAAACTAACATGGGATCTATGAAGTGGCATATTTTTCACTGATACGGCTCCTGACTAAAAGAAGAAAAAATGTATCTCTGCATAGGAAGGATGTGCCGACTTCAGACTAGCATCATCTGATTTGCCTTAAAATGTAGTTCTTAAAAATATATCCATACATGGAATGATTTGAAAAATGAGGCTACTTGCATGTTGATAGATTTTCAGAGTTTTGAACATGCCATGCCAACATGTCAGTTTGGGATGACAAAGCTTTCTCCTCCCACACCTTTCCTAACTCAGACCCCTCATCTCCTTGTCCTAGTAGCATACAGGTGGGAGGTTGGTAGAGAAAACCAACCAATCCCTTTCGCGGGAATCATGACAATTTTGTGATGTCATTTGCCCTATAAGAAAACTAGTTTGCATCAGAACTGGGCTTCTTCCATTTATTCCTGGAGGCAACCTGCTGCTGTTTTCTTGAGAGAAACATCCAAGCAGAGAGGCCTCAAATCTTGCATTGGAGGCAGGGACCAGGAGACATAGAAGCTGACCGGGACTCCTTGGAGGACCCAGAGGCCAAAGTCCTGGATTGACACCCTTGATGTCCCAGAGGTGCTCTGCTGTGCCCTGGTGCTCATTACAAGGCCTCTCCTGTAAGTAAAATCATCCCCAAAGCCATAGATTGTGTGGGCCCTGCATTTACAAGCATTGCTTTAGTTACTACCCCATAGCAAAATATCCTGCTAGTCTGTGTAGGTCCTTAGCATATTGAATTAAAGTAAATCAATTATTTCCCCTATAGAGATCACATGATGTGTTTTGTTGGCATTCAAAACTAGCAAGCTCTTCCCAGTGTGTTTTGAGCCAGTATAGACATAAGGATTTGCCAAAGGAATTAATCCCAAAACCCTTTTTCCATGTGAGTGTGCAGGGTACAAAACAAAATTGACCCTTTGTTGCCATTGTGCTCTGACCAAAACCACACAGCCCTGCCTGTTCGTTTTAGGGGTGGCAAAACAAATGTTCCCATTGCTTTTATTTCCTTCATATTTCATCTGTGGTTATAAATACCCCAACACAATTTTCCCATTGTGATCCCACTCTCTGCCACTGGCCTTCAATTCCGAGGGGCAAAGTCTAATTAATGTTTGGAGGGTGAGGGTTGCTTGGGGGAAAAGTATTATAACCAAATCAGCAATCACTGTGTGTCTTGAATTGTTCTTTTTCTGTATTGGTGGGTGATTTGAAAAGAAAGCTGCAGGAAATTGTGACTGCATATCTCAATATTATCTTTGTGTTGGTGCCATTACGGAAGTCAGTTGTTTTATATTGTGTTGCCACAGCTTTGGTTGCTGACGTTAGTCTATTTGTCAAATTTGGTTTAAATAAATTAATAAATCCATATTATTGCTACACACTGGCCTGGTTCCTAGTCTATTGTGGCACCAGATACTTGTTGGGGTTGTGTGTGAGACGGGTTGGAGGCCTTACCAAACTGAACCATAACAAAACCAATAGTGCTTTATTCTGTGCCACATTCATTGGGGGGGGGAGGAACTCCCCGAGTTGAGTTTGACCACATAATAAACCCCAACAAGACTGGAGCTTGTGCTGAGATAGAGTTTCCACTTGTGACAGTGCAGTAACAGCAGACTATTCATTTAGGTGTAATTTCATTTCACTGGATGAAAAGTTGTGTTGCATTGCAAAGGCATCATTCTGAACTGTACCCTGGGTTTCCGGGCGATGTGTAGATAAAACAGTGTTGATTTGAGGTGTCATTGTGAGTACAAACTAAGCAGGAACAGGGTTGAGATTTTGCCATTGCAGAGAGAGCATATTAGGTGCAGAACACATTTCAGAATGAGCACTGTTGAAATCACTATGGGCAGTAAGCACCTTCTATCCAAATTGTTTATTAAAGTTGAAAGGGCAGAACAGGAGCATGAAATGTGGCAAGCTAGACTGTTTCAGGAGGTTATCTCTGCAAATATTGATATCTGGCAGGACAATGTGCTGTTACATCAGGCCCTGACAGACTTTTATATGACACAGATTAGCAGAGATAAGCAAATTAAAATAGCTCAGCTCAGAGCATATATGTACTTCCATATGATGATCATGGAAGAAAGATAACAGTATAGTGCAGCCTCTGTGCAAAACCAATCTGAGCGTTTGGATCAAGCACAGAGAGAGTTGGAATAATTAGAGGAAAAAGGGCATCAGAGCCAAAAGAGTTGAAATTAGAAGATGTTATTCAGCAGCTAAAAGATGAGTTTGTGATGCAACAGCAAGCACATTTATAGGGTGATGCTCTCTTTTCTGCACTGAAAAAGGAGTATCAAGAAGGAGTTGAAAACCTGAGAGTGAGACAACACAAATTAAGCGAGTAGATTGTTCACCATAGAGCCTGCTTAGAGGACATTTTTGCATTGCAAATGCAGATTAAAGAACTGAAAGATAAAAATAGCCAGTTGATCATTATCAATGCCAATTCCCAGGTGGAATTTGATCAGATGCACCATAATCTGAACACTCTGAAACAACAGAGTGAACAGCTCAAGGAAGAGAATATCAAATTGTGTCAGGAGAAAAGTGCCCTGTGTCAGGAAGTGTGTCAGTTAGGGGCGGACATGGAGAAAAGTGGGTTATGTTCTCAGGAACTGATTGACATGAGGATAGAAAATGAAAAGTTAATGGAACATTTGAGGCAAGCAGAGTTTGATATAGATCAGACAACACAAGCCAAAAGGGGGGAAATTAGTCTTCTGCAATTGAAGAGGTCTGAATATGTCCAGACAATGCAAGCCTTAGAGAAGGAAAATGAGTCCCTTTGTGAGGAGAACAAGGGACTCGGTGACCACGTATTACCACAAAATAAAGTGCTAGAAGCAATTCAAGCACTGGTATCGGAGTTGACAACTCAGGCCTCTATGTATCACCAAGTGATAGGGGCTGAAAAAAACAAATCTGAAAGATTGGAAAAGGAAATAGCTAAATATACACAGTCTTTGAGGCACCCCGACCAGTTAGAGTATGGAGAGGCACCCTCCGATCACAGAGTGATGACCTCATTACCAGGGACATCAAGCCAACTCACCACCTTATACTCACAGGGTGCTGCTATCTTCTTGTCTGCCAGTTTTCAAGAACAGGGAAACATGAGGCATCTGACTCAACCAGGCTTAGTCCAACTGTGCTGTAAGGCCAGTCCTAATCAGACATTGACGGGTACTCATCGCTACCCAGAAGATCGGGGAGTTAGACTGGCAGAAACTGAACTTACAAAGGGACCACTTTGTATACAGAAAGGAACCAGAGTCCAGGCCTCAAAAGAATATTTTAAAAGCCTTCACACATTCAGGGAGGTGGGGGGAATTTCCCACCATACCTGGAAGAAGGGATGAAGAAGACGAGTACTCCCCGGTGCGAAGAGGGTAGTACAAGGCAAGTGACAGGGAGTGGACCATCAATAGTAGCAGCTCTGAGTCAGAGGGTGAGTGGTCTCCGGTGCAGCGGAAAAGAAAGTCTGCAAAACAGAAGAGAGATCTTGTGAAAGACCCAATTCAGCAAATAAAGGCCATAAAGATCTTTAAGACTCCCTACCAAAAGAATGCTAAATACTCAGTATGGGAGCATCTAGAATGTTATGACCTAATGATGACATAATTTAGTATCAAGAATGATCAAAAATCCATGGAGTTCATCAAATGGACATTCTCCCCAGAATAGTCCAGCTTCTTTGCAGGGCTGCAGGACCAAGATCACAAAAGATGGTCCACCTACAAGATGGCTATCTTAAAGCATTTCTCCGTTCACAGGAACCCTCAGGAAGCCCGCAAGGCGGCCTACAACCCGCAGTGTGACGAAGACTAAGCACCGAGAGAGTTTGTTCAAGAACTGAAACAGGCATTTGTCCAGACCTCTAGGTGGGTGAACACAAATAGCAGAGAGTTAATTAAAACTTACTTTCATGCACTCCCAAAATACATTATGGCCCAACTGGTAAGGGACTTCCATGTGCATAGGACCCTGGATTGGGTGATAGAACAGGCCACACAGATTTATGAGGTACAAAAGCCCTCTGAAAACAAAAATAACCCTAAAACCTCCAATCTGTCAAACACACCCACTGCTGCAAGGTGGCGGAGGTGAAAAATAACCCCATATTGGACTTGGAAAAGGGGGGCCTAAAAATACTCCTCCCGCTAACACTAATAAGAAGAATGAGAGGTAGAGGAGACCTTCTGATCCAACCCAATCGTGTGGTAGCCAGGCAGGGTATCCAACCAACTCTCCATCTGACCCTGCTACCATATTAGCCCTAGATACAGGGGTAACAGACCCATCTTGGTGTATGTATGGACTCCCCAGCGCAAGGGGGGGCCAATGAGGTAAGTACTGCCCCAAGAAACCTCCTTCAAAATTTCCCTCAGAACTTCCCTTACGAGGGAAGAAATACTCCACCCCCAACCTAAGTTTCTTTCCCAAATACCCTTCAAACCCCCATTTCCAGAACAATCCTCCTCTCTCTCCCTGCTTTCAGGACAATAGATTCCCAAATCAGGGAGAAGGGAGACTAAGGATGGAGGGTTATCAGGGAAACTCTCAATACTGGAGCTACTGTGAGAGAAAGGACAGCTACCCTTTCCGGGAGCAGCAAAGGTATGTATCCAGACCCCCGCCCCTACCAACCAGAAAGGATGTCTCAACTGGAGCGCCAGGTCCAACATTTAAAACAAGACCTGGTTTGCATGTTGATAGCTTAGCAGAGCCCTCCAATGAAAATTGTCTGGTGCCCCGGAGCAATGACAGGAAGAAACCTCCAACAACCAACAGGTTCCAGGGGAGGGGGCCGGGGGTAAGGGAGATGTAAACCCCTAGAGGAAGCTTCCTTTCTCACCAGAACACCCCCCAGCAACCTCTGAACCTGAACACAAATATTCTACCCCCAAAAAGCTGGAATCTAGGGAACAGAGGGTAAATGGGAGAAATCTTGAGCCAAAGAGACCCTACTTTGCTGAGGAAATCCTTATTGAAGGGGAAGAATCCCTGGAGGATTCAGAAAATAAAATCTTCTCTTTCAGGGATGGAGGAATCCGTCCCAAGGAAGAATTGGTCCCAAAAGACCCTAAATTAGACTGGCTAAGTATGGAGACTGACCCAGAGCAACACATTCTTAAACCCCATCAATGTCATCAATGTCACCCAGATGACCCTGAAAGCAATGAGGGATCATCCCCCCAAACAGGTATGGGTAACTGTCTCCAGGAAAAGGGGGGCAGCAAAGAATCATGGCAAAAAGGGGACTTTCCAATCCCACAGGTATCTGGGTGCAAAATCTTTTTTACAGATTCCCAGACTCTGTCTAAGATCACACAGCGTCGGAGTTCAATGTACAAGAATTAACTGCCAAGCTGGCACCACATGCACATTTTCTTTGTCCACTTGAAGAGAGAGAAGGAAGATTGTCTGCCTCCGTCAAGGTAGACGGTCAATGTGCATTATCAGAGCTGGTGGATACTGGTTCCCAAGCCACCCTCCTGTCCAAAAAGGCCTTTGACCAATTTAAGTCAGGAAGGGGGGAGAGTCATAAAATTCCCCTCACATCTCTTCCTGGACAACTCCAAAACATCGATGCAAATGATATTTCCATCGGAGGGACTGTGGATCTGGAGATAAAAATTGGGCGGCATAGGGTGAAACACTCAGTGATAGTCATCACACCAGAGGGCACGCCTTGTCTATTGGGGAGGTTATCACCCCTGATTGACTGCATGAACAAGGTCATCTGGACTCACACTAACCGGTCAATCAAAATTAAAACAAAATACAAATGATGTCAGTATAAATGGCACATGTTACATGATTGAACAACGGTCCGACAAAATAGAATTCCACTTTTGGAACAATCAAGTCCCAGACATCACTGTCATCTCTGTTGGAGAACAAAAATTTGATGGGAACCTTTCTTCATTTTTGAAAATCAACCTTCCCCCCAGTTTTAAGTGGCATTCCACACTGGAAGGAAATGCTCTGAAATTTTATACCAATCCACAATCAGAGGAAACCCAAATCCCATGATAAAAGATGATGAAAAACCAGCTCAAAGTTTGACTGACACCCAGAGAAAGAATGAACAGCCGTTTTTCCCCATTTAGGGCTTTTCTCGCCAGAGAATGACTGAATCACAGAAGAAACTTCATCAGCAAAGCATTATTCAGGAAACTCCCAACAGATCAGACCATTCCCACGATTAAGTTGATTAATAAGTGGGAAATGGGCCTGGAAACTCCAAATTCCAAACGTCTCCTACCTAGCATGCGCATTCTAAAAATTTCCATTGGTGACAAAAGCATAGAACATAATTGTTGGGTTATGAGAGATGCTGCCTTCGCCTTTTACTTAGGCAGTGTCCTTCTCAATCTATTTGCAATTAATGTGGACCTCATTAATTACAATGCTTGGTACCGACTGGGGGTAACTCCATGGGCTTTTACAACACTGAGAAAGCATTTCGGTCAGCTCAATTACTGCTGTATGCGGGTGAAGTTCAAATGGGAGAAGAGGTCACCATCCCAGGACAGGTACGACAATTTAAAATTCCCCTAAAAATTAAGTGAGCGCAGAACCTCAAAAACAAGGATGCTTATATAAATTTGAATTGTCACCTGCAACAGCAAGCTTGGTATCTACGTCTGACAACCCTAGTTGACCTAGAACATGACAACATTCAAATATCGGTGGATAACAGCTAAACTAGAAGTATGACTTTGGATGCAGACATCTTTATTGGAATGCTGGTTGATTCCCAACATGATTCTAATGACTTAGGTAATGTGATCATTGGACCAATTCCAAATGACTGTTACAATTTGGACAATGATATCCCTCTGGAAAAGATTTTCACCCGGCAAGGGGGGAAATTTTGGTGTACTCCTCCTGCCTTTATTGTGGGGAAGAGGTGACCTGTCACATCAGGAAAGATGAGGTGGTATTTCAAGTCAACAGTGACTACCTTCCATCCTTGAAACCTCATGTCCAGGCCAACACCATATCAAGAGATCTCTGCACCCAACTGGAACATACCGCTGAAATTGCCAAACACAAGGTCTTTCCAGGCTTTAAGCAGATGGTCAAAGAACAAATCAATCTTGCTGATGCTTGTGAGACCGAGGAGCAAAGGCAGAAGCTGAAACAGGTGTTTTTGGATTTTCAGGATATCTTTGCCATGGATTTGTGCGACAGTGGACGCACAGAGATACATTCAACCTCCATACATACAGACCCCGAAATGGCTCTGTGTTTGTGAGGCATACCGGTTACCTCTCACATCCATGGAGTCACTCACAGAGATTATTAAAAACTTAGAATCCTGTGGGATAATTTACCCAGTCCACATTACCTTTAATAACCCGGTACTGGGAATACTCAAACCCAATATCCAGTGGAGAGTTTGCCGCAGACCTCAGGAAGGTATATAAATAGGTCCACATGTCAAGATGGCCCCTTCACTACATTGATCAGGGACTGGCCCAGATCCAATGGTCAAAGGTGTATACCGCCATTGACCTGACCAATGGTTACTGGGCCGTACCCGTGAGTAGGGAAGACCGATACAAGCTTGTCTTTACCTTTAGGGGGCAGCAAACCAAGTGGACCCAAACCCCCTTTGGATACATAAGCTCTGACACCAAATTTAATATCTTCCTACATAAGGCCATGCCCGACTTGGGTGAAATGGGAAAGCTAGCCTATGTAGATGATGTCTTAATCAAGAGATCAACTGTGGAGAAACATATAGCTGAAACGCGATGTTCTGACTCAGTTGCAGAAAGCCGGAGCAAAACTGTCCTTTCAGAAGGCACAGTGGTGTACGTCCAGCATGAACTTTTTAGGGCATGAAATCACCCCTTAGGCTCTCAGTCCCCAAAAGAAAAAGGTGGAAGCATTATTGAAATGAAAAAACTGTACTACTCTGCATGAACAAAGAAGCCTTCTTGGACTCACTAGTTATGGTAGAAAGTTCATTGAAGACTACGCAGAGGTCACACAACCCTTGGTCCATTTATTAAAAGACAGGGTCAAGTGGGAGTGGGGTCCAGAACAATCTGAGGCAGTAAAATAACTAAAGAGAATCCTTTCCCAAGCACCTTGTTTGGCTTACCCCATAAAGAACAAGGAGTTATTTTTGGTGACGGGATTCTCAAATATTTGCTTAACAGCAGTATTATACCAAAAGCACAACAAGGACAACAAAAATCGCATACGAAAGGAAGACTTTGTCTTCTGTGGAGCAAAAATTCAACAGTTGCAAAAGGCACACCTGGCAACTGTGTGGGTGTTGAAGAATTACCGCCCGTTAATTGAGGGGGAGCACATCATTGTTGAGACTCCTCACCAGCCCTTGCAATATCTCCAAAGTAACCGAATCTGAATGGGGAATGTGAGTAATTCCAGAATGACTTCCTGGATTCTGTCCATGCAAGGCTGTCCTGTGGAGGTTAGATATGCCCAAAACAAGAAGAGTCCTCTAGCGCAAGTTTTGGCTCAAGGACGAAAGTCTAAAGACCAAAGACAATATGGAGGCATACCTTACTTCGCTGCACAAAGTCTATGAGGAATACACGTGCCAGTGATACCCACAATTTATGTTGATGGTTGCTCCTACCATGTTGATAATCACAGGAGAAAAAAAACCTGGTGGCTGGCATTGGGAACGCCTGGGTGAATGATGCCCCTGAGCCCTCTGCTGGGTACAAAATAGGTCCGTGAAGTAGTCAGGTGGCAGAGTGGATGATGGTACATCAAGCCACCCTTACTGCCGGGCAACGCCAACTCAAAGAACAGGTCATAATCACTGATTCAGATTATGTCAGGAATGGGTTTGTGGAGCACCTGATTCATTGGAAAAATTGAGACATGCTGTGTGCGAATAACAAACCGCTCAATCACAGGAAATTCATCCAAGCAACTGATGATCTAGTCACCTATAATGAGATAACCATCTATTGTAGAAAGATCAGAGGTCACTCCAAAATAGAGGGACCAGATAAAACTGTAAATTACTTGGCTGAAAAGTTGACCAAAACCAGAGCCATCTGCTGGGATCTCATAGAAACCTAATACCTGTTGGGAGAAATCCATGTCGCTTCTGTCACTAGGTCCCAAACACATGCCCAAAATGAACTCTGAATTGCCCAGTGGTGTAAAGAAACCACAAATTCTGATTTGATTATGGCACAAAAAGAGGACCTGATTATTGGAAAATGGTATCAATATATTGAAAACACTGTGAATTCTCCTCTGACAGAATCCGATTATATTTGGAAAGAGGATCTCTGGGTGTTGACGAAGTTTTCCAAAATGTTCTGAATCCAGTGACGAGTGGGTGGTACCTACCTCATTCTGAAGCCAGATGTTAAGTCACACCCAGGACGTGGCCACTGCTGGTCATAGAGGGTTTCATACAACCTTAGAAATCTTGCGCAAGGTCGCATACTGGCCACACATGAGTCAGGACCTCGACCTATTGTTTTGACAGAGGTGGTCTTTTCTGCCCTTCTCACCACCCCTGTATGGACGGATCTCAATTGTGCTGAAGTGGGGAGACATCCCCCATCCTGCCCAACTGTAATCTGTGTTAATCACCTACTAATTACTAACAAGGAAAGCATGTAACCAAGCCTTATTGAAGTGCAAAGACTCAAATTTCGGTAACCCACCAGACTCCATATTTTATTACACCTGAAAATGATCTCTAGAGCTCTGTCTCTCCCTCTGCCCTGCACTTCACACCGACATCCCGGCCCTCACCCCACTGCCTCCTGCCAGCTTTGCACAAACTCTGTTCTCACAGAAGTTCTGCCATTCAGTGTTGCAACCTTTAGCGCCGTCCCAGATAGGATGAGCTCCCTGCGCCATGTGAGACCATACCAAGCCCCCGCCTGAGTGCCCATTCATCTCCACTAACCTGCCCATGCCCCTTCTGATCCCCACTCTGCCAGGCTGCAGTCCACTAGGCGCATGCCTCTCTGCTCTCTGATACAGATAAACATCTGACCTCTCATAGTGACCAAACCAAGACACCCACAAGCAAGAGCCCTGAGTCCAGACACTCACATAAGTTTCTGTTTCCATAGGAAGAGCACTTTTTGGGCGGCTTACAACTTTGCCCTCCCTGGACGAATCCTCACCAAACTCTGCAAAAAAAGTGTATGCCCCACTCTGAATTGTTTTGCAAAGTTTGGTGAGGATTCGTCCAGGGGGGGCAAAGTTATAAGGGGGGTCCCAAAACTTATTTCTTTCCCATAGACTGAAAGGGGAAAAAACTTTGTTCATGCCTACAGCCCAAACCGCTGGACGGATTCTCACCAAATTTGGACCAGGAGCAGCGGCTCGTTCCTGAAAGCGTGCTTTTGTAAATTTGGTGAAAATGTGTCCAGTAGTGTTTTTAAATGACCAAAAAGTAGGTCATAAAACATTTGTGATATCTGTGTTCGGTCCGCGGACACACTTCCCTGTTCGCTCCGCGGACAGTGTCCTGATTTGCCAATTGGCTTGTGTCATGTCTGCGGACATGCAACGTGTTCGCGGATTGGATGGCGTAGAGCGTGAAGCGCGTCAGATTTTCGGTAGCGCCCTTCAATTTGGATTCGCGGACGTCCGCGGACAACGCGGTGAAACTTGGTTTAAAATTTGTATTTAGTAGAATGTGTTGGTGTGTAAGAGTGTTTAGGGAGGGTGGGAGAGTATGAGATAGGTTAAATGTTGTATTTTTTTATGTAGTAGACCCTCTTGTTCTGTTCGATTTGTCTGCGGACAACACGGCTGTTCTGAAATGTTCTAAATAAACTAAATTGGGGGGTGTTCTGAGGACGCAATATGTGTCAGTTTTGTTCGCAAGCAAGCTGAAACTGTTCTAAGAACACTCGCGGTGTCCTGAAATGTACGTAAATAAACAAAATGGGGGTGTTCTGAGGACGCTATCCGTATTGTTCGCTGGTAAGTTGAATGTGTTCTAAGAACACTCGCGGTGTCCTGAAATGTTCGTAAATTAAGAAAATGGGGGTGTTCTGAGGATGCTGTTCGTATTGTTCACTGGTAAGTTGAATGTGTTCTTAGAACACTCGCGGTGTCCTGAAATGTTTGTAAATAAACAAAATGGGGGTGTCCTGAGGACGATGTCCGTATTGTTTTCTGGCAAGTTGAATGTGTTCTAAGAACACTCGCGGTGTCCTGAAATGTTCATAAATAAACAAAATGGGGGTGTTCTGAGGATGCTGTCCGTACTGTTCTCTGGTAAGTTGAATGTGTTCCAAGAACACTTGCAGTGTCCTGAAATGTTTGTAAATATATAAAATGGGGGTGTTCTGAGGACGCTGTCCGTATTGTTCTCTGGCAAGTTGAATGTGTTCTAAGAACACTCGCAGTGTCCTGAAATGTTCGTAAATAAACAAAATGGGGGTGTTCTGAGGACGCTGTCCGTATTGTTCGCTGGCAAGTTGAATGTGTTCTAAGAACACTTGCGGTGTCCTGAAATGTTCATAAATAAACAAAATGGGGGTGTTCTGAGGATGCTGTCCATACTGTTCTCTGGTAAGTTGAATGTGTTCCAAGAACACTTGCAGTGTCCTGAAATGTTTGTAAATATATAAAATGGGGGTGTTCTGAGGACGCTGTCCGTATTGTTCGCTGGCAAGTTGAATGTGTTCTAAGAACACTCGCGGTGTCCTGAAATGTTCTTAAATAAACAAAATGGGGGTGTTCTGAGGACGCTGTCCGTATTGTTCGCTGGCAAGTTGAATGTGTTCTAAGAACACTCGCGGTGTCCGGAAATGTTCGTAAATAAACAAAATGGGGGTGTTCTGAGGACGCTGTCCGTATGGTTTGCTGGCAAGTTGAATGTGTTCTAAGAACACTTGCGGTGTCCTGAAATGTTCGTAAATAAACAAAATGGGGGTGTTCTGAGGACGCTGTCCGTATTGTTCACTGGCAAGTTGAATGTGTTCTAAGAACACTTGCGGTGTCCTGAAATGTTCGTAAATAAACAAAATGGAGGTGTTCTGAGGACGCTGTTCGTATTGTTCGCTGGCAAGTTGAATGTGTTCTAAGAACACTCGCAGTGTCCTGATATGTTCATAAATTAACACAATGGGGGTGTTTTGAGGATGCTGTCCGTATTGTTCGTTGGCAAGTTGAATGTGTTCTAAGAACGCTCGTGGTGTCCTGATATGTTCGCAAAAAATTAACACAATGGGGGTGTTCTGAGGACGCTGTCCATATTGTTCGTTGTCAAGTTGAAAGTGTTCTAATAACACTCATTATGTCCGCGGACATTAAAAGTTCCCATATGCCATAGTTGAAATGTTTGACTCTATGGCTATTTGGCCATGCACCCAAGACTCTATGCCCTGGCCACAACCACCTCAGCATATCACACCCATAGAGTCAAACATTTCAACTATGGCCTATGGAAACTTTTAAGGTCCCTCATAGTGGCTTATAACTTTGGGTCACAAGCAAATATATAAGGAACAAAGTTATAAGCCACTATGGGTGCGATATGCTGCAATGGTTGTACTTATTATAATATACTTTCTGTTTGGTTTACTAACTGGAGTACATGCATGTTTTGTTCATTTCTGTGATAAAAGAAAAGAGCATGTTAGTATTGGTATTTTGTAATGACTTATTACATTGTATAATCACATTTTTTTTACCCTTATATATAGTAGATTACAAACCAGAGTACTGTGCAATTTGCTCAGTTTCTGTGTTTGTTGCTAAAATCAATGGGTCTGTGGTAGAAAAAAAATCCATGTTGGATTAAAAAAACCTTTTTCTGTTATGCTACAGTTTATTTGTTTGTTTGTTTTCAGTGTTCACTTGTTGTTTCTGGCTAATGCTGTATACATTGGCTTGTTGCAGTTTCTTGTAGCAGTAACATATTATTTATTTGTTTGGATATTGTAAAATTTTGGAGCAGTTAGATACCAGTAGGCGTATTCTAACTGTCTATTTTTTTACATATTTTAGTGGTATTGATTTATCTGTTTGGATATTGTTAAATTTTGGGACAGTTAGATAGCAATTGGCATATTCTAACTGTTTATTTTGTGCTCTAGTTTAGTGGTATTCATTTATCTGATTAGTTGTTGTAGAATGTTTGGGCAGTTAGATAGCTTTTGGAATATTCTAACAGTTTATATTTTTTTACTACACATTTTCTTAAGGTTTAAGTACAGTTTAGTTATCAAATTTTGGTTTTAAGAACATTAAATGAGCATTTGTAAGATTTGCTGGTAATCTCTGCTTTAGAGTAATGGTACTATCATTACATTCAAACCATTCACATTTATTTTTTATATATGCAGTGTAGTGCCCTGAATTGGTTGTGGCTCCTGCGTGGTAGATTATACCTATTGTTGTGAAGGTTTTCTTACCAAGCGATACTTGACCATGTGTGAATCCAGTCAGCTTGCAGTTGTTTTTGGTACCATTTGCATTGTAACGTAGCAGCATTAGTATTACATATTTACTATGTGTTTGCATTAGTAACGTAGAGCGATTATCCGAATTGCAGGTAGTACATACTGTACCATGGTTTGCATTTTGTACAAGATGCTGAAATTGAACGGATTCACAATTAGGTATTGACACATACATGAAGCGCTCATTGGGGATTTGTTCTTGTGTCACATTGTTGCAGAGAGTGCATGTATGTTTCCACATGTATGAAATCTGAAAGATTTCATTTATAGGTATGTTTTTATTTTGCAGTACTTGTAGTAAGTTTATTAGAAATTCTTGTGGATCTTCCTGTGAGTTTATAGTGAATTTAACCATTCAAGCACAGTAGTCCAATTGTTGTCTTATTCCATAAATACTATACGTGTTATCAGGATTGTTTGTTGCATTTCTGTGAAGTACTAACATTTGCAAACACAATTGGTCTGTACTGTGTAAGTAAATGTTATCAACTATTGGTGGCAATTGAAATAGAATATTCATTGCTACATTTGTGTAGCAACTTACTCCAACTATATTTGAGAGTTTAAATGGACCAGGTAGTTCTGTATATGATTGATTTTTTTTTTTAGTTTGTCTTCCTTCTTTGACAAAGTACCTGGTTTACTTTCCCTAATGGGTTCTTTTATGTTTGTGGTAATTGATGAAGTTTTAGTTTCTTTTACTCTCTTTGGAGGATTTGCAGTGACATCCTGTTGCATTTCTGTTTGATTTAGTTTCCTTTTACAACGTTTTACTTTTTGTGGTACAGAATATGTGTTTAGATGGGGGCGTATAGTCAGTGAAGTCTATTGTATTCTAAAATGCAAGGAATATCAGCGTTTACTTTACTTGCATCAAAGTTGATTAGAAATAGACTGTCAAGTGTACCTAAGCGTGATAGTGCTACGTAGCTCATGCCTTCTTTAAAGACTGTGTTACCAATGTCCATCATTGCTTTGTCTAGGGTAAGACCTTGTGATTTATGAATGGTGACTGCGTATGCAAGAGTTAGAGAAAATTGTTCTCTGCGTACATACATGTCTTTGAAGAGAAGGAATTGAGCTGTTGAGCGTCCTATCCTTTTTACTTCTGAAAGTTTGTCAAAGAGAATATTGACAAACTGAATTTTGTTGTCATGTGGGTATGTTTGAAAGCCAACAACTGTACCCAATGCTCCATTAACTAGTCATTGGTCTACATCAAGGTTACGTTTAAGCATTACTCTGCAATTTAAGGATAATTTTAATATCTTTTTCAAACCTGCTCTGTTTGAGATTGATTTTTCTAAACTATTTAGTCTTGTTGTGGCTTTGTCACACATGGGTAGTATCATACCATGTACATCTATTTTGTCTGTGGCGCTAATTTCCATTATTGGTTGCATTTCTTTACTTAACATTATTTCATTGAATTTGAAACAGCTTGCAAGAGTTGGCATTAAGGCCATACAATTGACATTTTTGTGGGCTAATTGTTCCATAACATCTTTAGCACATGCATTATCACCATAAAGTGCATGAATGTGCCGGGTTTTCAATATTCTTCTGCTTCTTTAGAAAGTATACCAACTCTGATACTTTTTAAGATGTTGGCATAAGTGAGATCTGCAGATTGCCACATGTTTTCTGTAAATTCTCTGTATTGGAAATGTTGCCAAAGGTTGACATTTCCAATGCTGCCAACAGTTTTACGGCAGAGTTTGTGTCCTAATGTTTTAAAAATAGGCTCACCTTTTACTGGTGTCAATTGAAGAAGATCTCTGAAAACAATAATGTGTTTTCCTGCAAAGAGCTCTTCATAGTTTGTTTTGAGTACTTCTTGTAATCTGAGCTGAATCAAAGCCAACATTAGGTTGGACACCATGCTCACTTCATCTATTAGTAGCATTTTCATTTGTTTCAATACTCTGCGTAGTTCCATTGCAGCTTCTGTAGAAAGATTGTAATAGTCTAATTTGTTTTGGTGTTCTACTGGCAGGAGTAGTAATCGGTGTAAAGTGACACCACCTACGTTGTAGGCAGCTAAACCTGTGGGGACAGTAACAACAGCTGACAGTTTGTTGTTTGTCAATTGTTGAAGGCACTTACTGATGATTTTGATTAGGAATGTTTTGCCAGAACCAGCTTCACCACTGACGTACAGTAGTATAGGTGTGTAATTTTGGCAGGTGCATTCTTTGTTTTCATGTTGTACACCATGTGCAATTTCTTATGTTACTTCTTGAAAAATGCTACGATGCTCATTGTTTAGTTTTGATTGTAGTATAGTTAAGTCTTCTTTATCTTCATACTGACACATGGGGGCCGATTCATGGAACAAACGTGCGCTGAAAATCCCAGCGCAAGCAGGCGCAAGGAGGCGCAAGCGGGAGAAAGCAAGCGCATGCGCACGCGTGCGATTCAAGGATGGCGCTGCGCTACTTTCCCACTGGTTGTGCGCCAAATTTGTGCATGGCGCACGCTGGCGCACACGTCTTCAAACAGCGTTCGCTAAGCGCACAGCGAAAGCGCACATAGCGCAGCACACACAACAAAAGTGGGCAGAACAAGGGCGTAACACGTGGAATGGGGAATAGCGCGTGAAAAAGAAGGTGTAACTGGGGAAGTACTGCAGGGAACTACACGGAACGCCCACATGCACGCAAACAACCCGTATTCATGAATTCAAATATGGGAAACCCGCGCATGGCAAAAGACGCGCACAGGCGTCAACGCATCCGCCACACGAAGGCAGGTGGAAGCATCCCAGCGCACAGCATAAAAGTATATACAGCTACGATGAATGCCCCATTTGTCGCAGCACTGATCGTGGGACACCGCAGAAGGAGGAGAATAGCCAGGGCACGCATTTTTTACCACGGACAAGCCTTTTTGGGATACCTGACGACCAGGTCTATGGCAGGTATACGTTTCCACCCCATATCATCCTAGACCTGGTCAGGGAGTGGGAGATGACCTAACATCCCCCACCCTCTGCTCCCAAGCATTGAGCCCCTTGGAGAAGGTGCTCAATGTCCTGCATTTTTTGGCCACTGGGTCTTTTCAGTGGACTACTGCCATAGTGGTGTGGGGGTCTCACAGGCCACGCAGTCACGCTGCCTACACCAGATATTGGCAATCATGACAGCGCGCCCCTGTCTGCAGGCACATATACATGCCCAGAACACCCAAAGAAAGGCAGGCCGTTGTCCAGGACTTTTACAGGGTGGCATACTTCCCCAAAGTGCTCGGTGCCATAGATTACACCCATGTGGCCCTACGTCCACCTAGGGCCACTGAGCACATCTACCGAAACCGCAAGCACTGGCATTCCATCAATGTACAGGTGGTATGCAATGCAAACGGAATCATCATCTCTGTCTATGCAAACTACCCTGGCTCCACCCATGACAGTTTCATATACAGAATGTCCGCCCTGAGCCGGGCCCTGGAAGCTGGGCAGCATGGCGACACATGGCTCCTAGGTGAGTACAAATGCCTGTGCACATGCATGCATGTCACACACACACACAAATACACAAACCCCAATAATCACAACCATTATCACCTCTCCAGGGGACAGTGCCTACCCTCTGAGCAACCACATGATGACGCCAATCCGGAACCCCACCACACCATCTCAGGTAAGATACAACGCGGCCCATATTGCAACCAGGGCCATAGTGGAGCGCACATTCGGAGTGCTCAAGTCACGCTTCCGCTCCCTTGACCGCTCTGGTGGGCAGCTACTCTATGCACCCCCAGTAGTGTGCAGGATCATTGTGGCAGCATGTGTCCTGCACAATGTTGCAACACGGCAGAGCGTACCGGTGGACATGGTGTTGCCCCCACATCCCCAACCACAGGCGCTGCCCATGGGAGGGGATAGGGCAGGTGGCGAGGAAGCCCAGACCCAGCTTGTGGCCAGATTTTTCACCTAAACTCCCAACCCTGCAGAGTGCACACAGGCCTGGCACATACCAGGTAACAATCGATGATGACAAAGAGACAGTCAACTGTCACAACCTTACCACCCTGAGATTGTTGCCATGGAATTGCCACATTGTGTGCATCCCTAGCTACTTAAACACAAGCAATCCTGTGTGACCAAAAGGCACACATGCAAGGTGTGAATCACACAGACCTGCAAAACAGGACATGACTATCACTGGTATGTCACTCACACCCTCCCAAACCACAACATGACATGGTAAGCAATAGCCATTCACCAACACAGTACCAAAAAGGTACACATTGCCATGTGAAAAATGTAAATGGGCATCAGACAATGATGCCTGACATGGAATCAGATGAAATGACTGACCAACATCCTCCCACCCAAAATAAGTCATACCCAAATGCATTCCAAAAGTTGTATTTTAAACATAACAATGAATGCCTGTCCACATGCACAATGTGCATTGCAAAATCAACACTGCAGCTACTGTGTGCCGTGTCCACCTCCTGCAACAGTCTGCTCAGTGAACAGCACAGTGAACAGCCATTGTGTCGGATGCACACCCTGAGCATCACATCTAAGCGACAAACTACATAAAAAACCAAAATAGGCATGTACAGGATCCACAAATGGTCATAGAACATGTGCTGCAGGGACACAGTGGGCACCAGAAGGCAAACAGAGTGTACACGTGGACATGGAAGGGTGGTTGTACATGTAGTGGATCATAGTGCCAGTGTGTGGGTCAGTAGGGACATGCACTCAGCATATGCATGTGAAATCAAGTGACCATCAGTGTTCTCTACACATCACATGTGAACATTCACCATGTGTATACCCCAGCATGTAAAATCACAACTATCCCCTCACACCTGAAAGGTAAACACAACACATGAACAGGCATTGATCAGCAGAATACATCATGTAAATAGGAAAGCACAATTACAATTTCAGGGTGCCCATCACACTGCAGGGCAAGGCAACTATCAACAACAAAACACCCCCCCTCCCTCACAAATCACCACGACCCACTGAACAACTGCATCTGGGTTATTCATCCGACATCCTTGAATTCCACCTGGCCACAGGATCACCCTTCCCCTTTGTCACCATCTCCCACCTTGTGTGTAAAAAGTTGCCAGCACCCTCAGAGTCCACCTAGATTTGCAAAAGCACAAAATCCAACAGAACACAAAGCAGGACAACACAGAAGCCAAGCAAATAGCCTGCAGGTAGTAAAACAAACCAGAACATGCTCCAGTAGATGACTTGAAGTAGCAGTACGCCACAAAGGCCAAGTACTACCACAATGATGTTAACAACCAAGGTAGCACAGTAAAACAATGTCACAACAGGATCTGAACCATGTGTGGCACATAACATAGAATGATGCACCACAAATGGATGTCTACTGTCACAGCTCCCGTGTACAGGCACAGGAGTGGCACGAAACAACCACCCCCACTGTGGTCTGGGTGCCTGCAAGGTCTAACTCACACAGGCCTCTGAGACCCTGGTGGGGAAGGAGGGTCAGGGATATGCAGTCGGGACAGGCATTGGCATACTGGATAACCGGAATGAGGGGCTGGAGAGGGGAGTAGGATTGACACGGGAAAGTAGGGAATGCACCAAAATGTAATACACACATTAATACATACACAATTAGATCAAACTTGTTCACATGCAAATAGCCCCAAATTACTCAAGTGTAAGTCAAAGAGAAACTTATCTCTGGGGTGAGTGTTGGCCTCCTGCCTGCGCACTCTAAGGTCCGGTATCAGGAGCATTTCAATGCTGCAAAGAGAGCCACAGTTAATAATCTGTGCGTGCCCAAAACACACAAACACACCACCAAATATGCCCCAAAGTAACAAAATACACTACAAACAGACAAACTTGTGTGGATGCTTAATACCCATACGTAACATTACCCCTCTGATGGTTCATACACAATCAATGCAGTAAGTCAGGCACCGGTGGGTGCGTGGCAAATGGAACACCAATGTGTCACGAATCACACAACATGCAATGTTCCCTGGGTAAGCAGACAGACGCATATAGCAAAGTCTGACTTCGGAAGTCCTGTACCACCATGACCAAAATAAAGTAGCCAGTGCATGTATCAATTTCTACTTGGAAATGAAATGCACTGCACCTGAGTCTGTCCCTTGCTGTCTGTCCCTGTGAGCTGCTTCATTCCATGTCTCGGAACGCTACATGGCTAATACAAGTGTCTCAATGGACCATGGTGGACCGGAGGGTATGTGCCACTGCCCCTGCAGGTGCCCCAGACAACGTTCACATCAACTAGCCATCAGTCCACTAACACATCTGAGCTGTATTGTGCGCTTCTACACCAATATTTGTCCAAGTTCACCGTCAGTGCTGCTACTAAGCATGCATGTTCAACTGGCCAGGTGGAAGGTTTGCTGTGTTGTGACCCCCCTGTGATGCTCACCTTGCCTGGAGTCCCTTGAAACACGTCATCGATTTTCGGATGTATGATCGCAATCCCTGTGCCTCTGCTTGTGCACACATGCGCATGTCGGCAGCACCAAACGTGTCATGATTCCAGACGTCCAATGGCCCATGTCTGCTGGCAAAGGTGGTCTTGAGGCTCATCGCCCTGCAAAAAGTGCATGAAACACATGATTAATGCTTAATATTCATCTGTGTGTGTCTCTTCAGGCATTACATGACTGGACTATGTCAGAGACGTACATCAGAAATCACACCATCAGTCCGCCTTTCACAGCAACAGTGTAGAACACACTATCTACGGCATGATTTGCAACAAGCATATGTTCATTAAAGATAAGAAACATACTACACAATGCATAGCAATGAATGTACACATGAATTATTGAACACCCCATCTAGCAAAAGAAGAACAGTGGACAATGACACCCCAATCATCCCCACTAGGGGTGTTAACACAAGTTCCACAGCAGCAGACATGCCACAGATTTGACAGTCCATTGCCCTTGTGTAATAGGCTGTTACACTGAACCATCCTTGCGAGCCCATGGATAAGGGAAGCAGGAGTGTCATATGTGAGTCAAGGACCCCAAGCAGTAAACACATACACAAGACAAGCTTCAAGGGCCCAGCTGGAACAGACAGTGGATGCTTTCAAAAGCCACAAAGCACCACACCGTCACATGAAAGTACAATAGACTAGCAATTTTAATCTATATTAACTAATTACACTAACTATGAAAAACCTACTTTACCTATTTCAACTAACTATCAAACAGAAACTTAACTAACTAAACTAAAAGAAAAATCAAAAATGGCCACATACGACCCAGGGGGGAGGCACCCAGGAGGGGGGAGGTACAGGGTGCTGCTCAACACCCACTTGCGATGCAGCTGAGGGAAAAAAAAACCTCCATGGGCTCAACGCCTGCACAGCCCGACCTATGTGGGAGATAGATTGTCGTCCGAGTCTGGCTCTTCCTGGAAAGGAGGACGTGGCACAGTAGCATGACCACACCTAGCCGCAGCTTGCCCCTCGTCGGCAGCAGGTCTGCCGGACTGGTGAGTCTGGTTCTGTGTGGCGATGACATTTAGGTCTGCATGCAGAACCTCCCGTGATACACGTGCTTCCTCTTGCAAGGTAGCACGTGTAACACAGAGTTCCTCCTGCAAGGTCTGGCTTGACAACCGCTGCACCTCCCGGCAAGCATGTAGCTCAGCTGAAATGGTACGCTCAAGCTGTGCAAACCTCTCCTCTGCCCGAACCCTCTGGGACATCAGAAGGACACCCAGAGTGGATCTGAGGGAAGCATGCTCCTCCCTCAGGGCCTTCATGTGTGCCTCTGCGTGAGCAGCAATTGCTTGACGCAGAGACATTTCAGCCTGGTGTGCCCTGTCTGAGGGCGCCATGCCCAGCCTGAGCGAGCGGGCCGTGGACCGTGCCGCCTGCTGCTGGAGAAGTATCTGCCTAGCAGGGGGGAGCACAAATTGGGCCACACGCTCCATGCTTTCAGCGATGTTCTCCATTGCTGCCCCTGCTGTTCAGAATTGGCAGTCATGTCTTGCTCCCACTCAGTATACTGTGGTTGCGCGCGGCGACCACGTTGCTGGGCTTGACCCCTGCGGGACCCAAGGACCGGGTGTCCTCGTTGTGTTGGCACCGCCCGCGGCTGCACAACTACATGCCCCCGTCGACGTGATGTCCCAGGCACATCAGTGACTGGTGTGGATGGTGACCTGCATCCCGATCCACCACGGGCGGAGGTTCCAAGACTGTCTGACCCCTCAGTGCAGGTGTCGCGGACAGAGGAGTGTCCACATAAGAATCACTCACCCCTGACATATGGACCTGATGCTCATCTAACTCGACATGGTCATCAGAGTGTTCTTCAGGGCTGGATTCATAGGCAGCCAGAGACAAGATGGACTGTAGCACTTGGGGGTTTTCGTGGCCTACCACCCCACTACCCCCACTTGTGCTGGGTTGATGTAGTGATAACAACCCTGTGCCTGGCATGACAACACCATCCTCTGGCTCCATTGTGTCATCATCTGAAAAATCGAGAGAAAAAAGGTCACTGCACATGTTAGAAGCACACAACACACACACACACCGACACCAAACACATCAGGCAGACATGTGACACACAAAATAGAACCTGGCATGCATGCTGGGTCAACTTGAAATTGCTTCTGTGATCAGAGCTGTTGGAAGGTGGCAGTTTGCTTTGAAGTGGGTCTATGCAGTGCAGCAAATATGTATGTCACTCACTACCTACATGTACAAGGACTTCATGGTGTGTGTCAGAAAATGTGAAGGCAGTGCAAGGTCAACTTCAGGCATCACGTGCAATGTGCATTCAATGGGTAGCATATCTACAAGCAAAGCATCCCTCCACCCAAGTGCAAAAGCAAGGATGCCTAGCATGGTATCAAAAGGCTGACCATAGACCTGTGTATTGACAGACAGTGTTGACTAGCATCAACAGCTTCATGTGAGTCAAGTGAGAACACTGCAAATGATGATGGGATAATAAGCAGGACACATGCTGAAACCTGTGGAGTCCACCCACGTGTGAAGAAGACACTACACCAGATGGACAGAGTCATTGTACATTAAACAGGCTGAGGCCTGTGACCCACACAGATTATCAGACCCTAAACATGTGTGAAATGCAGTACTGAGCCACAGTTGACATGGGAAGGCAGATGAAATGGACTTGTGTAACAGTGATCATCCAGTCAAGGACACATATGGGCATGCGTGAAATGCACATGGAGCATGAATGGGCACTCATGTCCCTGCGGGGCATCTGACCTCTGCACAGTCCAAGTGAGACACCCTGCATCAAGTACTAAGGATATAGCACAATGGATATGTCTGGCAGATTGGCCGCTGGATGTTAGAATGTACACAGGAGGCATGACCAGGGAAGTAACCAAGGGCAATATTGTAGCAGACCAGTGCTAAGATGGAATTGGGGTGCAGAGCAGGGGGTTGAGGGGCAAGGGAGCATGCCTATATTGGCTACCCCCTGGCAGGCAGAGGACACATGCACGTAAGTCATGCTATGCATAGTTCCTGGGCTGAGAGGAAGCTCACCCCACGCTACATGCAGAAGTGCCAGTGAGCTGGAACATGGACCGGAGGGGCATACTGGTAACCAGCATGTGACTAGGGTGCAAAAGTGGTGATGTGGACAGTCCAAGTCTGCTCCACATGTCCACCATCCAGCAGAGTAGACATGCATCAGGGAAGCACAGCATTACTCGCACATCATAACCATGTACACGTGACATGTAGTGGCAGTCATGCACAACACATCACACAAGTAAAACACACACATCCTCGACAAACATGCATCAACACTCACCGGACTGGGCGTCAAAGTCCGGCATCTCTCCCACTCCTTCGACCGATTCAGATGGTATGAACTCCGCCATGAGTGACTCATGCGGAGTGAGGTCTTCCTCCTCCGGTGCAGGCCCACCACCAGTCACCAAAGTCAAGTTGTAATTTGAGGCATGCTTAGCCTTAGCGCTGAGTTTGAGGTAATTCCAACGCTTTTTGCACTCTTGCGCCGTGCACACCTCATGGCCGAATGCACTCACATGTTCCGCAACTTGCTTCCAGTGGGTATCACGGTGGGCAGCCGTAGTCTGACAATTAGCACCCACTAGCATGTCACGGCTGTGTTTCCGCACGTAGACCACGAGGAAGTCCAGTTCCTGGTTGCAAAAAGGCTTCTTCCTCGATGTGCAGGAGGTTATGGCTGTGTGTGGGGTCCCAGCCTGTGCTGCAGGTGCAACCTTCCTCCTCTTGGATTGTGGCGCAGACTCTGACTGGCTGATGCCGCCCTGATCAGTATGGCGAGTGGGACCGGTTGATTGAGCCAAGGGAGTGGCAGGTGGAGGGACGACCAAAGGGCTGACTTGTGTCAGTGGCAGCTGGGTGCCCTCTAATGGACCCTGCACATCAACATCCGCTGTGACAGGGTCATTGACCGCAACTGTCCTGGTTGGCAGACTCACAACCGGGGTGTTGTTGGCTGCATCTGCCCCTGCACTTGCCAACACATGGCTGTTCGGGGCAGCAGGTGACTTTACTGCCCCAGGGACACGTGTCTTGGTCAGGGCAGCCCTGCGTGCCCCTACGGTTTCCCTCCGGTCCTGTTGGAAATCTTCCAAGGGCTCTTCAATCGCCAACGCAGCCTGCGCTGGCAGACCCTGAGCCTGGGTGGTGGTGTCCACAGCGTCACCTGCAGCTGCCACTACCCTTGGGCCCATGGCAGTCGCTGAAACGGACTGCCGGGTCACACGGGTGCCAGTGCCAGATGCAGAAGCTGCATCTCCCGGAACCACAGGGGGTGGTGGCATGACTGCACCGACACATGGCACAACATCATGCTCAAGTGGCGCACCCCTGCCTCTTCCCCCTCTGCGGCCACCCTGGACACCCTGGAGTCCCCCGACTCCCTGGTCACCCCGGCCACGTCCCTGACCACGCCCGCCATGAGGAGTATGCCCAGTTGAGGCGCCCCTCACCTTTAGTGGCCTCCCAACCATGGCACAGATGGAGTAGTGCCGACACAGATGGAGTAGTGCCAATGGGAGGTGTACACCACAATTGACCTGGGCAATTGGGGTAAAGGGGGTGGGATGCAAGATGTTAACAGCCCCCCTGCACCTGAAAGGCTGTATGTGACCCCGGTGATGTAGTGACGGGTCACGCTACACTCAGGCACCCCAAAACTGCAATAAAATCGTGCACGCAACCCTGCAGCCTACGTGCGTGGAATCAACCTCCCGCAGTACGCGGTGGCACCCAGTAACACAAAAAACGCATACGCGTGGGACACGCAGGCTACTATGACCTCGAAAATGGGTGCGATACACAGGGGCACCCGCAGTGGGAAAAGTAGCGTGCGCGACTCACCGTCTGACTAGCGTGATAATGAAAAACATGCGTAGCCAATACTCCCGCCAAAAGAAGAGATACGTCCTTGATCGATGTGAAGATGTGATGGCGCGCGAAACAACACGAAGCAGCTACACACGTCGGTCTCCACGAAAGGCACGTACAGTGAACTGCTGGCCCCGCTCACCTTTAACCCGTGCTGAGGGAAATGCCCGCGCGCGTCACGTCACTTACGCGCGTAGCCCCTTTCCTCGGATTACACGCATTCACACGCGGATGTGCAGTTTTTTCGTAACGTCAGAGAAGCGCTTACGTGCTAAGGGCCTTTGGTCCAATGAAAACGCGTACATGTGCTGATGCGCTTACGCGCTAAGGGCCTTTCCTCCAATTACACGCTGATGTGCAATTTTTTCACGTGCCAAATCACTTCGTATCAAGCTGGCCAGGCGAAAACACACGGAAGACCACGCTCCTGCCCCGAAGGCTGAATTACTGCCCCCCAGAGCCCCGAGCACGCTCCCACCTGCAATCTGCTGCTGCCTGACTGCCTGCTGCCCACGTGCCCTGCTATTTGGTGCCTGCACGTCAGCCATGGTTCCAGTTGCTGTGTCCACCCCTGCTAGAACAGAAGACTCCTGACTCGGATACCATCGCTCCACAGCCCAGCCCCAGGACCCAGTTGCCCACCCGCACCTGCCTCAGGGGTCGCCATGTCAGGGCAAACACCATCTGAGACCACTGGGGACCCCCAGGCAAAGAGGCAGAGGGCCACCAGCTTCAGTGTGAAGGAAGTTGGTGTCCTGGTGGAGCATGTCCTGGGGCATTATGATGCCCTCTTCGGAACATCACGCGCCAACAAGGAAGGACAGGAGAGGATCTGGGACGACGTAGTGGTTGCCATCAACGCGGAGAGGGTGGCAACCCATGACATCGAGCACATCAAGAAGCGCTGGGAGGACTTCAGGTCCAGGACCCTCCACAAGGCCCGGCGCCTTGCGGAGGGGGGCCGGGTCAGCATGAGTGACATCCAGATGAGGGTCCTGGAACACGTATGCCCAGCGCTCCACGCCCAGATCCTTCGGAGGAAGACCCGTAAGTGGCCAAGCATTGGTGTGTGAGACAGGGCATGTTGCAGTGTGCTGGTAGTCTGATACTTGCCTGTATGTGTGACATGGGCCATGTATGGATGTCTGCGTGCAGGGACATCATGGTCATGCATGTGAGACCAGTAATGTGCGAACCACAGGGTTGGTGCATGAGTTCCAATGCTACATGGAGAGCTGAATGGCAAATGCACACATGGAAGCATGCCAGTGTCTGTTCTTGCACATGGTGGGGGTGTGAGGGATGGGTGCTGCTGTCATGTACATGTATGGTGCACATGTGTGTGTCTCTGAGAAGTGTGTCTGTGATTTCGATACGCCATGGATTCATGACACATGTCTATGATGATGTGTAGATTCACTCATGCAGTGCGGTCACCATTGTATGCACTGTGTCTATCCACTGTGTCTGTGGTGCACAAGGCATGATGCATGACCCTCCAGTGATGTGTGTGCATGGGATCAGTGTGAGCCATGATGCATGTGAGTTTGAAGGCCACACTTTGATTAATAGAGGCCCTTGTACATGGATGTTGATGTTGATTGCAGGCGCCATGCCTGTTTATGCATGTGTGTTGCGTGCATTCACCCATGTGTTGTGGAGGGACAGGATGGAAGTGACGTTAGACACTGCCACTCATGTGTTATTGCTTCCTGTCTAGGGGAATATTGTACTGTACCCTGATGCTTGTGTTCTATGTACCCCTCTACGCAGCGTCAAGTGAAGAAGAGGGCGGAGAGGGTGCTGTTGGGCCAAGCGGCGGGGATGCCTCCACTGGGCGGTGACGCAAGGCCCAGCCACCCTCCCAGGACTTGCCATCATCTGGGAGCGAAGGGGCTGATGCCGCGTCTGCCACTACGGCTGTGGCGGAAGGGCCGGGTGAGCCCCCACAGGGGCTTGCAATGGCGGAAGACGGTACGGAGACATCCAGGTTGGTGGTCTCCACAGAGGAGGAGGAGCCGCTACCGAGGGCCTGGTGGGGGTAGTAACACTGGTGCAAGTGGTGCAGTCCAGGGCCAGGGTCAGGAGGCAGCACAGGTCACCGCGGAGGGGCCTGTGCATGTCCCTGTCCTTGACCCTGTGACTGCACCACCATGCACCAGCAGGGATGCCCCGTCCCAGGCCCGTCCGCAGGTAGGGGAGAGTGCCATGTCATCTGCCTCTCCACTACCTGCGGACGAGGGGTCCCATGAACGTATGGGCTCCGTCCTAATTGGTGTCGCATTGCGCACGCGTGACATTCGTGATGATGTCTTTCTTCCTGGGCAGAGAACGCACGCCATCACGAACAGCTGCGTCGTGACGTGGCACTGTTGGGAGGGGCCCTGGTTGGTGGGTTCCTACATGTGACGCGCACTCTGGCAGACCTCTCCTCCTCTGTGGAGACTATGCGCCAATCATTCTCCCTGCCTTCTTCCGGCCCAGATTCCACCAGGGCACCCTGTGGACCTGGCCTGACCAACACAGCCAGCTTGGTGGAGATCCCATCCCTGCCACAGTCGGGAGTCGGCGGTCCAGCAGGGGTGGACACCACAACTGGAGACCAGTTGATGGAGGATGTGCAGGCATTATCGGACAGGGCACATGGACAGCATCAGCAGCAGCAGCAGGAGCAGGCTCTAGGTGGGAGCAATGATGGCTCGGGGCCATCGACATCAGGGGGGCAGGCATTGGCCAGAGGGCAGGAGGACCCTGGAATGGATGTGTCTTCCGTGTGGCTGCGGTTGGGCCAGCGTATAGGTGCAGAGCGGCGGCGGGCGGAAGAGGCGTGGCTCACCATGGTCAGGGCGTAGTTCTCCATTCGTCGGGCGTTGAGGCTGGCAGAGTGCCTCGAGACGACTCGCAGGTAGTTGGAACAGGCCATGAGTGCCTCCCTGCGAGACCTCGGGGCCAGGACAGAGGCCCGCCTCCAGCAAATAGACATGCAATTCGATGATGCCCTGGCTGAAAACATAAATGAGTGAGCCGCAGGACTTGCCCGTCGCCATTGTAAATAGTTTATAGTGTTAGGTTTCCTTTTTTTTATGTTGGGGCTTTTGGACTATGCCCCACACTTTTGTAAATAGTTTTTTTGTTAGGTAGGTTATTAGATAGGTTTCATTTGTTTCGTTGGGCTCATGGACCCTTGAAAATTGTATTGTACATAGTTGGACTTTGGATTTATTTGGACATTTTAATTTAATTTCACCATGGATCAATGGATTTACCTTTTTGTGTTTCATTTGGATTTGGTTTGGTGGACAGAGAGTTTTGGCCATTTTTCTTTTGGATTACTTGGATTTTTTTGAGGAATTTTTTTTTTATTTGGACATGCATTTCATTTCATGTTTGCCATTATTTTATGCTTTAAGTACTTTCAATTGGTTTTCATGTTAATACATTTTGATCTTTTACTTCAATTTGTGGCATTCACTCATTGGGTTCATGCATGTTGACATGTGGGTTTACTCAATCAATGGCAACCTGTGTGTGTGTGTGTTTGTGACGGACATGTGTTGATGTACATAGGTGACTTTTGGTTTGTGTCATGAGATAGGCATGTCACTGCTGGATGGGTGAGTGGGTGGGGGACATGCGTGGGACATGAGTGGGGGCCTGCTGGCAGGTTCCCCTCACTGCTGGGGATGGGGGTGCTAGGGTACATGTGTGGGACATGAGTGGGGGCCTGCTGGCAGGTGCCCCTCACTGTTGGGGGGTGGGGGTGCTAGGGGACATGTGTGGGACATGAGTGGGGGCCTGCTGGCAGGTGCCCCTCACTGTTGGGGGGTGGGGGTGCAGGGGGACATGAGTGGGGTCCTGCAGGCAGGTGCCCCTCACTGCTGGGGGGTGGGGGTGCAGGGGGACATGAGTGGGGGCCTGCTGGCAGGTGCCCCTCACTGCTGGGGGGTGGGGGTGCAGGGGGACATGAGTGGGGGCCTGCTGGCAGGTGCCCCTCACTGCTGGGGGGTGGGGTGCAGGGGGACATGTGTGGGGGCCTGCTGGCAGGTGCCCCTCCCTGCTGGGGTGAGGGGGTGCAGGGGGACATGAGTGGGGGCCTGCTGGCAGGTGCCCCTCACTGCTGGGGGGTGGGGGTGCAGGGGGACATGAGTTGGTGATCATATTGCAAGGTGACATGTGGCTTGGCTGGGGGGCATGCCCATGGTGGATGGGCTGCCTGCGGGACATGACCAGGGGTGCAGGGTAGTCTCCTGTGGTGTGGGCTGCCTGCAGGGGCCGTGGAGGGGATAGAGGGGACACCTGGGAGGACCCACACTGCCAATTCACGTGTAGGACTCCCCGCGCACCACAATGGATACACGTACCCCGCTCTGACAGCAAAATCGCATGTGAAACTTCCCACAAACCCCAGTAATACATGTACCCCTCTCGCACAGGGCCAATCGTGTGTGTAACTTCCCGCAAACCCCAGTAATACATGTACCCCGCTCGCACAGGGCCAATCGCGTGTGAAACTTCCCGCAAACCACAGTAATACACGTACCCCACTCGCACAGGCCCTTTCCCATGTGAAACTTCCCACAAACCCCAGTAATACACGTACCCCACTCGCACAGGGCCAATCGCGTGTGAAACTTCCAGCAAACCCTAGTAATACACGTACCCCACTCGCACAGGCTCTTTCGCGTGTGAAACTTCCCACGAACCCCAGTAATACACGTACCCCTCTCGCACAGGGCCAATCGCGTGTGAAACTTCCCGCGAACCCCAGTAATACACATACCCCACTCGGACAGGCCCTTTCGCGTGTGAAACTTCCTGCGAACCCCAGTAATACACGTACCCCACTTGCACAGGCCCTTTCGCGTGTGAAACTTCCCGCAAACCCCAGTAATACAGGTACCCCACTCGCACAGGGCCTATCACGTATGAAACTTCCCGCGAACCCCAGTAATACACGTACCCCACTCGTACAGGCCCTTTCGCATGTGAAACTTCCCGCGAACCCCAGTAATACACGTACCCCGATCACACAGGGCAAATCACGTGTGAAACTTCCCGCGAACCCCAGTAATACACGTATCCCACTCGCACAGGCCCTTTCACGAGTGAAGCTTCCCACGAACCCCAGTAATACACGTACCCCACTCGCACAGGGCCTATCGCGTGTGAAACTTCCCGCGAACCCCAGTAATACACATACCCCACTCGCATAGGCCCTTTCGCGTGTGAAACTTCCCACGAACCCCAGTAATACACGTACCCCGCTCGCACAGGGCCAATCGCGTGTGAAACTTCCCGCGAACCCCAGTAATACACATACCCCACTCGCCAAGGCCCTTTCACATGTGAAACTTCCCGCGAACCCCAGTAATAAACTTACCCCGCTCACACAGGGCCAATCGCGTGTGAAACTTACCGCGAACCCCAGTAATACACGCACGCCACTCGCTCAGACCCTTTCGCGTGGGAAACTTCCCACGAACCCCAGTAATACACATACCCCACTCGCACAGGGCCAATCGCATGTGAAACTTCCCGTGAACCCCAGTAATACACGTACCCCACTCGCACAGGCCCTTTCGCGTGTGAAACTTCCCGCGAACCCCAGTAATACACGTACCCCAATCGCACAGGGCCAATCGCTTGTGAAACTTCCTGCGAACCCCAGTAATACACATACCCCACTCGCACAGGGCCAATCACATGTGAAACTTCACGTGAACCCCAGTAATACACGTACCCCACTCGCACAGGCCCTTTCGCGTCTGAAACTTCCCGCGAACCCCAGTAATACACATACCCCAATCGCACAGGGCCAATCGCTTGTGAAACTACCTGCGAACCCCAGTAATACACGTACCCCACTCGCACAGGCCCTTTTGCGTGTGAAACTAACCATGAACACCAGTAATACACGTACCCCGCTCCCACAGGGCCAATCGCGTGTGAAACTTCCCGCGAACCCCAGTAATACACGTACCCCACTCGCACAGGCCCTTTCACGTGTGAAACTTCCCACGAACCCCAGTAATACATGTACCCCTCTCGCACAGGACCAATCGCGTGTGAAACTTCCCGCGAACCCCAGTAATACACATACCCCACTCGGACAGGCCCTTTCGCGTGTGAAACTTCCTGCGAACCCCAGTAATACACGTACCCCACTTGCACAGGCCCTTTCGCGAGTGAAGCTTCCCGCGAACCCCAGTAATACACGTACCCCACTCGCACAGGGCCTATCGCGTGTGAAACTTCCCGCGAACCCCAGTAATACACATACCTCACTCGCATAGGCACTTTCGCGTGTGAAACTTCCCACGAACCCGAGTAATACACGTACCCCGCTCGCACAGGGCCAATCGCGTGTGAAACTTCCCGCGAACCCCAGTAATACACGTACCCCACTCGCACAGGCCCTTTCACATGTGAAACTTCCCGCGAACCCCAGTAATAAACTTACCCCGCTCACACAGGGCCAATCGCGTGTGAAACTTACCGCGAACCCCAGTAATACACGTACCCCACTCGCTCAGACCCTTTCGCGTGTGAAACTTCCCGCGAACCCCAGTAATACACGTACCCCACTCGCACAGGGCCAATCGCATGTGAAACTTCCCGTGAACCCCAGTAATACACGTACCCCACTCGCACAGGCCCTTTCGCGTGTGAAACTTCCCGCGAACCCCAGTAATACACATACCTCACTCGCATAGGCACTTTCGCGTGTGAAACTTCCCACGAACCCGAGTAATACACGTACCCCGCTCGCACAGGGCCAATCGCGTGTGAAACTTCCCGCGAACCCCAGTAATACACGTACCCCACTCGCACAGGCCCTTTCACATGTGAAACTTCCCGCGAACCCCAGTAATAAACTTACCCCGCTCACACAGGGCCAATCGCGTGTGAAACTTACCGCGAACCCCAGTAATACACGTACCCCACTCGCTCAGACCCTTTCGCGTGTGAAACTTCCCGCAAACCCCAGTAATACACGTACCCCACTCGCACAGGGCCAATCGCATGTGAAACTTCCCGTGAACCCCAGTAATACACGTACCCCACTCGCACAGGCCCTTTCGCGTGTGAAACTTCCCGCGAACCCCAGTAATACACGTACCCCAATCGCACAGGGCCAATCGCTTGTGAAACTTCCTGCGAACCCCAGTAATACACGTACCCCACTCGCACAGGCCCTTTCGCGTGTGAAACTTCCCATGAACACCAGTAATACACGTACCCCGCTCGCACAGGGCCAATCGCGTGTGAAACTTCCCGCGAACCCCAGTAATACACGTACCCCACTCGCACAGGCCCTTTCACGTGTGAAACTTCCCATGAACCCCAGTAATACATGTACCCCGCTTGCACAGGGCCAATCGCGTGTGAAACTTCCTGCAAACCCCAGTAATACACGTACCCCACTCGCACAGTGCCAATCACGTGTGAAACTTCCCGCGAACCCCAGTAATACATGTACCCCACTCGCTCAGACACTTTCGCGTGTGAAACTTCCTGTGAACCCCAGTAATATACGTACCCCACTCGCAGCGGCCTTTTTGCGTGTGAAACTTCCCGCAAACCCCAGTAATACACGTACCCGACTCGTACAGGGCCAATCGCGTGTGAAACTTCCCGCGAACCCCAGTAATACACGTACCCCACTCGCACAGGGCCAATTGCATGTGAAACTTCCCGTGAACCCCAGTAATACACGTACCCCACTCGCACAGGTCCTTTCGCGTGTGAAACTTCCTGCGAACCCCAGTAATACACGTACCCCAATCGCACAGGGCCAATCGCTTGTGAAACTTTCCGTGAACCCCAGTAATACACGTACCCGTCTCGCACAGGCCCTTTCGCGTGTGAAACTTCCCATGAACACCAGTAATACACGTACCCCGCTCGCACAGGGCCAATCGCGTGTGAAACTTCCCGCGAACCCCAGTAATACACGTACCCCACTCGCACAGGCCCTTTCACGTGTGAAACTTCCCGCGAACCCCAGTAATACACGTACCCCGCTCGCACAGGGCCAATCGCGTGTGAAACTTCCCGCGAACCCCAGTAATACACATACCCCACTCGCACAGGGCCTATCAGGTGTGAAACTTCCCACGAACCCCAGTAATACACGTACCCCACTCGCACAGGGCCAATCGCGTGTGAAACTTCCTGTGCACCCCAGTAATACACATTCCCCGCTTGCCGTGTGCTGTGTGGTGGCCATGTATACTGGTACAGGGTTAGCACAGCACTTTGCACTGGATTGGGGATTTTGATGGCTTTTCCGTGGCGAGGGGCGTTCTTGGGGGCGCAACTGGTGCTCCAGAAGGGTTGCTGCGCCACTGTGCGCCACAGCTGGTTTTGGTAGCTAAAATCCATGAATACGCTGTGCGCGGAAATGGATTTTAGCGCACGCGGCTGGTGCAGACAATCACACGCGCTCACTGTGCACCAGCCGCGTGCGCCACTTGTGCGCTAAATTCTATGAATTACACCCATGGTGTTTTCTACTTCTATCATAGCTAATTCTGCCTCATTTGTTATTAGTGGTTCTCCCAGTGGTTCTTGGCTTCCTGTTACAGAAGGTTGACTACTGTCAGGAGTGTCCTTATCTAGTTGGGCCTGGAGTTCTTCGTGTTGCTGTTCATTGTGCAACATTGTTTTGTACTGTGTAAAGTTTACATCAGTTATAGTGCTTTCATTTGCTTTGAAAGCGTCTTCATAGGAGTCATAGTTATCTACTATTTCTTCTTCTTTTCTCCATGGTTTAAAGAGTTGTAGCAGGGACATGTAATATACTTTTTTATGTTGAGGAGTCTTTAATGACAATTTGATATGATTAATTACATTTGGTTTGGTGAGTTTTACTAAGCTGTCTTCACAGTTTGTCACTCTGTATTTACTGTTTTTTTCATCAGGTTTTATATTATTTTTGTATGTGTAGTTTTGGGCTATGTGGTATAGACACATGGTTTCCAAAGTGATACTCCTGTTTGGGTAGTATGTGTCTAATACATTGTTTTTTAAAATGTCTTGGCTGTTGGGATCATGTTTGGCTATTGTTTCTATATCTTCGTATGATTTTAGAACTCTTTTTCTAGATTTAGCTGGAACAAGACTTAGCCATACTATATTTTCAGATTTACCATACAATGCAGTACCAGTTAAACAATCAGCTGCTTCATAGGATCCACATTCTCTATGGACGAGCATTTTTATGCCCAAGCTGTATCATTTCTGAGACATTTGGGGTCATTACGACACAGGCGGTAAGTACACCAACTTTACCACCATGGTGTAAACTATGTTTACACCATGGTGGATGGCGGATTTACCGCCCCATTCCAAGGTGAGTGGGGCGGTAAATCCCCATTTCCCATTACCCTTCCCCATTCCCATTTTTGCCCCATAGGGCATAATGGGAGTGGGGAAGGCGCTAATTACGGCACCGTAAATTACGGTGCCGTAATTAGCACCAAGGCGGTTTAGCGCCATGGATTTTAACGACTGCTAAAAGCAGCCGTTAAAATTGGAATCAGGCGTTAAGGGTTAACGACGGCGTTAACCCTTAACGCCTGAGTTATAATGAGGCCCATTGTTTTATCTGATGACAGGTCATTCCAGAGGTCTTGCAGCTCTGTCCCTTCTGCTTAGGTTAAGTATGCTGTGACATATCGTGCAACTGCAGTAGAATTGTCTGCAATGTACTGCACATCTATGTTTGCATTCCATAAGTGGGCAATGATTGCATTGTAATCATTGATATATTTTTCTTCTTCTTTTCTTTTTATGTAATATGTATTTTTAGGTGACTTACCTTTAACACTATGTCTAACTGAAGACATGAGGTTGTTCACTTGACCTGTATTTGTAACTAGTCTAGGGAAACCAAAACGGCATTTGGTGTAGTATTTCCCTTTGTTTTTGTATTTGCAACAACAATATTTGCCACATTTGTGTCTTTGAAATTGTAAAATTTGTGCATGAAGATCACTATTTGTGGATTCTGATGGAATTTCACAAGTGACATATTTTTCAATAAACTGTAAAACAGTGGCATCACTGTCTTGACCAAATTTAGGAGCATCTTTAATCCATAAAAGCATATGGATATGTGGTGCTCTTCTGGCTTGGTATTCTTTTCTCCAAAAGAAGTGTTGCACTTCTCCAAGAGGAGGAACAGTTTTATTACAAATAAAATGTAGCATAGCAATGAAGCGATGGTGACAATATCTTGAAACATTAACAGGATCCAGAGAACAAAGTTCTCATGGTGTTAGTATATCTATGTTTGTTTTGTTTTTGTTTGATATGCGTAGGAAATCATGTAAATCTTCCCATGCATATTCTGCACAACTTAATGTAACAAACCAAGTGGGTGGGCCAAGGTTTCTGATCATACAACGTACATCTCCATGACGTCGAAACCAGTACTCTTTAGTTCCACGAATATTTTATAATAGATTTGTAATATTTGATTGTAAAACCTCAACTTTTTGTTGAACTTTTTGTAATAATTGTGTAGCTGTCATATTTTGAAAGTCATATTTTGATCCTGATTTTAATATGTGTGAAACTCCGTAACATAAAGTTGCTAGTTCACTTTCAAAGAGTAGGTGGAATATGTATTCCACATTTTGTCTAAATCTGGGATCTTCAGAATACATCCGTAATGAGCGGTATTCTGACGCTGATATTTGAATAGGTCTATCATCGTACCTTCCTCCTTTGCCAGTAGGAAAGAGTAGAGGAAAAGCATGTGCTTCTATACTTTTCTCCCATATGCTGATTGGTGATCCTTTTGTTTGACGCATTTGGTACGTTTCCAGTGCATCTTCTATGGTATCATTAGAGTGCAATGGATGAATAGTATTATGGTCTAAAGTATTTGATATTGTAGCAGGATCTAGGATCTCAAATTGACAAGCTTCTTGTGTCTCTTGAATTATTTCAGTTGTATCCTTCAAGTTTTCTTCAATATTAATGTCTTTGTAATATTCATTATTCTCTTTTAGATATTGCAAGGCTTCTCTAACTTTATGTAAATCTACCAGCTGTTACCAATTTTTTTGTCTTTTGTAGCTACTCAATTTACTAAGATAATTAAAGATTGCTGCATTGGACGTTGCACTCATAGAGTGTGCACATTGTCTTTTAGATCTAATGGTAAATACACTACTTTTCCACAAATACCTTTCACTAATTCAGAGGGAGGTAATTTTGCAGTTTTTGGTTAAAGGCGTATTATTGCTTGAAATGGGTGCACTGTTTAAATTATGATACTCTCTTATAAATTAAGTTGTTGAAGAGGTTTTGGTAGTGGATATAATTCCAAATTATTTGTGATAGCATGTGAAGGAGTTTGGTTGTTGTCAAGTTTTGTAGTGCAGTAACTGCAAAGTATTAAGGGGTCAGTTATTTCGTATTTGTTTTCTGCTATAAGGTAGAGAGCTAATTCAAAAAGTTTAGAATCTTCATTGTCTTCTATTTTATATGATAGGTCTACAGTTTTTATTTTACTTTTATAAAATGTTCTGCTGCAACATACACCCACATGGCTTGGTACTTCAGCTGATGTACTTTTACATTTTAGTATTTCTTTTTTGTATGTGTGTAGTAAAAGGTTGCCATGTGTAGAATTGTTACTAATTTGGTTTACAGCTATTTCATTCTGTAAGTGGCTTTCACTTCCAAAATATTTTGTTTCAACTTTTTTTACAAATTCTGCTAGAGATGGATGCTTATGTTGGACACTTTTATTTTCATTTGCTCTACTTCTGCGTTGCTTTCTACGGACTTGATTTTTGTTAGGCATTCTTTAGGGTCTGTTGAAAAAAATAAAGAAGGTATGGGTTGGGGTGTTCTGCAATGTATGTGTGCTGTGTGCATGAGTGTTTGAGTAAGATGATAAAGATGTATGTAATGGTGTGTGATTGTGCATTGGGCAACTACAACTAGTAGGGATGGGTATTCTTGAATTAATGTGTTACTAAACTTCGGTTCAGATCATAGAAAAAAGTAAGCTAGTGGTGTGGAGAAGTACAGATAGTAAATCTAATGCTATACAGTTAAAACAGTTGTTTGTTCTATAACATCAAAATTCTAGTAACTGAGTTGGGTAATTTGTGTGTCGAAAAAAAGGAATTAGTGGGCCATTCTGGCTGTAAATCGCTGTTTAAGAAATGGGGATTTTTGGACAGAATGGTGCAGAATGTCTATTTTTAGGCACAGAAATAGCATGCATTAATCTTACAGTTTGTTTGAGTAATAATAGAAATATTAAGGTGGTATTCAATTTACTTTTTTTCTAAAATGAGCAGGTTACTTCTTAGTTGTTCTTTGTACTTCAAAATCGGCTGCTTCTTTTCAGGAGAATGGTCTTCACTGCAATTGTAAAAGAAACAAATGAGTAATTTTGTTTGTATATAGCACTGTTTTTAATTTAGACATTGATTTATTTAATTGACATCCTCAGCCCCTTCCTCACAACCATTAAAACTATCTTATTCACATAAGATACGTCGCACTCGTTGAATACAAATCATATGTTGTTAATGAATAAACTGTATTGCAATGACTAACTGTAGCAAACAAAATATCTTTAGCATGCCTTGTGAAGTTCATAATGTACCACTGAGTACCACGATTCCTGTAATTAAGCTTTTGCAAGTAATAGTGCCTCAGTGTCATGGGCTGCTTGTCCTACTGTGGAAACAGAAAAATTGATATGAGGCCGGGAAGCCCAAAGGAAACACACCAACACAGGTTACAAAGGACATACAAAGCGCTTTATTCAAAGTTACAACAATTACCAAAAGTCAATTGACATACGGATAGCTATTCGGCCCTCAGAGTAACAGAACGAACCATAAACGGTAGTTCGCCGTGTTAGTGTGAGAGACCGTACATTGGGATACTCTGGTTTTTATACTTTTTATCCAGCCTTGGCCAACCCCCTTGCGGGTTAACCATTCTTTGGACCAGGCCTAGGGTTCGTTGCCAGGTCAATCCCATAATGTATGCAATTTGATCAGTTCCGCTGATACAGTTGTTCATTTACACATAGGTCAGGGATAGGACAAGGTCTCAGTTCGCGACCCCAACAAGTGGCCTGCGGGCATATTATTTATTCATGTGTGCGGAGGTCACAACGGCCAGAATCCCACTCGAAATGTCATTCAACCTCCATTTTGTTGTTCAGGGTGACTTCCACACTGCAAGAGTACCTAAAATGGCGGCTTAATCCAAGATGGCGATTTGCACAATACATTAAGGTCAAGACCTTGCCGCGGAATCTATGTACACGATGTTTTTTAGACAACTTGGCGTAGGCCAACATACATTCAAACAATGCGATAGGAGGTACAATATTATTTCGATTTCCACAGACCCTCCTTTTGGCCTATGCCAAGTGCTCAACATCATCCCTAATGCTTTCGAAAATGACTCCATGTATTATCATCCATAGGTTCCGCATCATTGTCTGTAATGTCTATAGCCATAAGGTCGTTCATAAGAACCTCTTGTAACATGAATTCTTTAGATGCTGTATCTGGGGTATATATTTTATGCCCTATTGCGCTCACTGCTTGAGCACAACACCCCCCTATCATTCCACATATGCTTGGGAGGCATTGAAAACAACAACAAAGGAATAACAGAATCCCTAAAATAACCAGAATGACGGAAAGTACCTTCAAACCCCAAGATCGCAGAGAATCCCAAAACCAAGTACTAAGGTTCCAGTCTCCTACAGGGATATGGACTTCAGATCTGAGAGTATGCAAGTTCTGAATTGCTTTAAAAATTGTTGGTGAGGAGTCTGGTACGAAAACACAACAAGCGGACCCCACTAATTTGCATACTCCACCTCGTTCTGCCAAGATGACATCTAATGCCATCCGATTCTGAAGTGCTACCAATCTTATCGCCTTTTGCTCTAAGGTCATATTGTAGAGTATGTCCGTGGTCCGGTTGATCGTTCTCTCCAATATCCTTGCTAATCCCCTAATGTTCTCTGAGTTTGCTATTTGTCCCCAAAAGGGCACAACCGATTTAGCTATGTCCCCCAATACTTGCCCAGGGGTATCCCGTTGTCGTCTCGCCATGGGCGAGCCTTAGAAACCTCCAAGGTACTAGCTACAAATACCCCGGGTAACAATATTCCTAAATAACAGGTTCCCTGCCAATCCTTGGGTAACCAGGGAAATGCTAAACTACCACAAACAAAATAAACAGGCCCTCCTACATACAGAGGCCTGTTTTCCCCAGTCAAATTTACAATATTTTTACAAGTTTCAAAATCTCCCATTGGCCTAGTGCCATTTCTCTGTACACAGAAGGGAACCGAGTCGGGACTATGATTTACAGAATAAGAAGGAGGCACAGCGTCCTTATTGCCTATCGGAGCCATTTTAAAGGAAATCAGAGTTTGAAAAGGAAGAGATAGTTTGTCAGACGGCCTAATAGAAGCAACGTTAGGTTTACTTCTATTTGCGAAAAGCAAGCATCCCAGGGGAGTCAATTCACGTTTCTCGAAATCATTTAAATTAGTTCCATCAAAATTCCCTGAGATGCTATCATTCCATCGGCCAAAGAATAATGCTCTAAGAGAGGCATAGCAAGAAGTTGTTAGAGGTACAGGATGTATATACCATCCCAGTCCCTTGTTCCCATGTTGCGGTAAGTGAGTACAAATCCAACAATTACTCTTATTAAAAATGGCATGAGTAGCATTCATTACTATCATCAGAGTGTTATTATGATACTTCTGTCTATGCTGGAGTCTCTAGGGGACAGAGTGTGAAGGTGTACAGAGGGAGTCAAAACAGTTGGTACGATCTTGGTCGGTAATAAAGGTTTCAAAGGATAGATTTCTTCGAAATACCAAAGTCCTACAGCAGCAGTTGCAAAAATAACAATAATCAAAATCAAAACACAACAGTACGTTTTCGGGGCCCAGGCACATTGTTCATTGTTCGATTTTGTCACCCCCATATCTAAAAGTCCAGTGCAGGGAGCAGCGGTGAAGGTGGCAGGCATCGTAGTTCCTTGATCGACGGCCCCAATGTTCGTTGCTGGCAACACTACGGTCGCGTGATTTCTTAGTCCTTCCCAACCCTAGCCAGCAGAATCCCTTTTTGTTCAACAAAACAAAACAATTTTCCAATCACTTCCTTTTCCAGATGCACGACACTCGTGCCGTAGTTCTATTTCCGTGGTCGAAGGTTGTACCTGATGGTACCCAAATTTGTCTGGTCCAGAAGCAAAGTCTCGTCACTTCCTGAGGGAAGCGACGTGTCGGTGGCGACGGAAGTCGCAGAGCTCGAAACAGTGTTTTCCGGAAGTGATTTTTCAAGAGAGTGTGGAGACGAGATGGACTGTACCCAAGCTCCTCAGGCTCAGAGACCTTCTCTGACGCACTCACAGCGCTGTTTGCTACTCCAAGATCAGAGACTGTAGCATCAGCGAGGGGATCTGCTTCTTCTGTAGCGTGTGGCGTCGGGTGAGGAAGTTTCTTGACGTGTGTCGCATGAATCCAGTTCTTCTTTCCAGCCACCCGCACTGCTATCCTGGTGACCAATAATACCTGGTGGGGTCCCCGCCAGCGAGGCGCGAGACAGGAAGACCTCTCGTAGGCCTTCACGAGGACCCAACTTCCGGGCTGTATACCGTGTCCTGGGCCCGTGAACCGTACAGGTAAAGCTGAGTGCACCTGGTGGTAGATGAAATACACATTTTTAGTTAACTGGTTACAGTAGTCTACAAGCAGTACATTCTCCACCTCCCTCAGGGCTTTAGGTTTTGGGAGACCCCAAATGTTAGCAGGCCTCCCCATTACTACTTCAAATGGAGAAAGCCCAGTTCTAGTCTGAGGTGTGGTACGCATAGCTAATAACACAATAGGCAAAGCATCTGGCCATTTCAGTTTGGTATCAGCACATGTTTTTGCAAGTTTATTCTTTAAAATACCATTGTGTCTTTCTACCAACCCAGCACTTTGAGGATGCCTAGCTGAATGAAATTGTTTCTCAATACCCAGGGCTGCACATATTTGCAAAATTACTGCTGCGATAAAGTGAGGACCATTGTCCGACCAGATTATCCTCAGGAGCCCAAATCGAGGAAAGAATTCTTTTACCGTAATCTTTGCAGTGGGCATGGCTGCAGCATCTTTAATGGGGAAAGCCTCGACCTATTTACTAAAGGCACAAATACTGACAAGAACATATTTAACATTATTGCTTCGTTCCATCTCAATAAAATCAAAGTGAATGACCTCAAAAGGGACAGAGGGGGGCCCACAACTTCCCCTTGGAGTCACTGTCCCTTTACCCACATTGTGCTGTAGGCAGATCATGCAGTTCCGGACGTGCCTCTTTGCAGTTTCCAGAATTTTGCCATTTACCCAAACCTGTTCTAACATTTTCGTGATCTGCTGGGCACACACATGCGTAGGACCGTGTGCCATCGTAACCATCGCCAATACATAAGAATCAGGAAGCAACCATTTCCCTTCTGATGTATCCACCCAACACCCTTCGTCATCCAGTTTCCCCATTCCTTCAGCCCACTTTCTAGATTCTTCCATCGTGGCATCAGTCTGAATATCTCGCACAGACCCAATACCTTCATCCATTATGCAAACGTCTCTCATTTCCCTCGAGGTATAAGGTCCGTGCTAAGGTCTGTGGCCGTTTCTCTGGCTATCAAATCCGCAAAAGCGTTTCCTCTGCCCACATCATCTATGACTTTGCGATGTGCTGCACATTTCATGATCGCTAACCGTTTAGGGAGTGAGAGAGCCGAAAGTAATTGCACTATCAAAGGGCCATGCTGAATCTTGGTCCCATGTGAGGTCAGGAACCCTCTTTCCAACCAAAGTTTTCCGAAGTTGTGAGCCACCCCAAATGCCTACTGGCTATCGGTATATATATTTACTCTTCGCCCTTGGGAAACTTCACAAGCTCGGGTCAAAGCTATAATCTCTGCGGCCTGCGCGGAGTTATGCGAAATTCTCTTAGTTTCAACAATTTTGCTCAATGTAGTAACTGCATAAGCAGCTGTAGATGTACCATTCGAAAGTTTAAAGCAGGAGCCATCACAAAACAGCTCCCCTTCTGCATTATCCAAAGGAGTATCTATGAGATCTATCCTGCCCTTCGTTTCTTGCTCGGTGGTATACAGGCAGTTATGTGATTCTTCGTCACCGCAAACAGTGTTTTGCGGGAAAGGTAAGAGTTCAGCCGGATTGAGAACACAACACCTCTTAATTTGAATATGAGGGGCAAACAGAATTAGTTCATACCTTGTTAACCGTGCAGAGGTGAGGTGTTGCGTTTGGGTTTTGTTCAATAGGATATGAACAGAGTGAGGTACCATCAAAATCAAATCATGGCCTAGGACCATTCCCTCACTCTGTTTTACAGACGCGGCAGCAGCAGCAACAGCGCGCAAACATCTTGGCAAAGCGTATGCGACAGGATCAAGGGCGGAGGAGTAGTAGCCGCATGGCCTATTCTTCCCTCCATGTTCCTGTGTTAACACAGCCAAAGCACATCCATCACATTCATGCACAAACAACACAAAGGTCTTGTCATAATTTGGAGTACCCAGAACCGGTGCCGAACATAGCGTGGTTTTGAGAAGCTCAAATGATCGTTGATGTTCCGATTCCCATGGCAGTGGCAGAGAAATGCCCTTCTTCGTCAAAGCCAACATCGGTTTTACCACTAGTGCGAAATTCGGGATCCACAACCTACAGTAGGACGCCATCCCTATCAGGGCTCTGACTTCCTTCTGTGTATTTGGAACAGACATGCCAGAAATGTGTTTTATTCTTTCAGGTGTCAATCTTCTCCCCTCCTTTGACAGGAGGTAGCCTAGATAGGCAACCTCCTGACAACAATATTGAAATTTTTTAAGCAAAGCTTTGTGACCATTTTTAGCTAGATGAACAAGCAATAGTATGGTGCCTTCTTTACAGGCCTTCTCAGAATCTGCAGCCAAAAGTAAATCGTCAACATATTGAAGCAGCGTGCAAGTAGGTGGAAATTCAAGGGTGTCGAGCTGCTCTTTTAAAGCTCTACTATAAATACTGGGACTTTCAGTATACCCTTGAGGTGCCCTTGTAAATGTAAATGAGCGTCCTCCCAAGGTGAACGCAAACAGATATCTGCTTTCTTTATGTATAGGGATACTAAAGAAAGCGTTTTTTAGATCCACAACGCTGAAGTGTGTAGCCGAAGCAGGGATCATTGTTAATATCGTCGTTAAATCAGGCACAATTGGAAATTGTGGGGCGACCACTCGGTTAATAGCACGAAGATCAATAATAAACCGGTATGGAATTGCATTGTCGCCTTTCTTATATACGGGTAAGATTGGACTGTTAAACAAACTACCTGTAATCTCCTCGATCACCCCACGATGTACAAAATCGGAGACAATGCATTTCAAAGCACGTTCACCTTCTACTGATATTTTATACTGCGGGATGCGTGGCAGTTTCACCCCATGTTTCAGGACTATTTTAACGGGCTCAATCTGTAACACTCCGACATCATTGTCGTCCACCGCCCACAAACATTCCGGAACAATGCTAAACTCGGGAGGTAAAGGTCGAATCAAGGACTGAGTATTAGGAAGTTGCTGTGGTGAAACCGTTAGCCGTACTCCATCCGAAGAACAATGAATTACTGCGTTCAATTTCTTTAACAAATTCAACCCCAGCAAATTCTCTCCACAGTTTGAAGTGAGATGAAAAGGACAATGGTCCGTGAAGGGACCCAAAGAAACGGATACCGGCACAGAAACCGGACAGACAGTTGGTATACCAGAAAACCCTACGGAAACATTTGTTTGCCCTGACAGTGGGATGTTTGGAACCCGAGAATGATCAATGGAGCACTTCTGTGCTCCAGTGTCAATCAAAAACTGGTGTTTCCTATTCCCCACTAATAATTCAACATAGGGGCCTTTTTGATTAACGGGAATAGGCAAAGGTTCCAAACCCTGCTTCGGGCAATCCTAATAAAATAGAGCCTCGTCAGAAGGAAGCTCTTCAGAAAGTTAGGCAGCAGAAGGGTGATCAAATATGTTTCTCGAGTCCATACTCGAGGTCTGATTTTCCCGTGAAAAAGGTTGCTGAGAATCTTGCAAAAGCTGACCTCTGTCAGGGCCCCCTGCTCCAGGGCGGCCCCTAGGTCGTCTACCCATACCCCCAAACGCACTGCTTGACCTCTGGTGAAGGACAGGGCACTGTGCTCGCCAATGACCTTCCTGGCGGCAATAAGCACATTGATTAATATTTACAGGACTCAGAGGAGCATTTCCTTTTGGAACGGACTGACCTCTAGTCTGTGTCGTACCTCCTCTGGGGTTTCTAATAATTTGCTGTAATAATACTTTAGTTTTCAAATCTCCCTTTCTCTTTTCAATTTTTTCCTTCTCATTATTAACACGGTTCTCATAATACTGAGCCATGTGCAAAACCTCAGATTGAGATTTTGCCTGCCAAGCGCTCTCAGAGGACATAATTTGTGACTGGATGTCAGGTAATAATCCACGCACAAATTTGTCCACGAACAACCTCTTCCCCGACTCTGTACCTAAATCCTGTCCACTGAAGTCAGAAAATACCTGCTCGAATCTATTGAAAAATTCGGTGGCGCCTTCAGTTTTCCCTTGAACACAGGCCGTAAACTTGTCCCAAATAATCCTTTTTTCCGGGATTATAGTTTTTAGTTTAGCGACAATCCTATCAGGTAAAGTAAGTATTACCTGTGGCGGTTTCTCACCAGCTGGTCTTTCTCCATCAATTCTAATCATATTTGCCCACATATCTCCCAACCCCGGCACATCATCTACTGTCCGAACCTGCTTCCATTCATCTACGGGTAGGAGTACAGGAAATAACAAGTCAATGTCACTCAAGGTGAACACAGAGGACTGTAGGACGGACTCTATTTCTTTGTAAAACCCCGTCGGGTTTTTCCTAATATCGGGAACTGATTGTCTAATTGTGTTCACTTCCTGTCGTGAAAACGGGACGTGAACGAATTGTGATACATAATGTGCAGGGATATCCACCGCGGGGGCACCAGTCGCCGCGTTGGCGGGGATCTCAACTTTTGGGACGAAGGTCGGAGGAACCTCTCTCATAGGCAACTGAGATATAGGTACCTCCGGCCGCTTACTAAGCAACAGAGCCAGGTCGAGCGCTAAGGCAGCCGTAGAGGTGTCGGGCGAAAAAGCCCTCTTACAAATCTCCAATAGTTCTATGGGGCAACTAACCTTCTTCCTTACACATTCCTCTTGTAGGTGCTGCACCATCACCTGAATTACTTTTCTTTGCATCTCTACTGTATACTGACTATACGTGTCATACACTTCGTCTGGCGGTATCGATGAATCTGAGATCCATCGAACCGCATCTTTGGTACAAATTCGTACTTCCTCAGGTGCTGTTCTTCGGCACGGAAGGAACCGTTTCTGCACATATATTCTATCATCCTCATCATCCTCATCTCGTGATTTTTCAAAATCTTTCCTAAACTCAAACAATCTTTCAACATGTCCATATACTTTCTGCTCTGTGTCCCTCGAAAGTGCCAAAACATTCAGATCTCTCACCCCTTGTGGAAGATCCGAATTTTGTAATCTACCCCACATTACACACAAATGAGTCCCCAAACCTTCGATAAAAACATTTTTCTCGGGAAAACTATTCAAATTAGATAATGTAGAAAAAACATTAGCTTGATCACCTTTCTCCATGCAATGCTTAGCCCATGCAAACAATTCCTGTTTCCTATCTGCAGAAACATTACTACGAGTCACAATCTTTGACCCTGCACCTGGATCGACTTCAATCAATACGGGGCCACTCGGGAGCGGAGGTATAGGTAAATTTAACAAAGGTGCAACCATCGGTGCAGGGGGAAGGGACGGTGCGATAGGCGGAGGAACAACAATCAAAGGACTAGGAACAATAGGCTGTACAGGGGGAACAGGAATAGCAACATGAACAACAGCAGGAATGGGCAGAGTGCCCAAAACAGGAGCATACGGAGGTGGCGCTGAGGCATCGGTCCTGCGTTCATTTAATAATTTCTCAATAAATTCCTCAGACACATGGAAATCTTTAGAGGGATACATTTTCTGGATCCCGAGTGAAAAGGCTCTATCCATATTTTTATCTGATTCTGACCGCTTTTCTTTATCATACAATAATGCTTTTTCAGCGTTTGTTTTATGACGACGTGCATGTTTATCCCTACTTTTAAGCTGCTGCAATGCTTCTTTCTTCCAATTTTGTAACACATCAAAGGCTGCTGGTCTAGCCTTTTTCTTTAACAAGATTGATTCTAAGTATTCAATACGGGGGATCTCAAAACTACCGTTGATTGGCCACTGAAATTCGGAGGCATGTCTGGTCTGTCTGTGCCAAATATCATTAAATACTGTACTTCCAATGCCATACTTACAGTACATAGTACATGCCGGCGACCCCTCCTGTGGTGCCGGGTGGCTAAATTCCAAGGATTGCCGATCGCCGCGGAACAGAGCCCTAAAACAGCTAGACAATTTCCCAGGCATTTCTCAAACAATTGGTGTTACCTGGTCCAATAATTGAGTCTGCAGATACAATACGCCAAATTCAAAGTGTCAGGGTTAAATTAAGAGCCGGGTCACGACTGCACCTGACCAAACATAAGGAGGACCGTACTTACCTAACGAATTTTACCTTGCGTTTGGTGGTTTCGGCAAATCTGCCCGCCTCAAAATTGGACCCTCGTCAAGATGCCGTGTCAGACCACACGACTATCGTCCAAGGATCGGATCGTGCAGCGCTGCCGAGGTATCGCGTCTCGATCGATCGGGCCCGCAGAATCACACCGTCCGATCCCAGTTCGATAGTCTGCGTCAACCTTCAATGATCCAGCATCAATCTTGAGGGTCCCTATTCGGGCGCCAACTGTGGAAACAGAAAAATTGATATGAGGCCGGGAAGCCCAAAGGAAACACACCAACAGAGGTTAGAAAGGACATACAAAGCGCTTTATTCAAAGTTACAACAATTACCAAAAGTCAATTGACATACGGATAGCTATTCGGCCCTCAGAGTAACAGAACGAACCATCAACGGTAGTTCGCCGTGTTAGTGTGAGAGACCGTACATTGGGATACTCGGGTTTTTATACTTTTTATCCAGCCTTGGCCAACCCCCTCGCGGATTAACCATTCTTTGGACCAGGCCTAGGGTTCGTTGCCAGGTCAATCCCATAATTTATGCAATTTGATCAGTTCCGCTGATACAGTTGTTCATTTACACATAGGTCAGTGATAGGACAAGGTCTCAGTTCGCGACCCCACCAAGTGGCCTGCGGGCATATTATTTATTCATGTGTGCGGAGGTCACAACGGCCAGAATCCCACTCGAAATGTCATTCGGCCTCCATTTTGTTGTTCAGGGTGACTTCCACACTGCAAGAGTACCTAAAATGGCGGCTTAATCCAAGATGGCGATTTGCACAATACATTAAGGTCAAGACCTTGCCGCGGAATCTATGTACACAATGTTTTTTAGACAACTTGGCGTAGGCCAACATACATTCAAACAATGCGATAGTAGGTACAATATTATTTCGATTCCACACTATATAAATGTAAGTAATTAAATAAATTTTAAAAAAAATCTATGTAATTGTACAAGTATTATTTAGTTTGACTATGTGTAGTCTATATATTTTATTTCAAAAATGTTAGTTCAACATGATTTGATTGTATGTGTGTATAAAGAAATTAATAGTATATATGTTTGTAAGTGACAGTTGATTTTAGGAGATTGAAAAAAGACAGTAGATTCATTTTACAGATTATACAACCTAAAAGTCAGTTAGAAAATGTGTTCATGTACTTTACAGAAAATATGCATACCTGTAGTTTGTGTTCATGCATACATGCATGGATCTGCAAATAGAAATCTTGGAGACTTGTACAGTATTTCTTGTAGATGGTGCTTGCCAATGATATGACACTTGTACTCAGCGAGATTCACAGTACATTTGCAGTGCTGATCTATGATGATGCAGTTAGATGTAGAGGTCCTAGATGTGATTGGTGGATGGTCATGTGACTTCTTAGCTACATCCAATGAGGGAATGGTACAGAGAGTGAAGTGGAAATGGTAGAAGGGCTGTCCATGTTAAAATATGTCCGTGGACATGGCAGTAGTTCGCGGACATCGGGTGTTACATCCGGGGATTTTTGGGTTGGGAAGCCATGCAAATGAGAATGAGCATAGAAAGGGATTGGTCAGGAAAGTTTAGTGGTGTGTTGTGCCAGGAGACAGTTTCTCAGATACTATTTTTGCTGAGAGAAGAACAGATAGCTATGGCTGTGTGTTTCAGAAAACAGATTGTTTGGATTTTGGGAGACTCATGGATACATTGGTTGAAGGTGCATGCAGAAAGCTGTGGAGTAGCTGTAGATCTTGGATTCCCACATTTGGAAGTACACTGGCTTGGAGTACGTGGAATGAAGTGGTTGGACTTGCTACCTCTCTGTGCTACTTTGGAGACAGAGCAACATCCTGATATAATTATAATTCATTGTGGAGGGAACATTTTAGGACATGTGTCTGGAATTTCTTTGCAATTTGCAATGAAAGAAGGACTTGGGAAGGTCATGGACATGTTTCCAAATTCTCAAGTAATTTTTTCACGGATTGCGCACAGACAAATGTGGCTTCGTTCTTCTTCTTTTGGTCCACAAATGGAGAAAGCAAGGCGCAATGTCAATAAGGCTGTTTATGCCTTTCTAAGAGATTTTGACATGTCCTCTTTTCACAATGAAAATATTTTGTTTCGTAGTACATACAATTTTTGCAGAGATGGAGTACATCTAACTTATGCTGGCAATCAGATTTTTCTAAGAAACAGGAGAGGAGGGGAAAGGAGGGTAAGGGGGACACCAACCACGTGGATAAGAAAGGGCGAGCTGAGGGAAGAAGATGTAGAGTGGGTTTTATTTGGGTAGTGAGCAAGGTCTTCTCATGCTCTGAGAGGATAGTCTCAAAAGCACTGCAAAGTCGCTCCCCCCTGCAGAGTACTGCATTGCAGTACATACACACAACTGTGACCCTCGAAAGGTAAGGGTCATCAGCATTGTGTATGGCCTGTGAGGCAGCTTGAGGAAGACGCTGTCCCACAGTTCCTTGTGGTGACAGGATCAGAAACGGAGGATGAAGTAGAGGAAATCAACCTACTACGCTCCTCGCAAGGTACAACCTTGTGAAAGGCCCCAGTTTGGAATGACTTGAGGTGTCGCTTCATGGTAGTGGTCCCAAAGCTATACGAACCATGCCCCCCGTGACTGAGTACCATTTTGCACGCATTGCAGGTGACTCGGTTCGCACAAGCCTTACGACCATTCCCATGAATGGTAAATAACCGCCACACCCAAGACTGACGCCGAGTGCGGGTAGTAGGGATTTCCACTACCTCATTTTCGTCATCATCTTCTTCCTCCTCTGCATCCTCACTCCTGTTCCCCTCTTCAGGCCCTTGGGGAGGTGGTTGTGGTGGAAGGGTTGGGGGTGGTGCTGAAGCAGGTGCAGCACCAGGTGGCAGTAGTGCAGCCATGGATGCCATCTTGATGAAGGTTTAATCTTCAAGTGGCAGGAAAAATCGCTGTGCTCTGAAGAATAGCCAGAAACACAATGAGAATAAGCTCTAGGGCGTGGTCTTTTATAGGGGTGCTTGTACGCGGTTCGTGGACATGCGCACTGTCGCGGACAGATCAAACACAAAAAGAGGTTCAAAATGTTTCAAAAAGTATGCAGAAACTCATGATTAGTATGTGGGACTTGCTATGGTGAGTTTTAATTGAGAAATATTGTGGATTACTTGAAAATGTACTTTTAAATTGTTCGGGGACACAAAAAGTGTCCGCATTTTAGAACACGCGATCAGCATGGGCGTGGTCACATGATCGCTTTACGAACATGTCCGCGAAGGGAGCGGCTGTCCGCAGGACACCAAATGCACGAACATTGGTTTGCGCATGCGCTTTGATTTTCTACGGACACTGTTCGGGTCCTGAAGTAATTAAAAGTGCGTCACACGTCAAACGAACAGTTACGGACAGCCGTTTTTTCTTAGAACAGTTTCAACTTGCTTGCAAACAATACAGACAGACATAGCGTCCTCAGGACACGTCCATTTTTGTTTATTTACGAACATTTCAGGACACTGCGTGTGTTCTTAGAACAGTTTCAACTTGCTAACGAACAGTACGGACAGGAATAGTGTTCTTCAGAACACCTCCATTTTCGGTTATTTACGAAATTTCAGGACAAAACTTGTGTTCTTAGAACAGTATCAACTTGCTAACGAACAGTATGGACAGGTATAGTGTTCTTCAGGACACCTCCATTTTCATTTATTTACGAAGATTTCAGGACACTGCGTGTGTTCTTAGAACAGTTTCAACTTGGTACCGAACAGTACGGACAGGTATAGTGTTCTTCAGGACACCTCCATTTTCATATATTTACGAACATTTCAGGACACTGCGTGTGTTCTTAGAACAGTTTCAACTTGGTAGCGAACAGTACGGACAGATATAGTGTTCTTCAGGACACCTACATTTTTGTTTATTTACACACATTTCAGGACACCGCGTGTGTTCTTAGAAGAGTTTCAACCTGGTAACGAACAATACGGACAGGTATAGTGTTCTTCAGGACACCTCCATTTTCGTTTATTTACGAACATTTCAGGACAAAACTTGTGTTCTTAGAACAGTTTCAACTTGCTAGCGAACACCACGGACAGGTATAGTGTTCTTCAGGACACCTCCATTTTCGTTTATTTACGGACATTTCAGCACACCCGCGCTGTCCGCGGACACCTAAATTGTATTTTTTTTTTTAAACTGAAATTAATTACAACACAATATAAAAATGTAACTTTATTTAACATATATTAATAATTTATGACAGAGAAGGTGAGGCAGAAACGGAAACAAAAACAGGAGAATTAGGGGTTTCAACAGGATTGGTATCAGGTGAAGAAGGGATGAAGTCTCATCAAAAAGTTTTGGGTTAGGAGAGGGTTTGGGGATAATTGACTGTGATATGGTGAGGAGGGACAAGTACATGTGGGAAAATGGTATGAGGTTTTTGTTTTAAAATGATCTTCAACAAAAGTTTTCAAATTATTAAAATTGGTCAACAATAAATCAATTTTTTCTTTTATGCTGTCAGGAGTGTTATCCATAACAGTTTCTTCAGAGGTATTTTCTATTTTGGTACTCTGTACAAAAAGAAATATGTGTTAAATGTATACAACATAATCATAATTAAATGGTTTATATTGTAAAGTGCCTACCATTAGTTTCACAATCTTCTGACATTTCCTCATGTGGGAAATGCTCCTCTAGCCATTCCAGAGTACTAGACATTTCTGTGAGAAAAAAAGATAATATAATTTTTTTTTATCTAATGCAGAAAGTTTAAAAATATATGAGTAAAATGAAGTACACTTACTATTTCAGGTAAGGTATGTTCTGAGTACTCTGTAGGTCTGGTCTTGCTCTTAGTTGTGGAGTGTCTGTGAGGTAATTATGTTGGAAGCCTATTTATCTTCATTTGGTATATTCCATTTTAGAACATATTGTATTTAAATGAATGGTTAGTGTGTTACATATATGGCTTACACTTCTTATGTATTACTACATATAATGTGTATGTGTGCTGGTTTGTGAATGTGTAAAATGTTCATATGTTATGATATAACAATTAAACATACACCCCCAGAGTTTTTAGGTAGTGATACTGTTGTCCGAACATGTCCGCGGACATTAAAAGAGTTCGCGGACATCAAATTCAGTAGAAGGGGTTCAGTATGTTCCATATTACATGTACATAAAGTCAGCGTTATTATTGTTAAGTTGTGCTACTAAGCACCTATGAAATTCAGTGAAAAAACTTTGTTAAAGGGACATTATGGTTAAGTTGTGCTACTAAAAACCTATGAAATTCAGTGAAAAATCTTTGTTAAAGGGACGTTATGGTAAAGTTGCGCTACTAAAAACCTATGAAATTCAGTGAAAAAACTTTGTTAAAGGGACGTTATGGTTCCAAGTAAAACCGAAAACACCCTGAAATTCACCAGTTATGGTAAGCTAAGCAACCATAATTCGCGCCACCTCTGTGCACTGCTAACACCCACGACATCAAAGATGACATCACAAATGTCATTGATGACATCACTGATGACATCACATGTCTGGCTCAGTCTTTTTGCTTTTGCTGACATATCTAGGCCACATGGTTTTCTTCAGTAACAGTCAGAAACTAAAAAAAATATTTTATTTGTAGACATATCCTTCAAGTAGGTTCTTACAGTAATTCTTTTAGAGTCCAGTCACATCATATGAAACATATACATAGGGGAGGACACAAGCTTGAAAGACAGCAATCCTTTTTGTGCATAAAGATAATCAATAGAGTTATCAGCACTTTCTGATAGTACTGTTGTTTTTTTATGGCTGTACTTTCCCTGTATATGGTCATATTTGTATGCATTGTACTCACACTACTTTCCTTAGGGTCCAATCACATCAAGTGATACATATCCATAGGGTAAATGGCAGCTTTGAAACAGAGCAATCATTTATTTGCATGAAAATAATCAGTTAGGTTATGAATTGTTTCTAATACTACTTGTGCTTTTTTGCTAACTTCACTTTCCCTGTATATACCCATATTGGTATGTGTTCTTGTCTCTTTGTGTTTTGTCTATAGTAATGCAATTATGTATACATGGGTTTTATTAGCTACTTATTCCATATTTCACAGTACACAAAAATCTATTAAGAAAATAATTATCATTTCATTATTCAAAAAATCTTTGTTAAAGGCACGTTATGGTTCCAAGTAAAACCGAAAAACCCTTGAAATTCGCCAGTTATGGTAAGCTAAGAAACCATAACTCGCGCCTCCACCGTGCACTGCTAAGACTAACACCCACGACATCAAAGATGACATCACAAATGTCATTGATGACATCACTGATGACATCACATGTGTATGTACTTTTCATGAAATATGTGTACAAGGGATTCTTATTATAATGTTGCGAAAAAAGTGTCAAGGATCATTGCAATAAATATCATACCCTAATTAGTGCATTGAACGATGCATTGATATAAATAGCATTCTATTATGGGGTTCTATCTAGTATACTAAGCTACTCATGCAGAAACATAGCATTGTGTGCAGAGTACAAAATGAAGGTATAATATTCGTAATGTTAATATGTTGAATAATTAAATGATAATTGTTTTCTTAATAGATTTTTGTGTACTGTGAAATATGTAATACGTAGCTAATAAAACCCATGTATTACATAATTGCATTACTATAGACAAAACACAAAGAGACAAGAACACATACCAATATGGGTATATACAGGGAAAGTGAAGTTAGCAAAAAAGCACAAGTAGTAGCAGAAACAATTCATAACCTAACTGTTTATTTTCATGCAAATAAATGATTGCTGTTTCAAAGATGCTATTTACCCTATGTATATGCATCACTTGATGTCATTGGACTCTAAGGAAAGTGATGTGAGTACAATGTATACAAATATGACCATATACAGGGAAAGTACAGCCATAAAAAAAACAAAAGAACTATCAGAAAGTGCTGATAAGTCTATTGATTATCTTTATGCATAAAAAGGATTGCTGTCTTTCAAGCTTGTGTCTTCCCCTATGTATATGTTTCATATGATGTGACTGGACTCTAAGGGAATTACTGTAAGAACCTACTTGAAGGATATGTCTACAAATAAAATACATTTTTTTGGTTCTGACTGTTACTGAAGAAACCATGTGGCCTAGATATGTCAGCAAAAGAAAAAAGAGTGAGCCAGACATGTGATGTCATCAGTGATGTCATCAATGACATTTGTGATTTCATCTTTGATGTCGTGGGTGTTAGTCTTAGCAGTGCATGGTGGTGCCGCGAGTTATGGTTGCTTAGCTTACCATAACTGGCGAATTTCAAGGGTTTTTTGGTTTTACTTGGAACCATAACGTCCCTTTAACAAAGTTTTTTCATTGAATTTCATAGGTTTTTATTAGTGCAACTTAACCATAACGTCCCTTTAACAAAGTTTTTTCATTGAATTTCATAGGTTTTTATTAGTGCAACTTAACCATAACGTCCCTTTAACAAAGGTTTTTCACTGAATTTCATAGGTTTTTAGTAGCGCAACTTAACCATAACGTCCCTTTAACAAAGTTTTTTCATTGAATTTCATAGGTTTTTATTAGTGCAACTTAACCATAACGTCCCTGTAACACAATTCTTTTTACTTCATTTCATAGGTTTTTATTAGTGCAACATCACCATAACATCCTTTTCAATAGATGAAGACCACTAGCATCTTAGGTCCTCAAAGTGGAAACCCCAGGTGGTAAAAAAAGATTTTTCTTCCCAAATTGGGACGCCTTCGGCGTCCCGGTGCAGGAAGGAAAATCTTTTACCAAGATGGCCACCATGGAAAGGGAAGGCGGGGTGTATAAAGAGAACACAACAGGGCATGAGGGGGGGTGGGGGGGAACAGGAGAGAGACACGGGGCATGAGAGGGGGGTGGGGGTAACAGGAGAGAGACACGGGGCATGAGCGGGGAGTGGGAGGAAACAGCAGGGAGACACGGGGCATGAACGGGGGTGGGGGGCAACAGGAGAGAGACACAGGGCATGAGAGGGTGTGGGGGTAACAGGAGAGAGACACAGGGCATGAGAGGGGGGTGGGGGTAACAGGAGAGAGACGTGGGGCATGAGCAGGGGGTGGGGGGCAACAGCAGGGACACATGGGGCATGAGCGGGGGGTGGGGGGCAACAGCAGGGAGACACGGTGCATGACCGGAGGGTGGAGGGCAACAGGAGAGAGACACGGGGCATGAGAGGGGGGTGGGGAGTAACAGGAGAGAGACACGGGGCATGAGCGGGGGGTGGGGGGCAACACCAGGGAGACACAGGGCATGGCCGGGGGGTGGGGGTAACAGGAGAGAGACACAGGGCATGAGCAGGGGCAACAGCAGGGAGACACGGGGCATGAGCAGGGGGTGGGGGGCAACAGGAGAGAGACACAGGGCATGAGCGGGGTGTGGGGGGAACAGGAGAGAGACGCGGGGCATGACCGGGGGTGGGGGCTAACAGCAGGGAGACATGGGGCATGACGGGGGTGGGGGGCAACAGGAGAGAGACACGGGGCATGAGAGGGGGTGGGTGGTAACAGGAGAGAGACACGGGGCATGAGCGGGGGTGGGGGGGCAACAGCAGGGAGACACAGTGCATGAGCGGGGGGTGAGGGGTAACAGGAGAGAGACAAGGGGCATGAGCAGGGGGCAACAGCAGGGAGACACGGGGCATGACCGGGGGTGGGGGGAACAGGAGAGAGACAAGGGGCATGAGAGGGGGTGGGGGGTAACAGGAGAGAGACACGAGGCATGAGAGGGGGTTGGGGGCAACAGCAGGGAGACATGGGGCATGAGCGGGGGGTGGGGGCAACAGGAGAGACACACAGGGCATGAGTGGGGGGTGGGGGAACAGGAGAGAGACACAGGGCATGACCGGGGGTGGGGGGCAACAGGAGAGAGACACGGGGCATGAGTGGGGGGTGGGGGGCAACAGCAGGGAGACACAGGGCATGACCGGGGGTGGGGAGCAACAGGAGAGAGACATGGGGCATGAGAGGGGGGTGGGGGGGTAACAGGAGAGAGACACGGGCATGAGCAGGGGGTGGGGGGCAACAGCAGGGAGACACGGTGCATGAGCAGGTAGTGGGGGGTAACAGGAGAGAGACACGGGGCATGAGTGGGGGGTGGGGGCAACAGCAGGGAGACACGGGGCATGAGTGGGGGGTGGGGGAACATGAGAGAGACACAGGGCATGACCGGGGGTGGGGGGCAATAGGAGAGAGACACGGGGCATGAGTGGGGGGCGGGGGGCAACAGCAGGGAGACACAGGGCATGACCGGGGGTGGGGGGCAACAGGAGAGAGACATGGGGCATGAGAGGGCGGTGGGGGGTAACAGGAGAGAGACACGGGCATGAGCGGGGGTGGGGGGAACAGGAGGGAGACACGGGCATGAGAGGGGGGTGGGGGGTAACAGGAGAGAGACATGGGGCATGAGAGGGGGGTGGGGGGCAACAGCAGGGAGACACGGGGCATGAGCGGGGGGTGGGGGGGAACAGGGGAGACACGGGGCATGAGCGTGGGGTGGGGGAACAGGGAAAACACGGGGCATGAGCAGGGGGTGGGGGAGAAAAGGAGGGAGACACGGCATGAGCGGGGGTGGGGTGGAACAGGGGAGACATGGGGCATGAGCGGGGCGTGGGGGGCAACAGCAAGGAGACACGGGGCATGAGCGGGGGATTTGGGGGCAACAGCAGGGAGACCCGGGGCATGAGAGTGGGGTGGGGGGTAACAGAAGAGAGACACGGCTAGAGACACACGGGGCATGAGCGGGGGGTGGCTGGAGAGACACACCGGGCATGAGCAGTGGGTGGGGGGAGGGAGAGACACACACGGGGCATGAGGGGGGTGGGCGGGAGGGGGAAAGAGACATGGGGCAAGAGTGGGGGTGGGCGGGAGGGGGAAAGAGACACAGGGCATGAGCGGGGGGTGTGTGGGAGGGCTAGAGACACACGGGGCATGAGCGGGGGTGGATGGGAGGGCTAGAGACACACGGGGCATGAGTGGGGTTGGGTGGGAGGGCTAGAGACACATGGGGCATGAGCGGGGGGTGGGGGGAGAGACACACGGGGCATGAGCAGGGGGTGGGCAGGAGGGGGATAGAGACACGGGGCAAGAGTGGGGGTGGGCGGGAGGAGGAAAGAGACACGGGGCAAGAGCGGGGGTGGGCGGAAGGGGGAAAGAGACACGGGCCATGAGCGGGGGGTGTGTGGGAGGGCTAGAGACACACAGAGCATGAGTGGGGGGTGGGTGGGAGGGCTAGAGACACACGGGGCATGAGCGGGGGGTGGGGGAGAGACACACGGGGCATGAGCAGGGGGTGGGCAGGAGGGGGAAAGAGACACGGGGCAAGAGTGGGGGTGAGCGGGAGGGGGAAAGAGACATGGGGCAAGAGCGGGGGTGGGCGGGAGGGCTAGAGACACACGGGGCATGAGGCGGGGGGTGGGTGGGAGGAATAGAGACACACGAGGCATGAGAGCGGGGGGTGGGGGAGAGACACACGGGGCATGAGCAGGGTGTGGGGGGAGGGAGAAACACACACGGGGCATGAGCGGGGGTGGGAGGGAGAGAGAGAAACACACGGGGCATGAGCGGGGGGTGGGTGGGAGGGCTAGAGACACACGGGGCATGAGCGGTGGCTGGGTGGGAGGGCTAGAGACACACGAGGCATGAGCGGTGGGTGGGGGGAGGGAGAGAGACACACGAGGCATGAGCGGGGGGTGGGCGGGAGGGAGAGAGACACACGGGGCATGAGTGGGGGTGGGGGGAGGGAGAGACACACACGGGGCATGAGCGGGGGTGGGGGGTGGGAGAGAAACACAAGGGGCATGAGCGGGGGTTGGGGGGACGGAGAGAGACACACAGGGCATGAGCGGGGGTGGGGGGAGGGAGAGAGACACACGGGGCATGAGCGGGGGTGGGGGGAGGGAGAGAGACACACGGGGCATGAGCGGGGGGGGTGGGAGGGGGAAAGAGACAAGGGGCAAGAGTGGGGGTGGTCGGGAGGGGGAAAGAGACACAGGGCATGAGCGGGGGGTGGGTGGGAGGGCAAGAGACACACGGGGCATGAGCGGGGGTGGGTGGGAGGGCTAGAGACACACGGGGCATGAGTGGGGTTGGGTGGGAGGGCTAGAGACACATGGGGCATGAGCGGGGGGTGGGGGGAGAGACACACGGGGCATGAGCAGGGGGTGGGCAGGAGGGGGATAGAGACACGGGGCAAGAGTGGGGGTGGGTGGGAGGGGGAAAGAGACACGGGGCAAGAGCAGGGGTGGGCGGGAGGGGGAAAGAGACATGGGGCATGAGCGGGGGGTGGGTGGGAGGGCTAGAGACACACGGGGCATGAGCAGTTGGTGGGTGGGAGAGCTAGAGACACGCGGGGCATGAGCGGGGGGGTGGGTGGGAGGGCTAGAGACACACGAGTCATGAGCGGGGGGCGGGGGGAGAGACACACACGGGGCATGAGCAGGGGGTAGGGGGGAGGGAGAGACACACACGGGGCATGTGCGGGGGTGGGTGTGAGGGGGAAAGAGACATGGGGCAAGAGCGGGGGTGGGCAGGAGGGGAAAAGAGACATGGGGCATGAGTGGGGGGTGGGTGGGAGGACTAGAGACACACGGGGCGTGAGCGGGGGGTGGGTGGGAGGGCTAGAGACACACGGGGCATGAGGCGGGGGGTGGGTGGGAGGAATAGAGACACACGAGATGAGCAGGGGTTGGGGGAGAGACACACGGGGCATGAGCAGGGGTGGGGGGGAGGGAGAGACACACACGGGGCATGAGCGGGGGTGGGGGGAGGGAGAGAAACACACGGGGCATGAGCGGGGGATGGGTGGGAGGACTAGAGACACACGGGGCATGAGCGGGGGGTGGGTGGGAGGGCTAGAGACACACGAGGCATGAGCAGGGGGTGGGGGGAGAGAGAGAGACACACGAGGCATGAGCGGGGGTGGGCGGGAGGGGGTAAGAGACACAGGGCATGAGTGGGGGGTGGGTGGGAGGGCTAGAGACACACAGGGCATGAGCGGGGGGTGGGTGGGAGGGCTAGAGACACACGGGGCATGAGGCGGGGGGTGGGTGGGAGGAATAGAGACACACGAGGCATGAGAGCGGGGGGTGGGGGAGAGACACACGGGGCATGAGCAGGGTGTGGGGGGAGGGAGAAACACACACGGGGCATGAGCGGGGGTGGGGGGGAGGGAGAGAAACACACGGGGCATGAGCGGGGGGTGGGTGGGAGGGCTAGAGACACACGAGGCATGAGCGGTGGGTGGGGGGAGGGAGAGAGACACACGAGGCATGAGCGGGGGGTGGGCGGGAGGGAGAGAGACACACGGGGCATGAGTGGGGGTGGGGGGGAGGGAGAGACACACACGGGGCATGAGCGGGGGTGGGGGGAGGGAGAGAAACACAAGGGGCATGAGCAGGGGTGGGGGGACGGAGAGAGACACACAGGGCATGAGCGGGGGTGGGGGGAGGGAGAGAGACACACGGGGCATGAGCGGGGTGGGGGGGGAGAGAGACACACGGGGCATGAGCGGGGGTGGGCGGGAGGGGGAAAGAGACAAGGGGCAAGAGTGGGGGTGGGCGGGAGGGGGAAAGAGACACAGGGCATGAGCGGGGGGTGTGTGGGAGGGCTAGAGACACACGGGGCATGAGCGGGGGTGGGTGGGAGGGCTAGAGACACACGGGGCATGAGTGGGGTTGGGTGGGAGGGCTAGAGACACATGGGGCATGAGCGGGGGGTGGGGGGAGAGACACACGGGGCATGAGCAGGGGGTGGGCAGGAGGGGGATAGAGACACGGGGCAAGAGTGGGGGTGGGTGGGAGGGGGAAAGAGACACGGGGCAAGAGCGGGGGTGGGCGGGAGGGGGAAAGAGACACGGGGCATGAGCGGGGGGTGGGTGGGAGGGCTAGAGACACACGGGGCATGAGCAGTTGGTGGGTGGAAGAGCTAGAGACACGCGGGGCATGAGCGGGGGGTGGGCGGGAGGGCTAGAGACACACGGGGCATGAGGCGGGGGTGGGTGGGAGGAATAGAGACACACGAGGCATGAGAGTGGGGGGTGGGGGAGAGACACACGGGGCATGAGCAGGGTGTGGGGGGAGGGAGAAACACACACGGGGCATGAGCGGGGGTGGGGGGGAGGGAGAGAAACACACGGGGCATGAGCGGGGGGTGGGTGGGAGGGCTAGAGACACACGGGGCATGAGCGGGGGCTGGGTGGGAGGGCTAGAGACACACGAGGCATGAGCGGTGGGTGGGGGGAGGGAGAGAGACACACGAGGCATGAGCGGGGGGTGGGCGGGAGGGAGAGAGACACACGGGGCATGAGTGGGGGTGGGGGGGAGGGAGAGACACACACGGGGCATGAGCGGGGGTGGGGGGTGGGAGAGAAACACAAGGGGCATGAGCGGGGGTGGGGGGACGGAGAGAGACACACAGGGCATGAGCGGGGGTGGGGGGAGGGAGAGAGACACACGGGGCATGAGCGGGGGTGGGGGGGAGGGAGAGAGACACACGGGGCATGAGCGGGGGTGGGCGGGAGGGGGAAAGAGACAAGGGGCAAGAGTGGGGGTGGGCAGGAGGGGGAAAGAGACACAGGGCATGAGCGGGGGGTGTGTGGGAGGGCTAGAGACACACGGGGCATGAGCGGGGTTGGGTGGGAGGGCTAGAGACACACGGGGCATGAGTGGGGTTGGGTGGGAGGGCTAGAGACACATGGGGCATGAGCGGGGGGTGGGGGGAGAGACACACGGGGCATGAGCAGGGGGTGGGCAGGAGGGGGATAGAGACACGGGGCAAGAGTGGGGGTGGGTGGGAGGGGGAAAGAGACACGGGGCAAGAGCGGGGGTGGGCGGGAGGGGGAAAGAGACACGGGGCATGAGCGGGGGGTGGGTGGGAGGGCTAGAGACACACGGGGCATGAGCAGTTGGTGGGTGGGAGAGCTAGAGACACGCGGGGCATGAGCGGGGGGTGGGTGGGAGGGCTAGAGACACACGAGTCATGAGCGGGGGGCGGGGGGAGAGACACACACGGGGCATGAGCAGGGGGTAGGGGGGAGGGAGAGACACACACGGGGCATGAGCGGGGGTGGGTGTGAGGGGGAAAGAGACATGGGGCAAGAGCGGGGGTGGGCAGGAGGGGAAAAGAGACACGGGGCATGAGTGGGGGGTGGGTGGGAGGACTAGAGACACACGGGGCGTGAGCGGGGGGTGGGTGGGAGGGCTAGAGACACACGGGGCATGAGGCGGGGGGTGGGTGGGAGGAATAGAGACACACGAGATGAGCAGGGGTTGGGGGAGAGACACACGGGGCATGAGCAGGGGTGGGGGGGAGGGAGAGACACACACGGGGCATGAGCAGGGGTGGGGGGAGGGAGAGAAACACACGGGGCATGAGCGGGGGATGGGTGGGAGGACTAGAGACACACGGGGCATGAGCGGGGGGTGGGTGGGAGGGCTAGACACACACGAGGCATGAGCGGGGGGTGGGGGGAGAGAGAGGGACACACGAGGCATGAGCGGGGGTGGGCGGGAGGGGGAAAGAGACACAGGGCATGAGTGGGGGGTGGGTGGGAGGGCTAGAGACACACAGGGCATGAGCGGGGGTGGGTGGGAGGGCTAGAGACACACGGGGCATGAGGCGGGGGGTGGGTGGGAGGAATAGAGACACACGAGGCATGAGAGCGGGGGGTGGGGGAGAGACACACGGGGCATGAGCAGGGTGTGGGGGGAGGGAGAAACACACACGGGGCATGAGCGGGGGTGGGGGGAGGGAGAGAAACACACGGGGCATGAGCGGGGGGTGGGTGGGAGGGCTAGAGACACACGGGGCATGAGCGGGGGCTGGGTGGGAGGGCTAGAGACACACGAGGCATGAGCGGTGGGTGGGGGGAGGGAGAGAGACACACGAGGCATGAGCGGGGGGTGGGCGGGAGGGAGAGAGACACACGGGGCATGAGTGGGGGTGGGGGGGAGGGAGAGACACACACGGGGCATGAGCGGGGGTGGGGGGAGGGAGAGAAACACAAGGGGCATGAGCGGGGGTGGGGGGGACGGAGAGAGACACACAGGGCATGAGCGGGGGTGGGGGGAGGGAGAGAGACACACGGGGCATGAGCGGGGTGGGGGGGGAGAGAGACACACGGGGCATGAGCGGGGGTGGGCGGGAGTGGGAAAGAGACAAGGGGCAAGAGTGGGGGTGGGCGGGAGGGGGAAAGAGACACAGGGCATGAGCGGGGTGTGTGTGGGAGGGCTAGAGACACACGGGGCATGAGCGGGGGTGGGTGGGAGGGCTAGAGACACACGGGGCATGAGTGGGGTTGGGTGGGAGGGCTAGAGACACATGGGGCATGAGCGGGGGGTGGGGGGAGAGACACACGGGGCATGAGCAGGGGGTGGGCAGGAGGGGGATAGAGACACGGGGCAAGAGTGGGGGTGGGTGGGAGGGGGAAAGAGACACGGGGCAAGAGCGGGGGTGGGCGGGAGGGGGAAAGAGACACGGGGCATGAGCGGGGGGTGGGTGGGAGGGCTAGAGACACACGGGGCATGAGCAGTTGGTGGGTGGGAGAGCTAGAGACACGCGGGGCATGAGCGGGGGGTGGGTGGGAGGGCTAGAGACACACGAGTCATGAGCGGGGGGCGGGGGGAGAGACACACACGGGGCATGAGCAGGGGGTAGGGGGGAGGGAGAGACACACACGGGGCATGAGCGGGGGGTGGGTGGGAGGGCTAGAGACACACGAGGCATGAGCGGTGGGTGGGGGGAGGGAGAGAGACACACGAGGCATGAGCGGGGGGTGGGCGGGAGGGAGAGAGACACACGGGGCATGAGTGGGGGTGTGGGGGAGGGAGAGACACACACGGGGCATGAGCGGGGGTGGGGGGAGGGAGAGAAACACAAGGGGCATGAGCGGGGGTGGGGGGGACGGAGAGAGACACACAGGGCATGAGCGGGGGTGGGGGGAGGGAGAGAGACACACGGGGCATGAGCGGGGGTGGGGGGAGGGAGAGAGACACACGGGGCATGAGCGGGGGGTGGATGGGAGGGATAGAGACACACGGGGCATGAGCGGGGGGTGGGGGGAGGGAGAGAGACACATGAGGCATGAGCGGGGGGTAGGGAGGGAGAGAGACACATGGGGCATGAGCGGGGGTGGGGAGGAGGGAGAGAAACACATGGGGCATGAGCAGGGGGGAGGGAGAGAGACACACGGGGCATGAGCGGGGGTGGGGGGAGGGAGAGAGACACACGGGGCATGAGCGGGGGTGGAGGGGAGGGAGAGAGACACACGGGGCATGAGCGGGGGGTGGGTGGGAGGGATAGAGACACACGGGGCATGAGCGGTGGGTGGGTGGGAGGCATAGAGACACACAGGGCATGAGCAGGGGGTGGGGGAGAGGGATACAGACACCGGGCATGAGCAGGGGGTGGGGGGGAGGGATACAGACACACAGGGCATGAGCGGGGGGTGGGGGGAGGGAGAGAGAGAGACACACGAGGCATGAGCGGGGGGTGGGGGGAGGGAGAGAGACACACGGGGCATGAGCGGGGGTGGGGGGGACAAACAAAAACACGGACATGCCGCACAAACATGAGTTTGTGGGGCAGATCCCGCTCCTCGGCCCTCCGCTGGCCACCGTGTGCGATGGCGTGAGCGGAGGTCTGGAGGAACAGGGGACACACGGAGCATGAGCGGGGGTAGGGCGGACAGGAAGGACACACGGGGCATGAGCGGGGGTGGGGGGACAGAAAGGACACACGGGGCATGAGCGGGGGGTGGGGCAGACACGGGGCATGAGCGGGGGTGGGAGGAACAGGAGACAGACAAGCTCCTGCCGACCTGACAAAGCCTCTCATGCGGGAAAGAAAGATGGCGGGCGTCTCTGAAGCCAGACGCACTGCACGCTTTCACCGCATCCAATGAGAGAGCACGTCAGATGTCCGCGGACATCACGCAAGCTGCTGGCCCAATCACCGTCCTGTCCGCGGAGCGAACAGGGAAGTGTGTCTGCGAAGCGAACACAGATATCACTAATTTTTTTCACTTACATTTTTGTCATTTTTTTTAAAACTACTGGATGGATTTACACCAAATAAAGCAAAGCACGCTTTTGGGACCAAGCCGCCGCTCCTGCCGCAAATTTGGTGTAAATCCGTCCAGCGGTTTGGGCTGTAGGCATGAGCAAAGTTTTTTCCCATTATGTCTATGGGAAAAAAAAAGTTTTGGGACCCCCCCTATAACTTTGCCCCACCCTGGAGGAATCCTCAACAAACTTTGCAAAAAGATTCAGAGTGACCCAAATACTTTTTTTGCAAGGTTTGGTGAGGATTCGTCCAGGGAGAGCGAAGTTATAAGCCGCCCAAAAAGTAATATATTCTATCTAATCCTAACACTTGTCTATTTGTATCATGAGGCATTAGGTGGATCAAAACCTCCAAGATGGGCACCTGGGTCGGGGACTCTATGTGTATGCGTACCGGGGTGCAGGGGGTAAAATGCATACCTATAACCTGTCAATGAACTATGAGAAGCACCCACATTCCTACCAGACATTTATGATTGTCGTTTGTCTCATGCTCTCAGATCCTGTCATTGTAGATTAGCTAGTCACGGAGTGTATCTTTTTGCTAGCACAACCTTCACCTCATGCAGATGAGCCCAGAGGACCCACGTGCTGTGGGAATGACAACCAAGCAACAGCCATTCCTACGTGGTCATCGCCTACACAGCTATACTGTACTAACAACTCAACCCAATTGTATTGTAGAATTGTATACTTGTAACATGACGTCATCAATGACGATTTTCTATCTTATAATGTGCTGCCCATGTAATGTTTGTCAGAGCGCTCCCTGTGCAGAAGAGTTCTCTGTGTGCACAATTTATCTTATATAAAACTTTGTTCTACTTGTAATCTATCTCCTGGTCTCATTCCCTACTGGGGTGTGTCCATTATTCTGAGTTTTGGATATTGTGTCAGGGAATGGGTGCCTTCACTATATTTAAAGGGGTGTCTTGTATGTGCTCTTTTTCAGCCAAGTTCCCTCACACACAGAGATCACCTATAGAAAACGGGAATGATACTGCCTTGGTCAGATTTGCAAGTCAATTTTATCTGACCAGTGATTCGCTCCTCTAGAGGAAACAAGTACATGCTTGTATACCAAGCGGGTGGAATGTCTTCCATCCCCAAATTACAAGGCAGAAACAGCTGCCGCCCTAATTATCAATCACATCTTCTCTCGTTTTTGCCTTCCCCAAAGTATTGAGTCAGACCGTGGAAGTCATTTTACCAGTGACGTGATGACAAAGATGTGGGAGATACTAGGGGCAAAGAGAAGACTCCACATTGCCTTCCACCTAGCCTTGAGCGGGGGAGTTGTGAGGTAAATTTAAACGATTTTGGGCATCTTGAACAGGTTTGTGGCAGACTCTGGACCTTTTTGGAACATCTGAATACCGCTTATCCTGATGGCCATCAGGTCTACATCATCTTCTGCGACATAAATGTCACAATTCAAGCTAATGACTGGATAGAAAATGGTGCTACCTCAGCATCTGCTCTACAGAACCCAAGAGCAGACCCTGATAAACGCATCCACGACCCATGAGTACATTGAGAATTTATGAAAACCCCCTCAGCACGCTTTTGCTTATGCTCAGCAAAGCTTAGAAAAGTTGGTAGAGGGGATGAAAACCCACTATTACTTAAAGACTACCAGGAAAGAGTACGAAGTAGGAGACTGGGTCTACCTGTACAATTTCCAAAGGAACCAGACCAAACAGCGAATGTTCCTCCTCTCTTACCGTGGTGCTTTTGAAATTGTCAACAAAATCTCCCGTCACCTATAAGATCTGCATCCCTAAAGGAGAACAGATGGAAGAGAAATGGGTTCATATCAATCAGTTGAAAAGCTGTCATGCCAGACAAAACTTGCGACTGATTGAAGAACCCATTGAGGATAGAGCCCAGGAAACATCTGAGGAATCCTAGTAAGCAATGGGACACCGGATGGAGAAAATCACACATTTACAGGGAGTAAAACAACTTATACTTATCAGGAATATAACAGAAGCAATGGTAATTTCTGGAATTGTATACGCCAAGTGAAAAGTAATGTGTAACTCGCTGTTTTGTTGTCAATTCGCACGTCGATCATACCACAGAAATTAGTACTATATGAAATACTGAACCTCTCTTTTATTCTCGGCAGATTAAATAACTCCTTGCCTCTACAGGCCAGAGGTGGAGCCACCAGAAAGGAAGGGTCCAGGACCAAAACCCAAAATCTGAAAAGATTGGAGTGCAGACCAGAGTGCCACTCCCTCAGGATGGGGAAAAGAGCGGATATGCTATAACGGAGATTCCTGGAATTAACCCAGGCCACAAGAAAACAGAAACTCCACTCTTACCTTGCTCTTCTCTCTGTCTCAATGGAATCAAAGACCCCTGTGGGGTAAAATATAGCCCCTGAATGCCAGAAATAAAGGGCCAGAGTGATTTGGGAAGTCCCTTTGAAGTATAAGGCCAGCACAGAAATGGTGATGTCAGACAGGAGGCCTATTGAACCAAACATAGGCCTAAATGTCAAAGGAAAGAAAGTGGGCTTGAATCTCAAAAGTGTGAAGATATGCGCAAAGCATTTCAGCAAAAAAAAAGAGACATGTGGCTGACAATGCTGTTTTACTAAATCCATGGAGAGCTGCACATGTACTTAAAGAGACAGATAATAGGGTTTACATTACCTTCTATGTTATACCAGATTATGCTCCAGTCATCTCAAGTGGAACCGGGCTCATTACAATTAAAAGAAATAAAAGAACTTGCTTTTTCCTCATCCAAATGACTGTATGCTAAGAAAACTGCTCACTAGACTTTCAGAGTTTGAATATGGTTTTCTCATATAACTGCCCTATACATATGGACAATCCAGAAGTGATAGTCATGTATTTTGTAACTGTGAGATTAAAGAAGTACATTACACCTGGATACAAGGCCCAGGTGCCTTATAAAATGTAATGTAAAATGTATTATGTGTGAGTTTAAAAGCCATTGCTTGCAGAATTTTGCATGTAGTCGGTCAACCATCAATCAAGGCCATTGCTTAAAAATATAGAAAGGAATACACTGCCTAGATTTAAACCATGGTGGAAACAGATAAGGTCATGCCTGTTCTTTCAGCAGAAGTGACCTTGAGGTCACAATTCCCATAAAATGTCCATTAGAGTTGCAGCAAGGGCCATTGCAGGTCATGAAGGGAGAGGCAAAGATAAATGTAAGGCAGTCTCTGGCTGATCACATGCTCAAGGGACGATGAAACTGAAAGCGAATAAAGAAACCACTGGAGTTTAGTTAATAGGAAAATACATAACATTGCATAAAAGGGCCTGTGTATATGCCACTTCGGTCATTCCAGACTTTTATTAAAGGTAGCAGTAACCCCCTTGAACCATGCTAAACGTAACTAAAGTTATTAATGAAAATTAGATTTGGGCCTTCCCTTGATTTAGAGAAATTTGAAAGCTGGTGTGAGGGTGAAGGACAAAATTAGCGTGGGAACTATGAAGTGGCATATTTTTTTACTGATACAGCTCCTGAGTAAACGAAGAAAACACATTTCTCTGCATTGGAAGGGCGTGCCGACTTCAGACTAGCATCATCTGTGTTCCCTTAAAATGTACTTCTTAAAAATATATGATAAGACAGAAAATTAAAAGGGTCTTAGATACCTGAAACACATACTCAAATCTTGGATTAAACAATTTCCACAGTATTTGTTATTTATTCACAAGGTTTTACTGTATATCAAAGCAGCTCAATCAAGACCCCATGAAGAATCTATAAAGCAAGATCAAAGGTCTGACCAGACTCATAGAAGAGCAGGGTTGGATCTGCAAAGAAGAACGTATGCGTCTTAATAAATCACACCCACACACTCCAGTGTTCTCCGTGTTACCAAAAGTTCACAAGAACAGACAAAATCCACCTTGGCGGCCGATCATATCGGCTTGTGATTCACTATTGGAACCCCTGTCCCTTTTTACTGACTTTTTTCTAAACCTTTTGTCAGTCAGATGGCCTTGTTTCTAAAAGACACCACTGGTACCATTAATATACTAGATACCATCACTATGCACAATGACTACATTCCAGCCACTATGGATGTGGAGGCACTTTATATTTCCATACCACAACTACAAGGACTAGAAGCCCTCAGAACTTTCCTCGACCAGAGAGATGACGTCATTACCACACCAACTAACTTTATCCTTGAGTGTGTGAGACTCGCCATGTCTGAGAATGTTTCCCTTTTCCGTAACCAACTCTACAAGCAAACCAAAGGGGTTAGCATGGGGGCAACTTTTGCCCCTGATGTTGCCAACCTCTAAATGGCCAAATACGAGATGGACAAAATCACATCCATACAGAATCCATACAGGGATCACATAATGACGTGGAAACGTTACATAGATGATGTTCTACTGATTTGGAAGGGCGCCCACAAGGATCTACTACTTTTTCATCAGTGGTTGAATAATTGCAATGAACATATTAGTTTTACCATCAAATGGGATTACCAATGCATTGATTTCCTGGATCTCCACATATACAAACTCAAAACAGAGCTCTATTGTAAACCCATCGACAGAAACAGCTTGCTCCATTTAGATAGCTATTATAAAGATAGCTTAAAGTATAATCTGCCATGTGGACAGTTTTTGTGAATTGGGAGGAACTGTACAGATACCGAAAAATTCCAGACACATGCACGGGCCTACAGAAAAGGCTTACCAGCAGAGGCTATCCCCAGAGGGCTATAAAGAATACCAACAAAAGAGCAGCAAACACCACAAGAGAAGTATGTCTCAGCACGAAGCCCAAGAGTGAGTTGGACTGACTGGTCTGCGTCACTAACTTTAGCCATTTAAGTAACTTGATAAAGAAGACAGTCAAGATACACTGGCTTTTAGTCAAGAACTAAGGCAGTCTCGACAAAAAAACATTTTTTGCATTCAAGAAAAACCATGTCTATATGCGGCCAATTACGGCACTTGTAACACTTCCTATACTACATGCTGACACGGTTTAGTAATCCCAGGGGTGCCCACCACTTCATCTCTGGTGACCAGCAGCCAGATTACAATGACGCTGTGCTCTGCAGGTTGTTTACATCAGCCACGGGGCGGAGTCCGCGATATCAGTTTCTCGCGTCACCTGTTGCCATTGACAACATGCGACTAATATTTTGCTTTTTATTACATGAATATTTCATGAACCCTGGTAAGATCAACATGAATTGTCTGTTTCTCTAAACAGACATTCACAAACATTGATGGCATGGTTACCAGTCGTGTCTCGTGGAATTGCCACGTTGACACTCTCAAAATGGCCACCGCTATAAGTATAGTGGTCGCCATAATAACAGGTATAACTTCCTCCGCAGGCTGCCGGAGGCTTCAGTGCCCTGCAACACCATTCTAACGTGTCATACAAGGTAAGATTACCAATCCTCATCCTCAACAGACAGGGTACAGCACGCATATTGAATTCTCATTAGTAATTAACTGGGAGGATGGTTACACCTTCTTGCCCCTATATTTGGTGCCCGTACATTAGCGAGTGGGCATACCTAATGGAGGCACCTTTTTCTTTCTTGTCACTTTACTGGTGTGATCCTGGGGATGCACTATTTTGATTTATGGATGCATTACATTAACTTGTGTTTGATTCTTTCCAATTAGGTAAGATTTCGTTTTTTGGTCCCCAATTGTAAGTAGTTTACTTACTCCATATAGAGTGGAGCTGTAACTATAGCCCTGGTCCTTTCCCACAGATTGGATCGTCCGCACTGGATACACATTTAGTACTGGTCCAGGATCTATTGAATAGTCCAGACTATCTGCAATCCCTCACTGTGGTACTAATATATTACAGTAAGAACCTGCAGATGAGTCTCCATTGGAGACACCTTTTCTAATGATGCATTGATTGCTCAAGCATTGAATTATGTAGTTATATTTAGATCCTTCCACATACTCCCTAAAACGTCTCTCTGTCTCATTTTTCCGACAGGGTCCACATGCACCAGGAGACATAGAAGCTGACTGGGATCCCTTGGAGGAGCCAAAGGGGACTATCCTGGACTGCCACCATTGTTGTCCCAGAGGTGCCCTGCTCTTCCCTGATGCTCATTACAAGGTCTCTCGTGTAAGGAAAACTATCCCCAAAGCCATAGATTGTGTAGGCCCTGCATTTTCAAGCATTGTTTTAGTTATTTCCCTATAGCTAAATATCCTGTTTATCTGTGTAGATCCTTAGCATATTAAAGTAAATCAATTCATTCCCCTATAGAAATCACAGGATGTGTTTTGTTGGCATTCAAAACTAACAAGCTCTTCCCAGTGTGTTTTGAGGTCGTATTGACATAAAGATTTGCTAAAAGAATGAATCCCAAAACGCTGTTTCCACGTGAGTGTGCAGGGTGCAAAACAAAATTGCCCCTTTGTTCCCATTGTGCTCTGACCAAAATCACAAAGCCTTGCCTGTTATTTTTAGGTGTGGAAAAATGAACGCTCCCATTGCTTTTCTTTCCCTCTAACTGCACCTGTGGTAATTAGTAGAAAAATGATTGTTCCCCTTCAATGCCTTTTGGAAAGAGTGCATTTTTATCAGAACCCCAAAATAATTTTTCCAGTGTTTTCCCACTCTCTGCCGTTTGCCTTCAATTCAGAGGGCCCAAGTCTAATTGATGTTTGGAGGGTGGGGGTTGCTGGGGGAAATATTATTATAACCAAATCATCAATCACTGTTTATCTTGAATTGTTCTTTTTCTGTATTGGTGGGTGATCTGAAAAGAAAGATGCACAAAATTGTGACGGCATATCTAAGTATTATCTCTATGTTGGTGCCATTATGGAACTCAGTTTTCTTATTGTTTTGCCATAGCATTGGTGGCTGATGTTAGTCTATTTGTCATATTTGATTTAAATAAATAAATAAATATATATTCTTACATCGGCCTGGTTCCTAGTCTATTGTGGCACTGGGTACTTGTTGTGGTTGGGTGCGAGACCGGTTGGGGGCCTTACCAAACTGAACCTCAACAAAACTAATAGTGCTTTATTGTGCACCACATTCATTGGGGGTAAAGGAACTCCATGAGTTGAGTGTGACCGCGTAATAAACCGCAACAGTGCACAAAGTCCTGAAATACTGAATGAAGATGATATATGGATCCTAGAGGAGGAATGACGAAGTAAAGAATCAAGTGAACCTTAAGAGTGTAAAATAAGATTACACATGTAAGGAACTCATTGTAGCAACAGTAAAGAAAGACACTAGTTATCACAGTTCAAGGGTGTTTATTAAACTGTATAAATGTGTGAGAAAAACACCTCATCTAAACCTAAATCTAAGATGGGACCAAGCTACGACCATCATATAATGATAAGGCGGTCCTAGTCACATCTTGTCAAAATAAAAAGGGTCTATACTAAAAAATAAACTCTTGCCAATCAAAAAGAAAGAAGTGTTCAAGAAAATGATAAGTCAGATGGTACCACTGGGGTCTCACTTCCCCACGTTTTTAGAACAGGACAAGGAAGGATTTTCGAGCAGAGCATACTCCTTGGCTTTTGCAGCACAAGCTTACAGTTTGTTTCCAAAATCTCAGGGCCTACTGTGGCCAAGTCTCTTTTACGCCAAGGTTCTTGCCTCAAAGGTCCTGATGTAATATTAACAACAAACAAACATTTCCTTTCACTAATCTCATCGGGTGATTTCCTTTCAACCGTGGATCCCCTTCAACCGGGCTCTGGTCCTTTTAGTAACCTGGATTACCTCAGGTGGGTACACATTTGCCAGTTTCACACAGTTCACTTATTCGTAATACCTTGTGGGATTCACTTCCCTTAGCTTTTCAATCTCCCAGTCAGGCTTTCGCTTAAGCCCCAGTCAGGCACATGCCTGTTTCACAATATCACAACTTTGGTAATGGGTTAAGGACTTTCGATTGTACAAGGGATTTTTAGAAATATTTGGGTTTTGGTTTGGTTTAGTAAGTGCCTTTCAATATCTTGTGTATATGCACTGATTATTTGGCTGCATTCTGACTTTTCCATATCTAGCTGTTCTTTCTCCCTTGATTCGTTTTGAGGTCAGACTTTTCACGTTCGAGGCAGGTGGAATATGGATCTCCTCATAGTCCCAATTTGATTCAATTTGAGGAGGGTTTGCATGTACTATTGCGTGGTGTGGTAAATGGGTAGCAGTGCTCAGTAATGTATAAGTGGTACTAGACTCCCCCCTCAAACTCAATACAAATAACATGATAGGCTGATGAATGGTCCCAGTATTGCAAAAATCAGAATTAGAGTCTTTATTGAAGGCAAGGAGTGCGTGTTGGGCGAAATTTTGTTTTGGGGTCTGAATGACTCGGGAAGTAAAGAGTGTCTTAGGTATTACACGCACATCATGAATATGTAAAACTATATTCTGGAAACTGGATAGAAAATGAGTTATGCTCAAAAGTAAATAACTTACTGTTGGTAGCTGAACATCTAAGCTGAACAGACTGAGATTTGTTCTAAAATTGATGCCAAATACAAAATGGCGTTGTGAGACCAGGTGTTAGAATCCTGACTCATGCAGATGATTAATATTCTCGGACAGCAGTTTACTATGAGAAAAGCACATCTGGGGTGATATATTTAGAATTGTTTTGGCAGGAAAAGCGGACTTGAGTGATAGTAGATCAGATAAATGCATGGGAAGCTACCAATTAGTATAGAACAGCTGCATACTTGGCAACAAATAAGATGAGATTTTCATGAGATTTTCAACAGTATGAGCTGCCAATTAAATTTGGCAAGACCTTGACAAGCAGATAAGTATTGGTTCTTCGCAGGAGTTGAAGGATAAGTAATTATGTTTAGCTGAGTATAAAATAAGCATATCAGTATATGTGTCAGTCAGCCAGGGCTTGCCAAGAGTGACTAATGTGGGCTTTGTGAGTGACAGATAAGTCAACCAATCAAAGATAAGGAGGGCTTTCCTCTAACTGAATGGACCAATCAGATATGTATCCTGAATTTGCATGAAAGTTTTGCATCATTGAAAAATACCTATATAAGCAAGCTGATTGCAGCAGCTTGGTGTGCCTTACAGTGTGTCTTTTGAATCTGTATTAAAGATGACTGTGAACTTGTACCCGGACATCCATTCTCCTTTGTCCAGTCTCCAGTGTCAGAGTCCACAGATGCCAGATGTTCGATGGAATGAAAGAGGGCCCTCCTGCACAGTAATGATTGAGCTTTAGATTTAGTAACCTTTTCGTTTTCAGCATTTTGCGATGGGTTAATTTCAATAGGTAAGGAGTTTGTTAATGTTATGTCAATGATTTTTTCCAGGGACAGTTTGATATCCATTTGGTCCTTGGCAATCGTGGCTATTAGCATTGAGAGTACATCCACCTTTGCCAGTAACTTATTTATTGTATTTAGTGGCAATGTAGCCCCAATGGAAGTTCATAGTTCATTGTCCATATTTTGTTCTATTTCACTTTCACTTTCTGTCTCAAATAGTTCTGAAGAGTCTGAAGATGACAATAGTGTGGCTAAATCAGTGGAGTTTGAGAAGTCTATATCAATGACATGTTCATTGCTGTTTATTGCATAGGAAGTTCTCTTTCTCCAACCGAAAGGGTATGAAGAGTCTGACGAAGACACTAGTGCTGCAAATCAGGGTAGTTTGATAAGTCTATATCAATGACATTTTCATTGCCGTCTTGCACAGGAAGTTATTTTTCTCCACCCACCGATGCTCACTGTAAGCCTGAGCACATTTTTAAAAGCTAATTATAATTATCAATTGTCGGAGATGTCATTTGTTCAGTTGTTTCAGCTGTTAAAACCAGCGGTTCTTCACTCTCCATTGCTGGCGTTTTAGTGGCTAAATAGCCCATATGAGTCAGTTGAGACATGGAAGGATCACTCACTATCTCTCTATCGGGATTGGTAAGTCTATTCATTTTGACTAGGGCTTGGCCGTTGATCGCTTTCACAGTGCCGGTTGCAGCCCTACAAAGTGTGCGTTTACATGCAGCGCTGCTGCTCATCCTAAGCACAGATTTAAAATCAGTTTTAAGGGTGATCTTACCTGGCATGCAGGCCAGACAGGCTCATGCAACACAAGACACAGGACACTCAGGCTGCACGCCTGCTTCAAGATGTGCACATCGGCAGGTTTTATGATCTGGTCCTCGGCCACAAGCAGGCGGCACACAGAGTGTTGAGCAGCAGATTCCAGGCCCAGAATAGCCAAGTCAGAAACACCACTCCTCAAAGCTCAAAGTTCCCAAGTAACATAGTTCACTGATATTCGGGACTCACATTAGACACAGGTTACTGAGGCTGCACTCCTGCTTCACGACCCGCGCGCTGACGTGCACGTCGGCAGGTTTTATGCTTCGGTCCTCGCACCATGAGCAGATGGCTCGCAGAGTGTCGAGCAGCAGATTCCAAGCCTAGAATAGCTGAGTAAGAAACACCACTACCCAAAGCACAAAGTTAACAAGTAACACAGTTCACTGATCTTCGGGGCTCACAATAGACACAGGACACTCAAGCTGCACACCTGCTTCACCACATGTTTAAGGTGGTAGCTCATTTATTTTGGTTAATCTGTCATCAAACATCAACCAAAATGTCATGAATGCTATAATCAAAGATATCTGGTTGGCTGATAAGCAGCGATAAAGTGATAAAAAAGGACAATGAACTAAACTGTTTAAATAAAATGCACCTAACTTTGACAGTATCTCACATTGGAGAAGAAGATGCCTACTGGTTTGAAGTGTATCCCTCTATGCACAGAGTCTGCATATTGTATTTCCTTTTGGAATACCCAATCTGGGGCCCAATACTGCCAATCATGTTAATTGGTTAGGATGTAATTTTAAAAATAACCTTCTTAACATTGGACCAGGGATTTTTATATATATATATTTCTGTATTTGACACGCAAGATCTGTGAGTTCATAACTTTCCCTAAAAGTGCCCAAACTGGATGGTTGGTACACTTACTTATCCATATTCATAATACACCCTCTCCTAGAAATGCCTGACTAAACAGCAAGCGATTCCCCAATTGCAATCTTACGTTGTCAGCTGGGGTACACTTAGGTGGACCTAATAATGTTCTCCATATTTTCCCTTCTATACAGTAAAATATGCTTCTCGCATGTTCCAATCCCACATCCCTAGCATATAGTGATGTGGGCACCAACCCACTTCCATATATTTCTATGGTGAATTGCATCGAAAAACCACCAAATTGGTTGGTGATGTTTCTCACGACAGATGACTTAATCAGTGTCTTATTTGCTAGGAAATCCCGTGTAGCGTTCTCGTTATGCGAACCGTGGGAGTGTTTGCCCAAATATAGACATGAGTGGACTCGTTCTAAGATTGTGGTGAGTAATGGCCAGCTTGAACAGGTGCACCATAGGCACATAGACTGATAGAGTGCCTCTTCAAATGTGCATTAAACCTACCATTAATTCGCATTGCTCTTTTCCCGTCTGTGTTCCATTGTTTGTCATTGTGTATTGTCTGCCAATGGATAGTCAAACTTTTACTTTTCAACCGCCTTTGCCTGGAACTAAAGTGGGAATCAAGACGATCGTCCTGTGCCCTGACGGATCACCGGGACCAGAGAAGAGTTGTCTCTCTACCTTGACATAATGACATGCGACTGAAGAGTTTGCTGGCTGTCACAGGTCAGGAGCCCTGAGAAGCGACCCTTATCTTACTGACCTAATTACCTCGCGCTACAAGGAAAAGAAGTCTGAGCGGTCTCAGAAGCAAACCAGCTAGAAAGGTCCAACATATGAAGAAACACATAGAGACATGAAATGAGTACCAACTGTGCTGACGACACGGAACATTAATGTCTAAGGGTATTTTTTATGAGGGTGGAGGTATTACCTCTACCTCTGGTAAAGCCTCCAAGTTTTGTTTACCGTTACTGCATAAGGTAATTACCGGGTTCCCTGTAAGGTCTGCGTGATTGCAGGTCATGCAGACGTTAGCGTTATTCCGCATTTTGAAGTCCCAGCGGACACCAGAGGCGCCTGGTAATTACTGCATATGGTAAATTACCGAATTCAGTACTGATTTTGTTTGGCAGTAATTTCTGCAACACAAAAGCAGATAAAAAAAAAAGAGTTTCAAAAATGAAACTCGGATTTAGGCAGAGTGGTAAAACACTCGGTACAGATTATTACACTCGTACTCTGGCTCATAACTCTTTTTTTATTTTAATTTGGCAGCAAACGAAACCTACGTTTTCACTGATAGGCTTTAACAGAAGTCAAAATAATTTGACTTACTTTTGAGCCCTTTCTGTAAACATTTACTAAAGACGTTTCTTTGATAAATTCTTTTTTTTTTCGAATCTGTTCCCCGAGAGACCTCCCTTTGGAGTTACTTGAAACTGCAACAAGGAGCTCTCAACATATCTTTGTACAGCTTAATTCTAAATTCCTATTAGTGGTTTAGCTTTTAGAAGAAAAATCTCACTTACTGCTGTACTCAACTGAAACATTTTGAGCTAGTGGAATTAATGAGGTTTACTTGTTTATATGAACCCCTTTCTCTGCAACTTACTTCCGTATCACTTTCTCTCTTTCTTCGTGTGCGTTTTTTGTTTCAATGTGGAAGCTTGTGGCCTGATGTATATGTATCTGTTTGCATTATTAATGTATCGGTCCAGTGCACTTGAGCACTGGGTGCGTGCTGGGCATGTACACCAACTCAAGATCTAGCACTGCAAGGTCCGAGTGATGCATCTGCATCAGATTTCTAAATAAAACATGTACCATGTCTACTATCACAGGCCGTGCGTTTACCTGGAGATAGCAACAACATTTGTTTTTTTGGGTTTGAAAATTACAAAAAGGTCATTTAGAAATTCACTGTTATGGGTCCTCGGTTCAGCTATTGATTAATGCAGATGGAACCTGTATTTGCACTCTTTGCTTAGTACTTTTCGCATTTAGGGGAGGCATGGCTAGTGTTTACATGCCCGAGTAGATTAATCATTCCGGTGGCAATTCTTCACCGGGCACATGTAAGGGGTAAAAATCAATGACAAGAACTGGAAATTGCAAGGGAGGGTTCAAGAAAGATCCGAGATAACGGTTGGAGGGATCAAGCCAGCGCTGCGTTTAGTGCATTTTCCAAACACACCAACATGGCCTCGGTTGACGCTGAGGTAAGGGGCGGACATTTATCTCCCGGCCGCAGCACCCATCTTTTGTCACCTCTGTCGCCTCATATCAAGCCCTGCAGGAAACAAAACCTTTGCAAGCAGATAATCACTAACGAGATCAGTCGATATTATCTCTTACGAGAAACAGGACTTGCCGGCGTTGTTTGGAGAGGGTTGCTTCTCTGAATACGTCAGCCCGGACCGCTTGTCAGTAAGTGGCAGTGATGTGCCGAGAGTGATTGAACGCGAAGAGATAAAGTCACAGGGAAACAGAACTCTGCAGAGCAACGCACGAATAAGGGCAGGAGCGCAGCCCGCCAATGTGTGTGGCCGTGACATTCTTCCAGGGTTCTTCACAAACTCAGGAGCCGAAATATGTGGCTTGCTTAAATTCACTAGGCCCGCATCTGACAATATCCTCTCAGCTCCAACTTGTTTAGGAGGTGGATGCATGACGAAGCCTCGTTCGGGCAGTGGTTAATATAGTGGAGGGAAGCGTCTGAGAGATCCACAAACGCGGTGCCTTCACAACGCAGTTAGAAGTGAGCTCTGTGTGTATGTATAGCTTCAGTTTAGACTAATAAATCAACCGACTACTGATTTAAATACATTCAGCTCTGCGTGAAAACCACTACTTGTTCCCTTCAAGCCGACCTTTCATTTCACGGCAAGGGCAAAAAGCGCCAGTGCCAGCTCTAAATCTTTAAACATTTCGTCTTGAAAGTGTTGTTTTGCTCAAAGCAGAAACGCCGTTTCGAAAGAATGTATGCCCAGGGCAGTGACCTTGGTGGCCTTTTTCTACTTTACAATTCCAAGGGAAGTCACAAAAGAAGACCGGCTTACAGTTGTTAATGAGATGCACCACCTGAAAACACTAATCTGGGCCAAAACTGAAGCAACCCGATAAAGCCACTGCCGTGCACACTGAGAAGAAGAAAGGTGTGCTGCCGAGATCAATTGTGGACATTGGGATGTAGCCTTTAATGGCTTTCCAGAAGAGTGCCTTTTAAAATGTGTGTTTGAGACAAAAAAGCCTCTCTGACGGGGAGCCACTGGCGCAGAATTAGAGAAACAGTGTCAGGCTGTTCCATCTCACCGAGAAGCAATCAACCGATATTAGCAGAAGTTTAACATCACTTTAAAAAAGAAAGACATTGACCTACTGAGAGAGTACATGAGTAAATCTGTAGCAATACACTGATTATTACAGTGTCCCCTCAGGCGAATACCTCTCTCTTAAGCCTGAGCGCGGGAACATTTTGTTTTATTACCGTGCGAGATAAGTGGGGGAAAAAAGCCTTCCGTACCTGGGGAATTAAAATGTTCAGCCTTGTCACATCGGTGTCTGTTTTCAATTTCATGCAGGGAGAATAATTAGAACCGTGTTTAAATCGAGCACGAAAGAAAGATGGGTTCAAGTGCAAATTAATTTCAGATTACCACAACAAAGGCAATCAAACCTCAACAAGCTTGCCAACTCCATACTTCCCAAAGGTCCCCAGGTCCCTCCCCGCCTCCAACTCACAACAAAGGAATTTCAGCTCAAATTAAGCTAATGACCCGATACAGAACTTCTGTCTGCCTTTTTTTTTTACCCTGAAAGCTTAGTATTTACATAGAGAAAAGCAGCGCCCGGCTCAACGAAAAAGAAGAGGAAGAAAAGGTGGCAGGGAAAGGTCACCGTACGGTATCAGTGAAGTGACAAAATAAACAGTCAGCGGGTCTGACAAGGCATGCACGTCGTCAAAGTCCCTTTATTTTTTGTGGAAACTATCTGAGTGAATTGACAGTGCTGAAAGAAGCTGGAATTTAGCCGAGGCCCTTCTCATACGAGCAGAATCCAAAACCAAATAGCATGGCTCACCTCCTTCACCTGTCTATCAGCACAGCTTTTATATAAATCCAAGCTCTCGCGCTATCCTATGGGAACCTTCTGGGGAATGACGGGGATAGAGTGCCGAGAACATTCTAGTCAAGCCTCATTACCCCCTCATTACCTTTGCAAAAGCGGAGTGAGAGAAATTTTTATCTGGGGAACAGAAGCTTGGGAATATCATTGAGAGCTCTGTCTGGTTATTGCACAGCCAAGCATGCAGCGCCGCCTCTGCGGGATGAAAGTTTTCTTCCCATTTCACTACGGTAATGATCTACTCATTAAGGGGTTTAAGGTAAATTACCATCACTTATCAGTATGCCAGTCGCTAAGCAGCACTAAAAAAAAGTGTCAGTCAGATGCTCTCCTCAGCCGCCTCTCATGATTGAATGAGGGAAAATATACAGTCGCGGAATAGTGGGCACGTTTTAGGATTCATGTCAATGTTTGCCATATTTTCAGCATGGAGTGAGAGCCTGCCAGAGGGGTTTATCGCCCCACTTTGACCTGCCAAGAACCCTTTGCTGCCGTTTCGCTGGGCTGTTCTTTTAAACTAACACGTTTGTTAATGCATTCTTTTGTCGCGCCGTTTAATTTGTCCATTGATGGTCACGTGAGCCCAGTGTGTGCTGTTGTGTAAGGGGCATCTTCGGAAAGGGTGCAAACGCACTTTTAGTGATAAAAAAGAATGAACACTTTATTATTTTCAGCTAACTGTCTCCCTCTGATGGTCCTTTTCAGTATTCCTTACGGTCTTTGTTCCAAAACACGTACACAGTGGTTTTAAATTGTATTTATTAATTGATCTATTTGTATGCAGTTCTTGTTCATACATGAAGCCATCTCCTCATAATGTCAAGGCATATTTAAGGCCGTTATTATTATTATTATTATTATTATTATTATTATTATTCACAGCATGCACCCCTTTGGTACACACCTGGTATGGGGGCATGATAGCCGTGATGTTAAGCGTCGGGGCAGCTTTACCTGCTGTACCTTCTCAGCATAGACATGGAAAAGGGTGGACGTCTTGAAGGACTTTTCACGCACACCTTTCCATCAGAGGAAAGTCAAACGCAGAAAGGGTATTGGGCATTGCTTCACATGCAGTCATGGTTTGCTGATTACTTATGTGTGACTCCCACCCAATAAAATACCCCATTGCGCAGTTGAAATGAAAAAGTGCACGGGCATAATTTGTCTTATTTTTATTTTATTTTTTAGCTGAGACAGAAAATGGGAAAACATTTCATACATTTAATTTCATAAATCAGAGCCACTATTTAGTATTGCAAAGTGTTCTAGGGGTATTTTGCAGCTCAGCTGTACTGTTTTGTGAAGCAGATGTAATGAAGGCAGATTATTGATGTGATTGAAAAAGGTATTTTATTTTTTGCTGTGCCCGCGTTGCTTTGCGCCTGGCTGGAGTGATGAATTCGATAGCAGCAAGAAAAGAAGGACTTTTCATGAGGACTCACCTTGCCACCACTTGAAGGGTATCACTGCTGGCAGTATAAGTGCCGAGCAATTCCCACCCTACCTCCAATAACACACAACGTAGCCAGTGAGTCTTTGAAAACTATTGCCTGCTTTATTAAACCACAAATCATCAAGAATGAATCCCACTGCCACGTGAACACATGTACAGAAGTGAGCTTTAACAACATCATATAAATGGTTATACCCCATCAGGAATTGTCTGTGGCAAAATATACCTGTTGCCCAATCTCTTGTATACTTCTTCACCCTCTGCTTATAAAAAATGACAGTCTCTGAAAGGAAGCCAATGAAGGACAACACACAAGTCTCCCAAGCCTAAAAACTAGATAACACCTACATAACTCTAACAGCAACAATTCGTTTTCAAGAACCACAAGACGTCAGTTGCGCAATGCTATGTACACCAGCCCCACAAAAGATTAAACATTGTATTGGAACATTCAAAACATTCAAATAAATCTAAATACAATATTTGCACCCAAAAGTAACAGCCTGGGAATTTACATAAAAGAACTCTGTGTGGGTTGAAATAAAATCCAAGAAAGGGTCACGACTGCCAGTAAAAAAGAGGGAATGAATGGCAACTGGCAATCCTTATTTAATGCACAGGCTGGCTTGACACATAAGATAATGTCCACTAGAGACCCAATGTCATTTGTAGACAGAAAATTCGCTTGTTTACCTCAAGGAGTAGTCACCTGGACTTTTCTCTCCTCAACATTGATGCAAACATCTTTGCCAGGGTGTTGGCCTCTAGATTGGACATTCTGTTGCCACACTTGGTTCACACCGATGGGGTGGGGAAGACCCCAACCTGGTCATTAAACCTGCTGACAAGGGGGGCGGGATAGTGATCTTTAATCAAGAACAATACCACATGATGGTCTCCAACCTCTTGGATGATACAGTGAGTTATAAAAAACTAAAGAAAGATCCCCGCAATGATCTAAGTCGGGAAATACAGTCAGTTACAACTTTGCCATTGGAACGGGGATGGTTGACACAAGATGAGTTTGAATTCCTGAATACCTCAGAAGGGCGCACTCCAGCAGTTTATGCTATTCCGAAAATACATAAAGATGCAGACAATCTATTCAATTCATACGAGAAATACTTACCATTGAAAGATCATCCCGCAACACACCTGGGGAATTCATTTTGGAGCTTCTCACTATTGTCCTTGAAAAGAACTATTTCAAGTACAAAGACCAGTTCTTTTTACAGACTCAGGGCACCGCAATGGGCGCGGCATTCGCGCCCAATCTAGCCATATTATATATGGCGATGTGGGAACATCATTTTGTTCTCACAGAAACAAATCCATTTTTGAGCCATATAAAATTATGCCGTCGTTATATTGACAACATATTTCTGATTTGGCAAGGTTCAGCTATTGCTCTCCAAGAATTCTTTCTTTGGCTTAATCTGTGGCATACGCAGATTAAATTTACGATTAGCACCAGTATCAAAGAGATCAATTTTTTGGATCTTAATATATACGTGAGGGATGGAGGTATAGAGTGTTCGCTCTTCAGAAAACCTATGGATGGAAATACATTACTTCATTTCTCTAGTTTTCACCCTAGGGGTCAAGGACAATCTCCCGCATGGTCAATTTCTGCGACTGCGTAGAAATTGCACCTCCATCACAGACTATGCAACTCACGCTGACAACCTTAAAACACGATTGGTTGCAAGAGGGTATCCAAGTAAATTGGTTTCTAAGGCGGCTAAAAGAGCGAGATTCACACCCAGGGAAACCCTTCTTACTTCGAAAGAACCCCATACAGAAGAAAAGCTGGTCTGTGTATTGCTGTACACTACGCATACTTATGCGGTAAAGAAGGTGAGTAAGAAATTTTGGCCCCTTGTCAAATTGGAGCTCACCGATGAACCTTTGCCTTTGTTTGCCATGACGAGACAGAAAAATTTGAGGGACCTGTTTGTGCACTCCAAACCACAGGTTTCTAGAAATAGAACAACGGGTTGGGATTTACGTCCACTAGTAGGACACTTCCCTTGTGGAGGCTGCTCAGTCTGCAGATATACAAAGAAAATAAAGGAGTTTCAAGTGAGAGGCAGAAAATTCAATATTCGAGCCCATACTAACTGCAAAACACCTAATGCCATATATTGTGTGGAATGTCTATGTAGCCTTAAATATGTAGGCCAGACCTCCAGACCAGCCCATATACGGATTGTTGAACACAGGTCTCGTATTAGGTGCCTGTCATGTGAGCACATGTGCAGAAGTGAGCTTTAACAACACATTTATAGACTTCTTATACCCCATCAGGGGTGAAGTTGTTGCTATGGTGAGTAACTTTGTATTGGGAGTCATCCGTTCTTCTATTATGCACAATTTTCTTTCGGAACGGAATTCCAGAGTTTTGTTCAGATGTTAGAAAAGGCTGATCCGCCATATTTTATTTTCAGTTATCTTTTGGCTTCAAGGCCTATCTGGCTGCTTGACCTTGGGCTTCTTCTCGGCCAATGAAGATTTTTATTTTCATGCCAGAATTTCCGCTCCTTGGCTCTGTGCAAAGTGTTTTGAAACAGATTTTTTTTCTTGACTGGTAGTCAGTGTGGTATGATGTGTTCTCTCCCCCTGTGCCGCGGTCTGGATCTGTGGTGCATTTTCTGGTGAGGTAGTCGGGCATTCAGAGGTAAATTCTGTTTGCATAGTTTATTCTTGACATGAATGGTGAGATCATGGCACGTGTTCTCTGTGGGAAGGTGAGAAAGGGGCATATCAGTTTTGATTGTATCTAGGTGGAAGAAGCGTTTCTTTACCACTGCATTGATCTGATGTAACATCAGTAGGTTGGCCATCAAAATTCCGAGAATGTTTACTATTTTTTTTTATGCTTCCGGTCTGGCTTCAGTCTCAGTAGGCCATGGTATATGCAGCTTTATCGAGAGGTTGTTGGGCATGATCATGATTTCAGTTGTGTCTGGATTGAGTTAAAAGATATTTGTGCTCATACAGGTCTTGATTTGTGAGAGGCATTTGGGCAGCTTTTGGTTTTTCCTTGGTGGTTTAGGGTTTGCGGAGTCTGGTACCATCAGCGTAGTTGTATCATGTGAGTCCATCTCCCTTGATGAATTTGAGTGAGGTCATGTAAATGTTGAAAAGTAGTGGTAAGAGGGATGAGCTTTGTTGAACCCTAGTGGTGAGTATGCATGACATTGACTTAAAGGGAGGTTGCCAGATGGTTTCTGTTCTTTCTGTCAAAGACTTAATACACTGTAGTCCAATGTAGCTAATCCCAGTTTTTTTAATAACATTTTCATGAGGGTTGTATGGTTGACTGTGCCAAAAGCCCAAGAAGTAGAATCCTTGGAGTTGCATTCAGTGTTCAGCTTTACATAAAAGCAAAAAAACCAAGGATTTATTTGGTGCTTTAAAAAAAACAAAAACGAATGACCACGTCCTTGTACCTTGGAATGTGCATAGTGAGAATGGGACCATTGCTTTAGAGCAATTGTTTTCAAGCTGGGACATTGACCCCCCCACACCCTCAAATGGTCTGAAGACTGGAGCAGGACATTTCAACGCCACTATTTAGGCGTGAACATTTCGCAGCAGGAGCCAGTTTGGCACAAGTTATTTTGTCGTTTTAATCTGCAACAGTTGCTTATATTAGGCATAACATATTCAGAATGACCCTCCTTAAAAGAACTAACTGGTGCACATGAGATTGATGGAATCTCTATAGCTTAGTGGTTACCTCGTCGGTCTTGCAACCCTGCAGGCCAAGGTCAGAGACAACATTAATACTTGTTTGTTTAACTAAAATAATTTAACTACCGCATCGAAACATGCTGGGCCCAAAAGAGCCCTGCGCCGGACTGGTCGGGCCTAACAGGTCGCGCCAAACTGGCCCGAGCCGAAATGGAGTGTACCGCCCAAAGGATGCTCGGGAGGGTGGGCAGACTCTTTTTAAAATGCGAGTAAGATGACTGTTTTCAATATCTTCAGGACAAACTAAAACCCTACCATCCTGCCCGCCTCCTAGTGATACCAAAAACCAACTCAGTTAGGTTAGGTGGATCATCATTCTCAGCCCTGGCCCCCACTCTGTGGTACTCACTTCCACCCCACATCCAACTCACCGAAGACCTCATGTCTTTCCGCAAATTACAGAAAACTTGTCTCTTCCCCTAAAAATCGACTCTTAAAACAAACAGTATAACAGCAACAATAAACAGTAGCCCACGATTGCTGTATCAAAAATAACAATCCAGCATCGAAACCCGATTGAGAAAAAAGAAAAACTAAAACTGCTAATGTAAATTAATACGGATAAACTGAATAGAACAAATGAAGTGGATGAAAGGAACAAAGTGGATAAAAGGAATGAAGTAGATGCACTGGGTGGTACGGATGCAGTGGATGAAACTGATGAAATGGATGCAGCGGATGAAACCGATGAAGCGGATGAATCAGATGCAGCAGGTGTAACGGATGAAGTGGATGGAAGGGATGAAGCGGATGGAAGGGGTGAAGCAGATGGAAGGGGTGGAAGGTTTGGAGCGGATGGAAGGGGTGGAGCGGGAGTGGAAGGGGTGGAGCGGGGGTGGAAGGGGTGGAGCAGGGATGGAAGGAGTGGACTGAACAGATGGAGCGGGTAGAATGGATGGATGGAACAGACTGAACGGATGGAGCGGGCAGAATGGATGGATGGAACAGACTGAATGGATGGTAGGAGTCGAACAGATAAAACGGATGAGTGGATTGAACAGATGAGACTACCGAGCAGATTGAACAAATAGAAAAATGAGTAGCTTTAACAAAATGGAACTGATCAAATGGACTGAATGGATGCAGGGGATGAAACAGATACAGTATACAGTACAGATGGAGTTGATGAAACAAAAGGAGCTGAGGGAACAGTTAGAGTAGTTGGAATAGATGAAGCGAATGGAACAGGTAAAGTGGGTGAGACAGGTAGAATAGATGGAACTGATGAAATGGATGGAACAGATGGAGTGTATGGAACAGATGGAGTGGATGGAACAGAAGGAGTGGATGGAACAGATGGAATAGATGGAACTGATGGAGTCGAACGAAACATTGGAATGGATAGAACGGATAGAGCAGATGGAATGAAGAGAGAGAACTGAGAGGATGGAATAGATGGAACAGATGGAGTGGAGGGAACAGATGGAGTGGAGGAAACAGATGGAGTAGAGGGAACAGATGGCGTGGAGGGAACGGATGGTGTGGAGGGAACGGAGGGAACGGATGGAACGGATGGAACGTATGGCGTGAGTAAAACACATGGAACAGATCGAATAAATAAAAAGGATGGAACAGATGGAACACACTAAATGGATGGGAAGGATGACATGGATCAACAGATTGGATTGTGGGATGTTTTTATCCACGCATCCAAGCCCTACCTCAAAACTGTGCAGTACTGACATGGAAAACATCATGATGGCCAGAGATTCCCAGAAAATGCCCAGGGAAGTGCATGAAGAATAGGCTGCCACCCATTTTGCCGATGTTATGGGCACAGAAGGGCACTGCCTAAAACCACCATTGGACTACCCACACAGTAGTCTGAAACCATTGGGAATGGCAATGCTGATTGCCAAAAGCAACCTAGAATTGTGGGGAATTCATTTTCTTAAATCCCAAAAATGGGTGCATTACCAGTACTCACCACTATCAGAAAGCCGGCATTTTAAAACAGCACCAGACTTTTTTTCTTTTTCGTGTAAAACTGAATAAATGAACCCAAAGCAGGCCAAAGAAAGACTTACTGAGAGGTGGATCCAATGTAAAGTTATATTCTGAAGTGACTTGAAGGTTTATAACAAGACTGGCTGAGCTGTGGATTTCAGCAGTTTAAGTAAATTTGGACTGAAAGACACTAAAATCTAAATGTTTAAAAGAAATGAGTGACCTACTTTGAGTGTCACATAGGTTGCAATTGTTTAAATGTCATAGTTTAAACTTAGAATCAGCATTTTAGCTGCATATGTAAAAATTGGTAGTTTTATTTGAATGCAGAAAACTGGGTAACTAAAAGTGACATTAGCTGGGGACTGGCTTAAGGAACTGAATTCTGCCCACCAGCTACCCCCGACAGGAGTTGAGACTTGCACAACAGCTGTGTTCCCAGGCCTACCTGCCTTTTGCTGCTCCCACCAAAAGGGATATGACACTTCTCTGATTGAATTACCTGGGCTCTGCAGGAAATTGAACAAAGCCCTGTCCTGACTCAGGCAAATGTTTTATTATGGGGGCCGTAAAAGTGGCTTCCTCCTGGAAGGAAAGGGGAGGAGCACTGCATGTGAGAGCAAGCTGGCTTGGCAGAAACTGGGAGGGGGAGAAACTGGAGACAGAGGCTGAGCTTGAAGAAAGTGGAAAGACTGGTTTCTGTACCATGTGACCTGAAAAGACACACCCCTGTAGCCAGAATATGGTTTTAAAAAAAGATGAATAACTCATAGTACGGACTTGTCATAATTATTTAAATGATACCATAATTCTTGTGATTTTTCTGCCCACATTTTAAGAGGTTTTTAGAACCGGTGGCATGATCTGGGGGCAAACTAGCAGTTAAGAGGGGATTACTTAAAATGTCTGCATGTGAAAAGTCTGATACTTCATCAATTAATGCCTGCATGCCTTGCACACATTTGGGTAAATTTGAGTAAGAATCTGATATTGGTAACTTGACCAAAAAGTGAAATGTGTTGCCATTTCTCAATGCAAGCTCCCAGCAAGAGCAGATTTGGACAGGGTATACCTCCTGTGATATGTGATGGGTGCATGTAATTTTAAACAAATGTGTACCTGTGCAAATATGTCTTTTGGGTCAAAATATAGATTGTGTGTAATTTGACAGGGGTGGGTTCTCTGTATCATAAACAGACCTCATCATGATGACACTTCACTTCATTCCCCCAATCAAGGGGAAGAGGATGAAGTGGCCAATGACAAGTGGAGAGGGGTAGGGCCTAGGAAGCTAGCCTTTCCACCCATTTTCAAAGCACATAAAAGCAGACAGTCAGGACAGATAGGGACATTCAATTCCATTTGCTGCGGAGCATGCTGCCGGACCATACAACATCCAGAGATCCAGACTTCAAATCCATCAGACTCCAGAATCCAGAGAGGCTAGACCAGCAGAGCAGAGCTGACCCAGACCGCTGTTAGCAGAACCAGAGAGCTGACCCAGATCACTGTGAAGAGACCCAGACCAGACCGGAGTCCAGTCCAAAACCTGACCAGATCCGTGGCGAGGCCTAATTCAAAAATATATTGTGAGTACCTAGCAGAACTGTGCAGAACCAATCTCTTAGTTAAAATAATATAATTCAATCTATTTTAATCTAAGTAGAACTGCCTAAAAGCTGTCACCTGTCATTTTCTAGCTGCTAGCTGTCACTTGTCACTTTGAACTTTTAAAATTTCAAATCTGAAAAACGACCTTTACCATATCGCTCATATCTCCGTGACCGTTTGTCTTAGAGACTTGCAGTAACTTTCCCCTGAAAGCTGGGAATCTTGGCTTTTCAACGGACCTAGAATCGCATTCCTATTCCCTATAAATTTGCTGCAATCGCGAAAAACGCACTCGCGAATTTTACCGCGATTTGCAAATTTCTCCACGTGTGAAAACAACAGTTTCCTTGCTAAAAATTTGTTTGCCTCTTAAGAACCATCCCTAAATCATTGCTAGAGTGAGCCTGGACTAATATTAACTAGATACCACTCACCCTGAACCTCTAGAAGGAATTAAAAGCATTTTAGCATATTTTTCACTTCATTGCCAGCACATATAAAAGCATTTTGGGCCTGTGTTTCAAACTTCTGTAGTCAAAGCTTGCTGGGGTGAACTGAATTACATTTGATTGCATTTCTGAGAACTGTGTGCTTTCCTTCCATTTCCTTGCATTGCATAAAGGGGGGGAGGGGATTGCCAGAGAAAAGTGATTACATTGTTTTGTTGAAATCATATTGAGTATTTTCTGTATTGCATTTTCATTCAACATTACATCCATCTGAACTTATATAAAGCATTCTCTACCACCTTATTCTTCTGTTCCTATTCACAAGTGTGCTAGTGCCAGACTATCCATTATTGATTACTGCTCAGATTCAGTGTGATATTCAATTATTAATTTATTATAAAGTGTGATATATATATATATTGTTTAAATTATCAAATTAACCTTTAAACTTGCAAAACAGAACTACTTCTTGGCTCAGTGGGGTCAGGGGAATTCCAAGAGAGGGGTGTTATATAGGGGTAGTCATCCAGAACGCATGAACTGGACATAAAGATATATCAATAAGGGTTTCCATTCAGTATCCCAGACTAGGCATTGACTTAGCTGTAGTGTTGAATTGAATCCTCTTACAAATTGGGGGCTCGAGCGGGACGTTTGGGTTAGATCTACCATTTGTGCAGATTAATACAGCGTGCCCGCTGACCAGATACACATATCCGGTCGGATCACCACGCTGTGTTACGCTGTAAAGCACTCCTCAAAGGAACGCTCTAAGGAAAAGGTCTGTTTTACAAAAATAAAATACAAACTTCTGTAAGTCAGGAAGGAACTCAAATCTCTAGAATGACGACCTTAGTAGACATGAAAATAGCCAGAGAGCACTTCTTACATAAGTTATTTGTGAGAGGTGAGTGGACTCACCAGGACCGCATGGTCTGGTTGCAGGCCATCACGCAACAGGTCACAGAAACAGGGTCAGATATATGGAGAGATCAGGGTCCCTTACATGTGGCCCTGAGTGAACTATACATGGCTCCTAAAGCTAAGGATGAACAAGACAAGATGGTTAGGATAGCGGCATACCTGTAACTATATATGGGAGACATGCAGGATAAAAGTACTGAAAGCCAAGATCTGGCGAATAAGCGACAGATGGCGTTAGAGAAGGTCCAATCTGACCTGGTCTCTTCTGAGCAGGGGCTGCAGGGGAGCCAGGAGTCAGAAAATGAGAGTAGACAGCACATCATTAAAATAAAGAAGGATATGGACATCCTGCAACAGGAAAAGGCTGACCAGGATACCAGATTTCTGGCCTTGCAGAAGGAGTACCAAGAAGGTTTGGACTCCCTACTGCAGAGCCAGAAAAAGCTGGAACAACAGTTAGACTTCAATAGGGCATGTGCTGAGCAGGTAGTCACCCTGCAAAGCCACCTAGATAGGGAGAAGGCAGAGAGCAATAAACTGATTTTGAAAGACCTGGATACCCAGGCAGAGTTTGACCAGGAGCGCCAGAAAGCTGGTGCCTTCCAAAGGCAAAGGCACGACCTGGCGGCACAGATGCAGGCTCTTAGTCAGGAAAGGGATACCTTAGGCCAGGAAGTCTGCCACTTAAAAAGGAAAATGGAAGAAAATCACCTGGCCCTCCAGGGACTGGGTGACCTCCAAAAAGAACACCATAACTTGTTAGAGCACACCAGGAAGGTGGAGGATGCTCTTGCAAGAAAGGAGCAGGCCAATAGGGACACAGCCCAGGAGGTAACCCTCCTGCAGCAAAGACTGGCCCAGTGCTCCAGGACCAATCAGGAAACGCAGAGAGAGAATGAGGCTCTCTGCCAGCACAATGATAGGCTCCAACAACAGGTAGCGATACAGGAGAGACTGATAGAGTCTAGTAAGGCCTTAACTGAGGAAATGAAGGCGCAGGCTCTTGCATTGCAACAGGGAGCAGGGGCGGATAGAGACCAGGTTCGCTGGGAAAGGGAAACTCCTGAGCATAACCTCAGGAGCCCTAGTACCAGAGGCCTTTATCTCTCTCAGTCCCTGGACTCTGCCACCCCATGTCCCCTGGCGCACATGAGCACCGGGCCACAGGGATGGCAGATTACTATCCAGCCAGAAGCATGGGGCTCATAGGCCAGTACCTCCCAGGAATGGATGGGCGGGCATCCGGGTATGGGCACCCAAGCACAGTGCAATTTAGTGGGGAACCCCAGGAGAGTAGGCCCATTAAGGGCATCCTGAAAACCTCTGCCCAGTTAGGTCAGTGGGGGGGGTACCCATCAAATCCTGGCAGCAAGGAGGGATCTGAAGACTCCTCTGAGCGGTACAGGACACAGGAGACCAGGTCCCCACATTCTGCCAGCCATTCCCAGGCTCGCAGAATCCGGGAAAACCTGGAAGAACAGACGGGAACCTCTGGGAGGAGTGCCTCTGAGTCAGAAGATGAATGGACAAGGGTTACCGGAACCAAAAAGGCCAATAAGGCAAAAAGGGCCTTGATTAAGGACCCATTGAAACAGATTAAGGCAATCAGGAGTGTCATCACGCCTTATCATAAGAACGCCAAGTACTCTGTTTGGGAACACTTGGAGCTCTATGAGCAAATGATGGAGACTTTTCATTTGAAGGACAGCCAAAGCTGTATCCAATATGTAAAGTGGACATTCTCCCCAGAGTACTCCAGTTTCTTTGCAGGACTGGAGGACCAAAATCATTCCAGGTGGTCCACCTATAGGGCGGCCATATTAAAACATTTTTCTGTTCACAGAAATCCCCAAGAGGCTCGCAAGGCAGCCTACAATTTGCAGTGTGGGGAGGATCAGGCCCCACAAGATTTTGTGCAAGAACTGAAACGTGCCTTTGCGCAGACCACCAGAAGGGTGCGCACGGATAGCAGAGAATTTATTAATACGTTTTTCCATGCCTTGCCCAAATACATAATGACCCAGCTCGTGAGAGATTTTCATAAGAAAAGATCTTTAGAATGGGTCATTGAACAAGCCACCCGCACCTACGAGGTGCAGAAACCGATGGAAAACAAAAACCAGCCCAAAAACCCCAAAACTAACAGCACCACTGCTGCTGCCAAGGTGGCAGAGGTAAAGGTTGCCCCCGTTTTGGATTTGGAGATGGGGGGGCCTAAAAACCTACCTGCACCTAATAATGCTAGGCCCAGAAGGTCCTCGGGCCAGTCACAAACAGGGAGTCAAGGAGGTAGTCTCACAAATGGGGTCCCTCGCTCTCCTGACTATGTAAGTCCCCGTTACAAGGGAAATCGACCCATCCTGGGTTATGTGTGGACTCCTCCAGCCCAAGGGGGGGGATCCAGCCAAGCACCTAACCCAGGGAACTTCCCTCCCAACTTCCCACAGGAGGGCAGAAATTCTCCAAATCCTGGGCAGAACTTTTTCCCCAGGTATCCACCCAATTTCCAGCCCCAAAATCCTCCACCCTTCTTTCCCCAATTCCCTGAGCCCAGACAACCGAATCCGGGAGAGGGGAGGCCAAGGGTGGAGGGGTATCCAAATCTTCCCAACCAGGGGTACTACCAAAGAAGGGATAGCTACCCTTCCCGGGATCAGCCCAGGGGAGAAAACAGGGCCCCGTATCAGCCTGAGCGGGTTTCCCAGTTAGAGCGCCAGGTTCAAAACATGGCACGGGATCTGGGTCACATACTGAGGGCTCAGCAGAACCCTCAGATCGGCATGCCGGCGCAGAACGCACCCAACTCTGGACCTGGTGCTCCAGAACAATGACGGGGGCAGCACCCCGATAACTCACCGGTTCCCAGGGAGGAGGCACAAAGGGAAGGGGGGTGTAAAGCCTTGGAGGAAGCTTCCTTCCTCACTTGTAAACAGCCCCTGGAAACCCAGGAACCGGAAACAAAATCTCTTGCCCCTGAAAGTCTGCCTCCTAAGGAGCAGAGGGGGGTAGGAGAAACAAAAGACCCAAACAGACTCAGTTTGAGGAGGAGGTACAGATCTTCCAATTTGAGGGAGAGGGATCCTCAGAGGATCCTGGGAAAAGGATCTTCTCCTTCAGAGAGGGGGGAACTCCTCCCAAAGAAAAATGGGTCCCTAGGGATGCAAATCCAGACTGGGGAGATGTGGAGACTGAGCTACCGCCGCCCACCATCTCATCCCAGAACCAACAGCAAGAAAATCCCCTGGTTCAAACCCATCCTGGTGACTGCCTCCAAAAAGGGGGGGCGGCCCGGAACCGGAGCCAGGGGAACCCACAATGGCTCTGATCTCCACTTGCCAATTTTTTCTTTCAGATTCCCAAGGCTCTCCACAGAATTCTGCCCAAATCTCTTCGCTAGCGATGTCCAAAACCAGAACGTTAGCCCACCAGTTGTCCAAAAATGTGCATTATCTGTGCCCCCTTGAGGAGAAAGAGGGAAGATACTATGCCCCGGTACAAGTACAGGGACAGGGTACAATTTTGGCACTGGTGGACACGGGATCTCAAGCTACCCTTCTGTCCAGAAGGGCCTTTGATGAACTGAATGCAGGAAGGGGAGGGAATTACCAAATTCCTCTCACCTCACTTCCTGGACAACTCCAGAACTTTGACGGGAAGGAAATTCCCGTCGAGGGGACGGCAGATTTGGACATTAAAATTGGGCGACACAAGTCGAAACACCCGGTCATAGTTGTGACTCCAGAGGGCACCCCTTGTTTACTAGGGAATGACCTCCTGAGAAGGTTGTCACCCCTAATAGATTGCGTAAACAAGGTCCTCTGGACCCAGACTAGCCGACCCATAAAATTAAAACAGAGTGTCAACCATGTTAGTTTAAACGGCACCTGCCACATGGTTGAACAAAAATCTGACCAAGTAGAATTTCACTTCCAGAATAGCCAAATTCCAGACGTGACAGTAATAGCAGTAGGACAACAGACTGGTGATGGAGGGTCCTCTCTATTTCTGAAAATCAACCTTCCTTCCAGTTTAAGGTGGTATTCCACACTGGAAGGAAACACCCTGAAATTCTTTACCAATCCACAATCAGAAACTCCCACTCCTATAGTCCAGAAAGATGTGAAATCAGCTCAGAGCCTGGCTGATATTCAGCAAATTGGAGAGCAGTTGTTCATCCCTGTTCAGTTAAATGATGGGAAGGACTCTGTTCTCGCTCGAGTGTGTGTGAACAACGGTAAGAGCTTCATCAGCGAAGCCATGTTTCGCCAACTCCCAAAAGATCCAGCCATTCCCACATTCAAACTGATAGACAAATGGGAAATGGACCTGGAAGCACCTAATTCCAAACATCTCCTGCCAAGCAGGTGTATGCTCAAAATCTCCATTGGCAACAAGAGCATAGTCCACAATTGTTGGGTCGTGCGAGACATCCCTGCCGCCTTTTACTTAGGCAGTGACATTCTCAATCGCTTTGCCATTAGTTTGGACCTAATAAACTTCAAAGCTTGGTCCCGATTAGCGGATAATCCCATGGGCTTTGATGATCCAGAAAAAGCATTTAGGTCAGCTCAATTGCTACCTTATGCAGTTGAAATTCAGATCAAAGAGGAAGTCACCATCCCAGAAAGGACCCGACAATTCTCCCTGGAAGTGAAAGCTAAAAGAGGACAACATTTGAAAAACCCTGATGCTTACATACATCTAAACGCTTCTCTCCAACAGCAAGGGTTGGGGGTAAACCCAACTCCATTAGTCAACATAGAACATGACACCATTCTAATAGAGGTGGATAACAGCGACTTAAAGAGTATTACTCTAGCCGCAGGCACCATTATTGGAATGGCGGTTGATGACCGACATTTTTCCATCGATTTAGGTAATGAACTGTTAGGGCCAATCCCCAAGGACTGCTTTGAAAGTGACAGTGATGACAATACAACACCAGACAGGATTTTTACCCGGCATGGGGGGAAATTCCTGGTGTACACTTCTTGCCATTATGGTAAGGAAGATGTGACTTGTGACTTCAGGAGGGATGAGGTGATTTTCCAGGTCCATGAGGGCTGCCTTTCCCACCTGAAGCCTCCAGTCCAAATCAGCACTCTGACCAGGGACTTCTCCACCCAGCTGGAGGAGGCCGCTGAGATAGCCAAACCAGAAGTCTTTCCAGGCTTCAGGCAGATGGTGGAAGAGAGAGTCAACCTAGCTGATGCCTGTGTGACTCTGGAACAGAAGCAAAAGTTGAAACAAGTTTTCTTGGATTTCCAAGATCTCTTTGCGGTAGACTCATATGACTGTGGCCGCACCGACATCCACACAATAACAATCCCCACGGACCCTGGCATGACTCCTGTGTTTGTGAAGCAATATCGCTTGCCTCTCGCATCAATGGAGTCCCTTACTGAAATAATTAAGAACCTTGAGTCCCGGGGAATAATCCGTCCAGTCCACAGCACCTTCAGTAATCCGGTGCTGGGAATATTGAAGCCAAACGGCCAGTGGAGACTCTGCGCCGATCTCAGGGAGCTCAACAAACGGGTCCATATTTCGCGATGGCCTCTGCCCTACATTGACCAAGGGCTGGCCCAGATCCAGGGGTCACAGGTATTCACTGCAATAGACCTGACCAATGGATACTGGACTGTGCCTGTCAGTAGGGAGGACCAATACAAGCTGGCTTTTACCTTTGGGGGCCAGCAGTACACATGGACCCGGACTCCCTTCGGATACCTTAACTCCGGTAATGAGTTTAACATTTTCCTACATAAGGCCATGCGCGACCTGGGTGCGAGGGGTGACCTGGCTTATGTAGATGATGTCCTCATCAAAAGTTCATCTGTGGAGGAACACATAGCGGAGATCCGTTATGTTCTGACCCAGTTGAGGGCCGCCGGAGCAAAACTTTCATTTCAGAAAGCACAGTGGTGCAGAACCCGTGTTAATTTCTTGGGCCACGAGATTACTCCTCAGGGTCTCTGTCCCCAGGAAAAGAAAGTGGAAGCACTTCAGAAACTGAAAGACCCCACAACTCTGCAGGAACTAAGGAGCCTCCTTGGACTGACTAATTACAGCAGAAAGTTCATTGAGGGCTACGCAGAGATCACCAGACCCCTGATTCATCTCCTGAAGGGGGGGTCGAGTGGGAATGGGGTCCAGAACAAGCCGAGGCAGTAAAACAACTCAAAAGAAGCCTCTCACAAGCGCCTTGCCTAGCTTACCCTGTCAGAAACAAGGAGTTCTTCCTGGAGACGGGGTTCTCTAATACGTGCTTGACAGCAGTATTATACCAAAAGCATGACAAGGTAAATAAAGTAATCTCCTATGCGAGCAAAACTTTATCCTCTGTGGAGGAAAAATTCAATGATTGTGAGAAGGCACTCCTGGCAACGGTGTGGGCATTGAGGAATTACCACCCGTTTATCCAGGGGGAACACATCATAGTGGAGACTCCACACCAGCCTCTGCAATATCTCCAAAGTGACAGAATCCGGGCCGGAAATGTGAGTAATTCCCGAATTACTTCCTGGATTCTGTCAATGCAAGGCTTTCCTGTGGAGGTCAGATATGGCCAAAACAAGAAAAGTCCCCTCGCGGAAGGTCTGGCTGACTTGCATGATTGTGCCAGAGAAAACTGTCTCGAGGACGAAAGTCTAAAAATAAAGGACAACATGGAGGCATACCTTAATTCCCCCCACAAAGTCTTTGAAGAAGACAAGTGTGAGGGAATGCCCACTGTATATGTGGATGGATGCTCTTACCATGTTGACAACAACGGGGAGAAAGAACTGGTGGCCGGCGTAGGGAATGCATGGGTGAAGGAGTTTCCAGAACCCTCCGCTGGATACAAAATTGGTCCCCGAAGTAGTCAGGTGGCAGAATTGATGGCTGTGCATCAGGCCATCCTCACTGCTTTCCAGCATCAACTCCACGAACTGGTCATAATCACAGATTCGGATTATGTACAGAACGGGTTCGTTGAGCACCTGGTTAATTGGAAAGCCAGAGGCATGTTATGTGCTAACAACATGGGAAGTTGATTCAAAACATTGATGATCTGGTCACCTCGAATGAGATGACCATCTATTGGAAAAAGATCAAGGGTCATTCCAAAGTAGAGGGACCAGACAAAACTGGAAATGACTTAGCTGATCAGCTGGCCAAAACCGGGGCCATCCAAGGGGATCTAATTGAGATTGAGTCCCTGTTGGGGGAAATCCAGGTCACTGCTATCACTAGGTCCCAGACAAATGCTCACAACGACCTTTCAATTGCACAATGGAGTAAGGAGACCCCTGATGCTGATTTGATTACCGCTCAGAAGGGGGATCCAATAATTGGTAAATTTTACCAGCACCTTGAGGACCCTGAGAACTTTCCCCTGACGGATACCGATTATATTGGGAAAGAGGACCTAAGAGTGTTGATGAAATGTCCAAAAATGTTCCGAATCCAAGACGGTTTGCTGGTAAGGAAATCCAAAGCTGGCCACGATCAGTGGGTGGTTCCTACCTCATTCCGAAGCCTGATGTTAAATCACGCCCATGATGCGGCCACCGCCGGTCATAGGGGGTTTCACACAACATTGGAAATCTTAAGAGAGGTTGCATACTGGCCACACATGGGGCAGGACCTTGACCAATACTTGAAGGGGTGTCTTGTGTGTGCACAATTTCAGCCATCATCCCTCACGCACCGTGCACCGCTCCAAAAGAGGGGGATGACACTGCCATGGTCAGATTTGCAAATCGACTTTGTAGGCCCTGTGATTCGCTCGACTAGATGAAACAAGTACATGTTGACCGTTACATGCTTGTTTACCAAGTGGGTGGAATGTCTCCCAGCCCCAAATTGCAAGGCAGAAACTGCAGCTGCCCTGATGATTAACCACATCTTTTCCCGTTTCGGTCTACCTCAAAGGATTGAGTCAGACAGGGGTAGCCACTTCACCAGGGAAGTAATGACAAAGATGTGGGAGATACTGGGGGCCAAAAGGAAGTTGCATATTGCTTACCGGCCAGCTTCTTCTGGGGCAGTAGAGAGATATAACCGAACCATTGTGAGCATATTAAAGAAGTTTGTGGCAGATTCTGGGCCAAGTTGAGATATCCGATTACCTCTGGTCCTAATGGCCATCAGCTCTACCCCTTCATCTGCAACCAAAATGTCACCATTTGAGTTGATGACTGGGAGCAAGATGGTGCTTCCTCATCATTTGCTCTACAGGACCCAAGAGCAGACACTGATAAATGCCTCCACAACTCATGAGTATGTGGAGAATTTAATGAAACACCTTCAACATGCTTTTGCTTATGCTCAGCGGAATCTAGAAAGATCAGCTGATAGCATGAAGACCCACTATGACCTGAAGACTTCCAGGAAGGAATATCAGGTGGGGGACCGGGTCTATCTATACAATTTCCAAAGGAACCAGGCCAAGCAGCGAAAATTTTTGCCTACATGGAAGGGACCCTTTGAGACTATAGACAAAATCTCCCCTGTGGCCTATAAGATCCGCATCCCCAAAGGCGGTTTGGCAGAGGGGGAAGACAAGTGGGTCCACATTAACCAGTTGAAGAATGGCCATCCCAGGCACACTCTGCAACAACTGGAGGAATCCTCTGGAATCCTAGAGGGTACTGTCTCAGATTAATTCAGTTCTAACTTAAAATATCCTACATATCGCCTATAAAATTCTGAGTTTCTCAATGTGGGTGTTTCCGTTTTTGAATGCAAAAAGAAATGTGCATGTCCATATGTTTTGACTATAAATTTATATGCCTCCCCACTATATCAATGGTGGGGGAAAAATGTCTATGAATAGGTATTGCCGCTCTTCCTTTGTCGTCCTAGGAGAAAGAAAACCTGGAGACGGGCCAAGGAAGACGATCCGGAGACCAGGAGCAGAGACGCAAGGGGCCCAGTGTACCGCCCAATACTCCCATCAGGACCGGCGAGGAGAACCGATCGATTCGACCGGATGGAGGAAAAGATGCTGAAATGTGACATCTATTGGAAGAAGATGAGGAAACATCCCAGGTCTTGCGAGTCCCATCAGTGAAACAGAATGGCCATCGCAAGAGGGGGGCTTGTGGGATGTTTTTATCCACGCATCCAAGCCCTACCTCAAAACTGTGCAGTACTGACATGGAAAACATCATGATGGCCAGAGATTCCCAGAAAATGCCCAGGGAAGTGCATGAAGAATAGGCTGCCACCCATTTTGCCGATGTTATGGGCACAGAAGGGCACTTCCTAAAACCACCATTGGACTACCCACACAGTAGTCTGAAACCATTGGGAATGGCAATGCTGATTGCCAAAAGCAACCTAGAATTGTGGGGAATTAATTTTCTTAAATCCCAAAAATGGGTGCATTACCAGTACTCACCACTCTCAGAAAGCCGGCGTTTTAAAACAGCACCAGACTTTTTTTCTTTTTCGTGTAAAACTGAATAAATGAACCCAAAGCAGGCCAAAGAAAGACTTACTGAGAGGTGGATCCAATGTAAAGTTATATTCTGAAGTGACTTGAAGGTTTATAACAAGACTGGCTGAGCTGTGGATTTCAGCAGTTTAAGTAAATTTGGACTGAAAGACACTAAAAATCTAAATGTTTAAAAGAAATGAGTGACCTACTTTGAGTGTCACATAGGTTGCAATTGTTTAAATGTCATAGTTTAAACTTAGAATCAGCATTTTAGCTGCATATGTAAAAATTGGTAGTTTTATTTGAATGCAGAAAACTGGGTAACTAAAAGTGACATTAGCTGGGGCCTGGCTTAAGGAACTGAATTCTGCCCACCAGCTACCCCCGACAGGAGTTGAGACTTGCACAACATCTGTGTTCCCAGGCCTACCTGCCTTTTGCTGCTCCCACCAAAAGGGATATGACACTTCTCTGATTGAATTACCTGGGCTCTGCAGGAAATTGAACAAAGCCCTGTCCTGACTCAGGCAAATGTTTTATTATGGGGGCCGTAAAAGTGGCTTCCTCCTGGAAGGAAAGGGGAGGAGCACTGCATGTGAGAGCAAGCTGGCTTGGCAGAAACTGGGAGGGGGAGAAACTGGAGACAGAGGCTGAGCTTGAAGAAAGTGGAAAGACTGGTTTCTGTACCATGTGAGCTGAAAAGACACACCCCTGTAGCCAGAATATGGTTTTAGAAAAAGATGAATAACTCATAGTACGGACTTGTCATAATTATTTAAATGATACCATAATTCTTGTGATTTTTCTGCCCACATTTTAAGAGGTTTTTAGAACCGGTGGCATGATCTGGGGGCAAACTAGCAGTTAAGAGGGGATTACTTAAAATGTCTGCATGTGAAAAGTCTGATACTTCATCAATTAATGCCTGCATGCCTTGCACACATTTGGGTAAATTTGAGTAAGAATCTGATATTGGTAACTTGACCAAAAAGTGAAATATGTTGCCATTTCTCAATGCAAGCTCCCAGGAAGAGCAGATTTGGACAGGGTATACCTCCTGTGATATGTGATAGGTGCATGTAATTCTAAACAAATGTGTACCTGTGCAAATATGTCTTTTGGGTCAAAATATAGATTGTGTGTAATTTGACAGGGGTGGGTTCTCTGTATCATAAACAGACCTCATCATGATGACACTTCATTTCATTCCCCCAATCAAGGGGAAGAGGATGAAGTGGCCAATGACAAGTGGAGAGGGGTAGGGCCTAGGAAGCTAGCCTTTCCACCCATTTTCAAAACACATAAAAGCAGACAGTCAGGACAGATAGGGACATTCAATTCCATTTGCTGCGGAGCATGCTGCCGGACCATACAACATCCAGAGATCCAGACTTCAAATCCATCAGACTCCAGAATCCAGAGAGGCTAGACCAGCAGAGCAGAGCTGACCCAGACCGCTGTTAGCAGAACCAGAGAGCTGACCCAGATCACTGTGAAGAGACCCAGACCAGACCGGAGTCCAGTCCAAAACCTGACCAGATCCGTGGCAAGGCCTAATTCAAAAATATATTGTGAGTACCTAGCAGAACTGTGCAGAACCAATCTCTTAGTTAAAATAATATAATTCAATCTATTTTAATCTAAGTAGAACTGCCTAAAAGCTGTCACCTGTCATTTTCTAGCTGCTAGCTGTCACTTGTCACTTTGAACTTTTAAAATTTCAAATCTGAAAAACGACCTTTACCATATCGCTCATATCTCCGTGACCGTTTGTCTTAGAGACTTGCAGTAACTTTCCTCTGAAAGCTGGGAATCTTGGCTTTTCAATGGACCTAGAACCGCATTCCTATTCTCTATAAATTTGCCGGAATCGCGAAAAACGCACTTGCGAATTTTACCGCGATTTGCAAATTTCTCCACGTGTGAAAACAACAGTTTCCTTGCTAAAAATTCGTTTGCCTCTTAAGAACCATCCCTGAATCATTGCTAGAGTGAGCCTGGACTAATATTAACTAGATACCACTCACCCTGAACCTCTATAGGGAATTAAAAGCATTTTAGCATATTTTTCACTTCATTGCCAGCACATATAAAAGCATTTTGGGCCTGTGTTTCAAACTTCTGTAGTCTAAGCTTGCTGGGGTGAACTGAATTACATTTGATTGCATTTCTGAGAACTGTGTACTTTCCTTCCATTTCCTTGCATTGCATAAAGGGGGGAGGGGATTGCCAGAGAAAAGTGATTACATTGTTTTGTTGAAATCATATTGAGTATTTTCTGTATTGCATTTTCATTCAACATTACATCCATCTGAACTTATATAAAGCATTCTCTACCACCTTATTCTTCTGTTCCTATTCACAAGTGTGCTAGTGCCAGACTATCCATTATTGATTACTGCTCAGATTCAGTGTGATATTCAATTATTAATTTATTATAAAGTGTGATATATATATATATTGTTTAAATTATCAAATTAACCTTTAAACTTGCAAAACAGAACTACTTCTTGGCTCAGTGGGGTCAGGGGTATTCCAAGAGAGGGGTGTTATATAGGGGTAGTCATCCAGAACGCATGAACTGGACATAAAGATATATCAATAAGGGTTTCCATTCAGTATCCCAGACTAGGCATTGACTTAGCTGTAGTGTTGAATTGAATCCTCTTACAGGATGGAGTAGTTTATGTATATGAAGGATCGAATGATGGAATGAATGGAAAGACTAGTAAACTAATTGATGAACCAGACAAAATGTATGATGAGACTAAGCTGAATGAACGGACAGAGTGAATAAAATTGATAGAATAGATGGTACAGATGAGCGCTCAACCTCAAGCACCTTACTGAAAACCACCATATCACACCACTATGCTTACTCTCTCCTATACACCACCACTCAACTAGAACACAGCGATACTATGACTCATTCGGTATAGCTGTTCTCATACTAACACCCGCCACATACTCCTCATCATCCTAAGCGTCTCCTCAGGCCTAACGCATCCAGAAATCAGTCTGGGTATCAACCCACCAGAATGAACACATATTCCTGACCTCACAACCACCACACCTACCGCTATGAAGCAGCTATCATACAAGTGCCACACCAGCTGCACACATATCCAGTGCACCCACACACCTTATGACTCTCTCTCCCTCTCTCTACTGACTTGAACTGCGGTTCCCGAGGGCGTTCAAGCTACCAACGCTTTGAGATCATACCAATGATACATAAGGCGCTATATAAATGCAAAGTAACATATCATAACATAACATCAGGGATTATTCGTGGCAGGCATCTACTTTTTGCCAGTGCTGGAAATGGGAAACATTTTCTGGGGGAACCGTCTAATCCTTGGAGCGGTGGGGCTATGGGGACGAAGGGGCGGGCAGAGGGGCATGGTGCCATGCTCAGTCACACAATACAGTATCTCTTCAGATAACCCAATCCTGGCAAATTGCATAAACGCAAACAGCAGTATGGGAACATAAGCAAGTTCAGAATTTTTTATTTTAAAAATGTCTTATTGTGAGTCAGTAAGAAACCCCTTTGCGCGGATAATGGAAGTTGGGCTCTGCAGTTGGTCACAATATTCACCCTAAGAAAAAACTTTCTCTACATTACAGGACATATATACTAGTTTGACAGCTGCAACAAGCAGATGAGGCTTTGGCTGTTTCTGTATTCAATTGCTCATGCTGAGTTTCCCATAAAAGTCTGTTGAAACATGGGTTGCTCGTACGTGTGATCAGATACTGTTCCGCAGCACATCCAGACCACTTTTAGAAGACTTGGCAGTGCTACAGAGTCTTCTGAAAGCCACCTGCTCATTTTAGTGTGGATGGGAGTGTAATGGGCAAGCCTCTGGGGCTTCTTATGGTGGTGGCTAGTATAAGTTTGAAGTTATGATGCATAACTCAGTTTTGCTAATAAGTGGACCTGAGCAACAAAGAACTGTCATAAATTACCAAACATATAAATTATGCTCTCTCCCGTGAACCAATAAGGCCAGGAGGCAGAGAGACACATGATAGACTGTCCAATTCTGGGGGTAGGAGTACTTTTACAGTACTCACCTACATTGTAAAAATGAGTGATGTCATTTGGGATATATAAGGGGGTACTGTATTAGACACAGGATTACACAGACACACAAGAATCGAGTAAGACAGGAGAAAGAGGATGGAGGTAGCTGATCCCATTCAGGAGCGTGCAGAGACCAGACCCTTGCTTTGCTGTCGAGAGAGACCCGAGATCCAGCTGGCTGTCCAGAATCCCATCAAGGAGTGTGCAGAGACCAGACCCCTTACCTAGCTGTCCAGAGGGTCCTGAAATCCCACTGACTGTCTATCATCCCAAACCAAGGCTTACATTGTAATTAGCAAATCACCCGAGTCCCAAATTGCATACCCCTTTCCTTTTGCAACCTAACCCCATTTAAAATCCCATAGCAAATCCCTGAAAACTGAATTTGTCCGCATTCCCCACAAAATTCCTATTTGCATCTGTACTATTGAAAACCCTAAACCATAGTTCCATTGCGAGCAACCTCTATTGCTAGCATTTTACATGTTATGCACCTCTGTTCTGGTCAATGAAAACCGATTTCCGATTTTGACTGCTAAACCCCTTTCCTTAGCTGCTTGTCACTGCAAATCCCGTATAAAAACGAATTTCCATTGACTGTTTGTATTTTTCTTTTGCAATTGCTTCCTTGTCCCAGAACTGATTTTTCTAACTTATTTCCACGTTGCCCTGGTGGATTGTTAAATAGTCTTTAAGCTTCCTCATCTCCTCAAGTGCAGCTACATGAGTTTCCTCTCTAGCTGTCCCATAGCAGTTGTGAGTAGTTGTGCGAGTAAGCAAAATCCGATTCTGCTGTTTTGCTCATAAAACGGGTTTTCATTTTATTTTCTGGCTTCCCATCTTGGGGTGGTGGGCTTTATTCCAAATATGCTTTTTCTCCCTCTATCCTTACTCCTTGCCACTGCCTTCCGCTCAAAAGGAATTCAGTTAGCTGATGTTTGGGGGTGAGTGTTGCAGGGGGAAGTGCTAAACATTAGTGCTATTCATTGCTTTAAAATATTTATTTCTCCTGTGTTGCCATTACAGATCCATGTGAACTGTGCTAGGATTTTGAACTAATTGGTCTGTATGCATCATTGCATTTGTATTGCCACAACCTTGGGTGGCTGCTGTGAGAGTCTATTTTGAATATTTTTCCTTTTCCATTAAATAATAAATGAATAAATATCTTATTGATACACACCAGCCTGGTCCCTAGTCCATTGTGACACGGGGTGTTGGAAAAGGTGGGTGCGAGATGGGTTGGAGGTCTACTCAAAACAAATCTGTGGTTTATTAAAGATAAATAGTGTTTTATTGTGTGCCACATTGTTAAAATGGATTTCTGAACTCTGTCCTGGAGGGGCAGACGTTCAGAAGGCCAGCCTAGTTTCTTGGAATAGGGTAACCTCTGGACAAGCCAGACCAATCAGGGTAGTGATGGCGGCAGTCAAGACTAGGTCTCAAGAGGGGTGAGGGTGACTGAAAGCCTGCAATGAGCACACAAAGCAAGGATGCTTACAAATTACTCCAGGCAGGTGTTATATTAAAAATATAGACACATTTATTACAAGGCCTTTGTAACATCGACCATAGTAAAGAATCACGATAAAACTCAAGTAAACCAACACATCACAATCAATACAATATATATACAAGAACGAGGGGTCTAACGAGTTAGGAGCACGAAATATGCAGACCACCTAGATGAGGAGGAAAACAGGCAGTGCAAGTAATCGTTAGGCCCAGTTCAACATCAGAGACCACCTAACTAGAAGGAAGTCCGAGCCCTACGAAGAGTGGAGCCTTGTGCTCAAAAGTACCTGCACACGCAGGTGCCAACGGGCCAAGGAGTGTCTCTTCGGGGAAATCAGGCAGTTCAGAGAGGTGAACAAACGATGGCGAACAGACCTCTGCTACTCAAGAGCAGCCTCCACTTGTGGGCAGAAGCAGGGCACGAATACGGAGAAAGGGGTGCTGCTTTTCAACAGCGGGGGAAAGCCACAGGCTTCTGCAGGAGGGAGACCGGTTCAGGGTATTGACTACTCACCGGTCCCCGATGCAGGCAGACCCAGGCTTCTCCAAGTTAGTTTCTTCGCTGGCAGGTTCAGATGGGATCAGAGGGTTGTCTCGGTGCCGTGTAGATTCCGCGGCAGCAGAAGTCAGGGTCGAGGGTGTCCCAAACGCAGCGAACACGCACAGATGGTTACCTCAGCAGGGCGACTCAGCAGCCGCTTGTATTCCAGGCCTAATGTACACTTCTCACTTCAGACCTGGGAACGCCAAGTGGACGAAGCATGTGAGAGGGTTGAGGGCTCGGATTTCAGCAGCAGCCAGACGGCAGTAACAGAGCAACGTTCCTGTGTAGGCAGGTCAGTCCGCTGGATGGCCCAGGGACGCTTCCGAAGGCATACGTACAGGAGTTGGTGAAGATGCTGAGAATAGTTGTTCCCACTATTCTAAAGGGTCGAAGCGCCAGTATAGGCCTTCTCGTTCGATCAGAGGCAGAGGGGTCTCACAGGTCGACAGCACTGTAGGGTGCCAAACCTTCAGCGGGTCACCAGCGATTCCTCGACTCAGCTTCTTAGTTGCAGGATACTTGGCTCCTTTATCCTTTGTTCGTGAGAACTCCGGAGATCGACATGGTAGTGGTGTTTCCAGCCTCCTCTTATCCAGGGTTCCCTTCACGCCAAAACTGAGAGGGCCCAATGGGAGATGTGCTCACAAAACACTCACACCGTACGTGGACCTATCACGCACCACGGTGGTCCCAGGCATTCAAGACACACTAGACTCTCTGGCACCCAGGATGTGTATTGGGACCAGACATCCCAGCCCACATCCTGGAGGCTCACAACAGGCCTGTAGAAGCCAGTGAAAGCATCTGTGTTTTGCGGGAACGTACATGCCCAAATAAGGATGGCCCCAGGTCGGCTCGACCTGGGGAAGGTGAAGGTGAAGGGGCAAGACGGTCAGCGGACAGGACAAAGAACCTCATGGTCTGGCCATTTTGGAAGCCAGGCCACCCATTTTGGCCAAACGCAAGAAGCGCGGTTAACAGGGCAAAAGGGAGTTCAAAACACAAAGAAACGATCGCTGCCACCAGTCCCGTCCATGACATACTTGTACAGTTCGTTATAAATCCATCGAGAGTTTCTAGGGCCTGTAGAATGACTAGAGACCCAAGCTTACAGTGCCCTCTTGTGCCATGTTGCGCGAAAGCTGCAACATGAGAAAAGAACTATGGAAAACGTTTCCCTGTACTGACTGTCTTAAAGGTATGTCGTCAGTTTCCCCGTAAGAATGGAGCGAAAGCCCAGAGGAGTGCGGCGGAAGGCTGCGCTTCTCTGGCAAAGTCTAGATCAGGGTGTAAAACAACAGCAAAAAATTTTGGGGGTTGCCACATGGAAGGAAACCTACCTACAATATGAAATCTTTCCGAACACTCGCCCCTCCCAGACTAAGGACAGGGGGAACTAATCCACCCCTGGATGAGTCTCTTGTTCAGGTCGGTTAAACATTCTGGACAACCCATCAGCATTGCTATGTTGGACACCTGGCCTATGCTCAATAGTGAAGGCAAAGCCTTGTAGACTTATGGACCACCTAAGCAACTTTGGATTCTCTCCATTCATGTTCATCAGCCACTTTAAGGGCTTATGGTCAGTTTGCACAGTGAAGTGGGTCCCATAGATGTAGGGCCTCAGCTCTGTAGGGCCCACACAACAGAGAAGCATTATTTCTCTACTGTGGACCATCTGAGCTCTCTGTCCTTAAACTGGCGACTAAGGAACCCAATAGGGTGTTCCTTACCCTTCCCATCTACTTGCGATAGTACAGCTCCTATCCCAGTGTCAGAGGCGTCTGTCTGCACAATAAAAGGTCTTTGATAATCAGGGGCCCTGAAGACAGGGGCCTGGCACAAGGAGTCTTTTAAGCCGTTGAAGGCCTTCTCACACTCGTCGGTCCAAGTTACCTTCTTGGGTTTCTTCAGAGTGGTGAGGGCAGTCAGAGGGGCAGCTATGGTGCCATAGTCTGCCATGAAGTTGTGGTAATACCCGGTGAGTCCTAGGAAGGCTCTCACTTGGGTCTGTGTAGTGGGGGATAGGCCAGTCTTGTACTGCTTGTACTTTACTGGGAAGAGGCTGTATCCTTCCTCCACCTACTTCATGTCCAAGGTAAACCACTGAGCCTTGTCCAATCTGGCATTTACTAGCCTTTATGGTCAAGTGTGCTTTCTGAAGAGCCTGTAGCACAATCCTGAGGTGTTTCACATGGTCTTCCCAGGTGGCGCTGAAAACTGCTATATCATCCAGATATGCAAGACAGAATTCTTCCAACCCATTCAACACATTATTCACAAGCCTCTGGAAAGTGGCAGGTGCATTCTTTAGGACCAAAGACTACTAGAGGGTTCAATCACCCCAAGGTCTAACATTTTGTTGACCTCTGCCTTAATGTAAGACCGTACTTTGTCTGACATCCTGTATCCTCTACGTTTGGTAGGAACACTGTCTCCTGTGTCTATGTTATGTTTGCACCAAGGTGTCAAACCAGGGGACTGCGAAAACAGGGGGATAACTGCCTAAGCAAATTTTTCACCTCAGCCTGCTGATCAGAAGTCAGGTGAGGGGCCACTCGGACACCCTCAAAGGAGCTATCTGAAGGACCGCTTTGGAACAGGTCTGGGAGAGGTTCAGACTCCTCTTCCTCAACATCTGAAGCCAGTAGCAGTGCTGCGATTTTGACTCTTGGGACGAAAGCCTTCAGCCTATTTACGTGGAACACTTTTGGAGCCTGTCCAGGCCTTCCAAGGTCCACTAAATAGTTGACCTCACCCAGGGGCTCCACCACTGTGTAAGGGCCTGACCATTTGTCCTGTAAAGCTCTAGGCCTTATGGGATTCATGATCAGGACTTGCTGACGAGGTGTAAAGTTGATGAGGGAAGCTTTCTGGTTGTACCAATGTTTCACCAGCGCTTGTCCCGCCTTCAACTTGTCACTAGCCAGACCCATCAGAAGTACCATCCGTTTTCTGAGCCCTAACACATAGTCTACTACGTTGGTAGTAATAGGGGGAGTGGGCATCTCCCATCCCTCCTTGACTATGGCTAAGGGTCCCCGCACAGGGTGACCAAACAGAAGTTCGAAGGGGCTGAAGCCAACATCCTCCTGTGGTACCTCTCGGTAGGCAAACAGTAAGCATGGTAAAAGAAGATCCCATTTTCTTCTTTGAGGTTCTTCCAGAGCCCCAATCATACTCTTTAACGTTCTGTTGAACCGTTCCACCAGACCATTGGTCTGGGGGTGGTATGCGGAAGAGAACTTGTAAGTGACCCCACATTCCTTCCACATAGCCTGCATATACTTTGACATAAAGTTGCTTCCTCTGTCAGACATAACTTCTTTAGGGAATCCAACCCTGGTAAAGATGCCAAGTAACGCTTTTGCAACTGACTTGGCAGTTACAGTTTTCAATGGGATGGCCTCAGGATATCTGGTAGCATAGTCGACCAGCACCAGGATAAACCTATTGCCTGAGGATGTTTGCGTTTCAAGGGGACCAACGATGTCGATCCCTACCCTTTTGAATGGTATTCCCACAACTGTGAGTGGTACCAATGGAGCTTGGATTGTTGAGCCACTCTTACCAGATAACTGGCAGGAGGCACAACTCCTGCAGTGACTTTCTACTTGCACCCCCATCTTGGGCCAGTAGAAGTGCATGGAGAACCTTTGCTTGGTCCTCTTAATACTAAGGTGACCAGCAAGGGGCACTTCATGCGCCAGCTGCAGGAGGAAGGGTCTTACAGCAAGGGGAACCACCAACCTCCTATGGTCTCCTTCTGTAGACTCGGTGGGCTCACTGTACAGGAGTCCACCTTCCCAATAAATCTGATGCTTCCCAGGAGGTTCACCCTCAAGCTGGGAGCAGGCCTGTCTCCTTAGGCCTTCCAGAGATGGGCACTCACGTTGTCCTTTACTGAACTCTTCCCTGTCAGGACCACCTTCTACTAACAAGTCTTTTAGTTCAGGATGGTCATTGGGGTCAAATACTTCAGGTATCGCCGCCTCCTCGTCAGGTCCGGGCAATTGACCAACTTCCTCCACCGCAGTGGTAGGTGAGTTCAGGGGAATATTTTCTTTCCCTCGTTTTGGTTTCTTTACTCCTTTAGCCTTGGGTTTCCCCTTTGGCTGGGGCAGTGCATTGGTCTTGGCCAATGCTGCCCGTGTTTGAGACCGTATGCAGGGTCTGTCGGCAGTGTCTCCCACAAGCCCTAAAGCTCTGAGATCGTTCCCCAACAAGACCTTTCCTGGGACGTTCCTCTGAGTGCTCACTGGAATCCTGACTGCTGTACCATTGAGAGTAAGATTTACAGGTATTACTGGAAACATGCGAGGTGGGCCATCAGCCAACGTAATGGGCATCAGAGTACCTCTGGCAACTTCTTCTGAGTCTACCAAGATAGAATGCGCTACAGTTTGACTGCACCCACTATCACTAAGAGCTGGAGTATCGACTCCATTGATCAGCACACTGTCTTTAAAGTAGTGCTTGGTGTTATCTGGAATCCTAGCATAAGCCTCTGCGACTTTAGCCTCCCAGGAACCCAGGGAAACTAAAACTACCTCAGCTTCTATCCCACTGGGTAAGGAGTCTGAGGAGAAGGATGCTCCTGTAATCTCTTCTTCCTCGTAGGAGGAGAAGGCCAGATTAGTGGAGTGGACCCCCAAAGGTTTAACCTTACACCGGGGATCCCCCTTCACGTGGGCAGTTGCTCCACAAGCAAAACAAGATTCATTGGGTCTGTTTACATAGGGAGGCTTACTATAACTAGAGTTCTGTTTCGGAGGCTGACCTCCACTACCCTGTGAGTTCTCTTGTGTCTTACCCTTATTTTTCTTTTTCTGGCCCTTTTGAGAAGAAGATTTATCAGATTCCCCACCCTCCTTATCTTTGGACTTTTTCCCTTCCTCCTTCTTACCAGGATGAGTTTTGTCCTTACTTGACACTCAGTGTGACGCCCATAAATCTGCTGCAATGGCAAGTGTCAAGACCGGTGGGGGGGTCTGTACTTCCGCTCTCTATATGGTAGAGGAGAGGCACAGAGGACCCCAGCCAAGATTCTCGATTGTGGTAGCAATGGACGAGCAATCAAGGCCTAGCTTCTCAGGAGGTGATGCAGGCTGGTTCTTAAGTACAGTGTATCCCCAAGCCCCCACAAAGGAATGTCCACACACTGTATTACTGAAAACACAGTCTTTATATAATTAATATTCAAGGGTTATGTACACTTATCACAACAACGCACTTTGTGCTCAGGAAAACCAATAATGATAAATATCTACAATTCTAAAGTGGTACCACTAATATTAGACCTCATAACAGTGCATTCACAATACTGTAGCAATGGCACGCGGATCAATAAGAAGGAAACCAGCAATAGAGAGAGGAGAGATACCAGAGGGTTGAAACAATAGGCAGAAGACTGGCCCTTGCTACTGGACACAGTTCTGTGTGGAGATCCCCCCACCTGGGCAACCTGTAAAATACAGAGATATAACACAAGCCCAGTCCATATATTGTTCAACAGTCTTATTCTCTCCTACAATGTTTTTACCCCCCCAATGTACCTGGTGGAGTCGAGTTCTTCGAAGAGGCGTCGACAGATCCTTCTTGAATGACCCCCTTTAAAGCAGGAGTCACGGATCGTCGAGAGGCGTCGAGAAACGTCGAAGACCTCGGGGTTCGGCGACGGGGAATCGACGGCCCTTCTTGAATGCCTTCCCTTTCAAGCGGGAGGCACGGGGCGTCGAACGTCCGTCGACAAACGAGGTAGAACGATGTCGAAGAGGCGGCAGCTTCGTCCGAGCGGTGCTCGTCGGCGTCGGGGCGTCGGCGTCCTGCAAGGCGGAGGTGTGCGGGGCACCTCGATGACAATAGTTCTGGACCGCAAAGATTGTAGAGACGGGAGCCCAGCAAGGGCGTCGAGTCGCTCGAGTCTTTGGGGTCGTGAGGTGGCGGGAAACCCACCGGCGGATTCTCCTCGGCGCGTTGGTCGTCCTCGACTTTCTCCGGCAGGACAAAAGCGGTCGACGGTGCGGACGAGGGAGTCCTTCGAGTCAAATATTCTTAGGCAAGGAGCGGACGGCTCCGGTCGTCGGCGGCTCGGCGTCAAGTGGTTCCCACGGCTGGGCAACACAACTTCGACGGGCCTCCAGCGGTTGCACAGACCTGCGAACCCTGGTCGACGGCAATGGACTTCGACAGCGTCGATGTCCGGGTGCTTTACTTCGGTCTCCTCGGCAGTCCCCTTCTCCGGTCGGCAGCCTTTCGATGGTCTGGCGTCCAGGGAGCTTCGGCGAAGATTCAGCGGTGCTCGATGGTCCCTCGGAGCACGGGAAGAGGGCGCCTAGCCAGGTCCTCTCTCGGGTCAGTCCTCGACGATTTCGACAACCTTCAGTTCCGTCGAAGCAAATGCCACAGCAAGTCTTCTTCTTCCAGCTGGACGTCGAGGATCATCAAATCCAGTTACTCTTGAGTGGAGACTCAGCTTCTGAATGCTTCTGAACAATTTCCAGTGGTGAGAGGTCCCCAGATATACTATTCTGTCTCTCATCCACACTGCTGGCACACACACAGCAGCCAATCACACAGAAGGGCATTCATGCAGTCAGTCAGCCAATCAGGCACACAGTGCATTCAGGCCACACTCCTCCCTTTCAGACACTCACAACAAGGAATGTGGATTGGGACAAGTACCCAGCCATTCAACACTACACACTGCATTCAGGCCAGTTTCGGGCAGGGCTGTCTCAGTCTTTGTCTCTCATGCCAGAAACCAGACAACCACAACAAGGAGTGTATATTGGTCACACACTCCATTCACCCAGGTCCCACCCACAGGAGGTACCCATAACATACAGTCACTGGGAAGGCTCCAGTCAGTCTAGCTGGGCCTTCACAACAACACCATATATGGAACTTCCACCCAACAGCCAGCCAGGGGGAAGGGACAGAGCCAGGGCTTCCCAGGACTTTGGGAAAAACAAGACAACAGGCAATAGAAAGCAAGAGGCCACAGGGGCCATCTTGTTTCTATCAGGAATCAACTGATCCCAATGGCAGGGCCTGGGTATCCCAAAATGGAGGACACCCAGAGCACCTGTCAAGTTTAGCATGGAGCTGCCACCAGCCCATACCCTGCTCTGTGGGCCACCCACAGGTGCCCAAAAACATACACTAGGGGCACAGGGTTGTACCCCTACCCATGGGTGCCATAAGGGTATCCCATGGGTCTGTTCACCAACCCAAAAGAGAGCTGCACTGCCAGGAGTCCCTCATGGACTCCTGGGCAGAAAACATGACAGAACACACGGTAAAAACAGAAAAAGGACAAGGATTCAGAGGCCCTGTCCCTCAGATGCATTTCCGGCATCACAGTCGCCCCCCCCAGACTGAGGTGGAGGGTGCCTAATCTCCCACGGGATAGACACCCTCATCCAGACGGTCAACATACCTTCTGGAAAGGCCATCTGCATTATCGTGACTCTTCCCTGGTCTGTGCTCTATGGTGAAGTCTAGCCCTTGTAGGCTAATCGACCACCTGAGCAATTTCGGATTCTCACCCTTCATCTGCATAAGCCACTTCAGGGGCTTATGATCTGTTTGGACCTTGAAGGTGGACCCCGTAAGGTAGGGCCTAAAACGCCTAAGGCTCCAAACTATACTAAAACATTCCTTTTCAACAGTAGCCCACCTAAGTTCTCTACCCTTGAGTTGTCTACTGATGAATATGATAGGATGTTCTCTCCCTTTGTCATCTAACTGGGACAAGACAGCTCCAATTCCGGTGTCGCAGGCATCCGTCTGGACGATAAAGGGTCGGCTGTAGTCAGGCGCACTCAACACAGGTGCCCTACACAGACTTTCTTTCAAGCCATCAAAGGCCCTCTGACAGTCTTCAGTCCAATTAACCTTCCTAGGCTGTTTGGGTGAAGTTAGAGCTGTCAGGGGTGCAGCTATGGTTCCATAGTCTGCCATGAAATTGCGATAGTACCCAGTGAGGCCCAAAAAGGCTCTCACCTGGGTTTGAGTAGTGGGAGTCTCCCAGTTCTGTACGTCCTGTACTTTACTGGAGAGAGGTTGGATTTGACCCCCTCCTACCTCATGACCAAGATAGGTAACTTTCCCCTGAGCTATCTGGCACTTGGTGGCCTTGATAGTGAGGTTAGCCCTTTTCAAGGCCTGCAACACCTTATCCAGATGTGTCAAATGCTCTTCCCAGGTGGAACTGTAGACGGCAATGTCGTCTAAGTAAGCCACACAAAAGGCTTCCAGCCCACTGAGCGCATGGTTGACCAATCTCTGGAAGGTGGCAGGGGCATTCTTCAACCCAAAGGGCATGACCCTAAACTGGTAGAGTCCCTCAGGTGTGGAGAATGCCGTCTTTTCCTTGGCATGGTCCGTCAGAGCTATTTGCCAATAGCCTGAGGTAAGGTCAAAGGTGCTCACAAATTTGGCAGCACCTATAGTGTCCACGAGCTCATCAGCCCTGGGCAATGGGTGCGCGTCAGTTTTGGTGACGGCATTGACTCCTCGGTAGTCCACACAGAACCTCCAATCCTTGGTACCCGCCGGGGAACTTGCCTTGGGGACAAGGACCACTGGACTGGACCAGGGACTGGTGGAGGGTTCAATAACACCCAGATCCAACATCTTGGCGACCTCAGCCTGGATGTGGTTTTTGACGGTATCTGACATACGATAGCTCCTGCTTTTGACAGGCACACTGTCACCAGTGTCAATTTCGTGCTTACACCACGGTGTAAGGCCCGGTGTCAGTGAAAACAGAGGGGCATACTGCTGGAGCAAAGCCCGGCAGGCCCTCTGCTGCTCTGTTGTCAAATCTGGAGAGAGTTGTACTCCCTCCACTGAGCCATCTTGAGGGTTGCTATGCAGCAAATCAGGAAGGGGCTCACTCTCATCCTCTTCTTGCCCTGAAGCTAGCAAGAGACATGAGACCTCTGCTCGCCTGTGGAAAGGCTTGAGCCTGTTGACATGGAATACCTGGGGGGCTACCCCAGAGGCTCCCATGTCCACCAGATAATTGACTTCGCCCATCTTGGAGATGATCCTGAAGGGTCCAGTCCACTTGTCTGCCAAAGCTCTAGGCTTGGTAGGCTCCATCACAAGGATTTCCTGTCCCGGAGTCCAATCCACTTGCGAAGCTTTCAGGTCATGCCAGTACTTATTCAATTCCTGGCTGGCCTTGAGATTTGCTGTTGCCTGACCCATCATTTGTGTCATCCTCCGCCTGAGGCCTAACACATAGTCCCCCACTTGCTTGGCGGGACCTGGAGGGGTGGCTTCCAAGCCTTCTCGGATCAAGGCGAGGGGCCCCCTCACGGGATGTCCAAAGAGTAACTCAAAGGGGCTGAAACCAACACCCTCTTGAGGTACCTCTCTGTAAGCAAACAGCAGGCATGGCAGGAGGAGATCCCATTTCCTCCTTAGGGGCTCTTCCAAAGCACCTAGCATGCCCTTGAGAGTTTTGTTAAATCTCTCAACCAGACCATTGGTCTGGGGGTGGTAAGAGGTGGAGAACTTGTAGGTTACCCCGCACTCTTTCCACATGGTTTTCATGTAACTAGACATGAAGTTGGATCCTCGGTCAGAGACAACCTCCTTGGGGAATCCAACACGGGTGAAAATGCCCAGGAGAGCCCTGGCAACCACCTTGGCAGTAACAGTCCGAAGGGGTATTGCCTCAGGGTACCTGGTGGCATGATCTACCAAGACCAGGATGAACCGATGTCCACCTGAAGTGGGAGGGTCAAGGGGACCGACGATGTCGATGCCCACCCTCTCAAATGGTGTGCCAACCACTGGTAATGGCTGCAGTGGGGCAATGACCCTGCCTCCAGTCTTGCCAGACAACTGACAAGTTGGGCAGGTCCTGCAGTGGGACACCACCTCTACTCCCATCCGTGGTCAGTAGAAATGGGCAGAGAGCCTCTGCTTAGTCTTCTTGGTCCCAAGATGACCAGCCAAGGGCACCTCATGCGCCAACTGCAGTAGGAAGGGCCTGTAAACCTGGGGTACCACCAACCCCTTGCGGGCACCAGGTTCGGGCTTAGTGGGCTCACTAACAAGGAGCTCACCCTCCCAATAAATCTTGAAGGTCCTAGGCACTTCACCTTGTGCCTGGGACAGGGCCTGTTTCCTCAGGCCCTCGAGAGAGTGGCACTCCCTCTGTCCCTTACAGAAGTCTGCCCGGGAGGGTCCCCCTTCAGCTAACAAGCATTGAAGGTCGGGATGATCCTCCGGGTTGAGAACCTCTCCCACAGGAGAGTCTTCTGTCTCTTCTCCCACAGGAGTTGAGTTTGGGTTTTCCACTGGACCCAGCCCGTCCGGAGCATGGATCCCAATGGGTGCTGTCGGAACAGCAGGAAGAGAAGGTGTTCCCTCCACAGAGGTGGCCTTCTTGGTCTTCCTTCTTCTTGCCTTAGGCCTCGCCTTTGGCTCGGGTACCTGACTCACAGCCAGACCCGGTGTCACCTGTGACCTAGTGACCGCAGCAGCAGTCAGGGGAAGACCATCCGAGATCAACCCCAACTCCACTAGATCATTACCTAACAGAATGTTAGCAGGGACATTGTCCTGAACCAGGACAGGAAGCTTTGCTGCCTTGTCTCCAATCATGAGTGTGACTAAGGCTACAGGTGATAATTTGGGAGGCCCACCAGCTAATCTGGTGGTTTGCAGAGGAGCACCTTCATAGTCCTCTGGCTTGAGCAGGGTCCTGTCCACCACTGTCATGCTTGCCCCAGTGTCTCTCAAACCAGTAGAAGGCTGGCCATTCAAGAGGACACTTCTCAAAAACCTACGGGTGTTCTGTGGGATAGTCGCCAGTACTTCTGCGTACTGGTCCCAGGCCCCAAGGGACACTAAGGAAATCTCTACCGGAGCACCAAATGTGATTCCTGTAGAGGAGGGGAGGACAGTGGCCTCCACCTCAGCCACGGGGTAAGGGTAGGTCAGGCTGACAGCCTGTACTCCAAGTGCCTTACCTTTACACTTGGGGTCACCCCTTTTGTGATCCAGAGCCCCACAATCCCAACAAGTGCCAGGAGTGCGGGGTACGGTACTGGAACCACTGGGAACCTGCTTTGCAGCAGGTGGACCACTACTCTTATTCCCACCCACAGAGGACTTATCCCCACTAGATTTTTGGGTCTTAGGAGAGGAAGGTTTTGGTTTACCCGACTGTGATTGCTTTTGGGACTCCTCAGCTTTCTGAGAGGTCCCCTTTTCTTTGTCCTTGTCCTTCCCACTGGAGTCCTTAGGGGACACCCGGTGGGAGACCCACTTGTCAGCCAACCTAGCCAGCTTAAAGGGGTCCAAAATGTTCTGGTCAGCCACATACTGACGCAGCTCTGGTGAACAGGCTTCAGAAAAATGCTCAAAAAACAAGAGGTGGGACAACTCAACAAAAGTTTTCACCTTGTAACCGTCAATCCACCCCATCATGTTCATGTGCGCAGTACTCACCCAGTCAACCCAAGACACATTCTCTCTTTTCTTAAAATCCCTGAACCTTTTAAGGTATTGGGTAGGTGTCTTGCCAAACTTGGCAATCAAAGCAGACTTCATACACTCATACTGACCCCTTTCTTCCACACTCAGCTTCAGAATACAGTCATATCCAGTTTGAGGCACTCTGCTTAACAAACACTTAGCCCAATCTCTTTTATCTACATCATGAATTGCACAAGCCATTTCAAACGCTTCAATCCATTGGAGGATATCTGAACCCTCCACAAACACACCAACCAAATCTTTCATAAACTTGGTGGCTGGGGACCTGCCACTCTCAATTGGTCTAGCTGAAGTCTCCACTCTAGCTCTCTCTAGCTGGATTCTCTGACATTCAGTGTCCTTGTCTTTGAGCGCAAGATCCCTATTCTTGAGTTCCACTTGCTGTGCCAGCTCCTCTTTCTTAAGCTCAGCTTCTATTTCCAACTTGCGATATTCAAAGGCCAATTTCATCCTTAATAACTCAAGTTCCATGGAATTGCTGGGGTTTGGAACAGAGGCAGCAGGAATGGTGGCATTCCCAGAAACAGATTCAGCGACAACCCCAGGGGCAGAGTCCTCACTGGTTGCATCCCCCCCTTCATCAAGGGTTTCACCATCAGTCTGGTAGTCCACCAGGGCAGCTATCAGCTCAGCCCTAGACTTATCCACAAAGTCTAACTCCCTGGCTTCACAAGCACTCTGGAGAGCCTCTAAGCTCATCCGAGTCAATTTACCATTTGCAATGGGCTCCATTGCCTGTAATGCAGTTATTTGGTACACACCCAAACCTTAATCTAATAAAGTGCGGATATTTTGTAAGTGGCACGGTTATACACTGAGTCTTAAAACCATAAGCATCCCACCGCTGCCACCAGCTTGTCAAGACCGGTGGGGGGGTCTGTACTTCCGCTCTCTATATGGTAGAGGAGAGGCACAGAGGACCCCAGCCAAGATTCTCGATTGTGGTAGCAATGGACGAGCAATCAAGGCCTAGCTTCTCAGGAGGTGATGCAGGCTGGTTCTTAAGTACAGTGTATCCCCAAGCCCCCACAAAGGAATGTCCACACACTGTATTACTGAAAACACAGTCTTTATATAATTAATATTCAAGGGTTATGTACACTTATCACAACAACGCACTTTGTGCTCAGGAAAACCAATAATGATAAATATCTACAATTCTAAAGTGGTACCACTAATATTAGACCTCATAACAGTGCATTCACAATACTGTAGCAATGGCACGCGGATCAATAAGAAGGAAACCAGCAATAGAGAGAGGAGAGATACCAGAGGGTTGAAACAATAGGCAGAAGACTGGCCCTTGCTACTGGACACAGTTCTGTGTGGAGATCCCCCCACCTGGGCAACCTGTAAAATACAGAGATATAACACAAGCCCAGTCCATATATTGTTCAACAGTCTTATTCTCTCCTACAATGTTTTTACCCCCCCAATGTACCTGGTGGAGTCGAGTTCTTCGAAGAGGCGTCGACAGATCCTTCTTGAATGACCCCCTTTAAAGCAGGAGTCACGGATCGTCGAGAGGCGTCGAGAAACGTCGAAGACCTCGGGGTTCGGCGACGGGGAATCGACGGCCCTTCTTGAATGCCTTCCCTTTCAAGCGGGAGGCACGGGGCGTCGAACGTCCGTCGACAAACGAGGTAGAACGATGTCGAAGAGGCGGCAGCTTCGTCCGAGCGGTGCTCGTCGGCGTCGGGGCGTCGGCGTCCTGCAAGGCGGAGGTGTGCGGGGCACCTCGATGACAATAGTTCTGGACCGCAAAGATTGTAGAGACGGGAGCCCAGCAAGGGCGTCGAGTCGCTCGAGTCTTTGGGGTCGTGAGGTGGCGGGAAACCCACCGGCGGATTCTCCTCGGCGCGTTGGTCGTCCTCGACTTTCTCCGGCAGGACAAAAGCGGTCGACGGTGCGGACGAGGGAGTCCTTCGAGTCAAATGTTCTTAGGCAAGGAGCGGACGGCTCCGGTCGTCGGCGGCTCGGCGTCAAGTGGTTCCCACGGCTGGGCAACACAACTTCGACGGGCCCCCAGCGGTTGCACAGACCTGCGAACCCTGGTCGACGGCAATGGACTTCGACAGCGTCGATGTCCGGGTGCTTTACTTCGGTCTCCTCGGCAGTCCCCTTCTCCGGTCGGCAGCCTTTCGATGGTCTGGCGTCCAGGGAGCTTCGGCGAAGATTCAGCGGTGCTCGATGGTCCCTCGGAGCACGGGAAGAGGGCGCCTACCCAGGTCCTCTCTCGGGTCAGTCCTCGACGATTTCGACAACCTTCAGTTCCGTCGAAGCAAATGCCACAGCAAGTCTTCTTCTTCCAGCTGGACGTCGAGGATCAGCAAATCCAGTTACTCTTGAGTGGAGACTCAGCTTCTGAATGCTTCTGAACAATTTCCAGTGGTGAGAGGTCCCCAGATATACTATTCTGTCTCTCATCCACACTGCTGGCACACACACAGCAGCCAATCACACAGAAGGGCATTCATGCAGTCAGTCAGCCAATCAGGCACACAGTGCATTCAGGCCACACTCCTCCCTTTCAGACACTCACAACAAGGAATGTGGATTGGGACAAGTACCCAGCCATTCAACACTACACACTGCATTCAGGCCAGTTTCGGGCAGGGCTGTCTCAGTCTTTGTCTCTCATGCCAGAAACCAGACAACCACAACAAGGAGTGTATATTGGTCACACACTCCATTCACCCAGGTCCCACCCACAGGAGGTACCCATAACATACAGTCACTGGGAAGGCTCCAGTCAGTCTAGCTGGGCCTTCACAACAACACCATATATGGAACTTCCACCCAACAGCCAGCCAGGGGGAAGTGACAGAGCCAGGGCTTCCCAGGACTTTGGGAAAAACAAGACAACAGGCAATAGAAAGCAAGAGGCCACAGGGGCCATCTTGTTTCTATCAGGAATCAACTGATCCCAATGGCAGGGCCTGGGTATCCCAAAATGGAGGATACCCAGAGCACCTGTCAAGTTTAGCATGGAGCTGCCACCAGCCCATACCCTGCTCTGTGGGCCACCCACAGGTGCCCAAAAACATACACTAGGGGCACAGGGTTGTACCCCTACCCATGGGTGCCATAAGGGTATCCCATGGGTCTGTTCACCAACCCAAAAGAGAGCTGCACTGCCAGGAGTCCCTCATGGACTCCTGGGCAGAAAACATGACAGAACACACGGTAAAAACAGAAAAAGGACAAGGATTCAGAGGCCCTGTCCCTCAGATGCATTTCCGGCATCACAGCAAGCTTCTTAGGATCTATCTGCTTTGAATCTGCCAAATGCTGCTTAAGCTCAGGGGAAGAAGATGCAAAAATATGTTCCAGCATGACAAGACTTATCATACCTTCAAAGGTAGAGACCTTATAACCTTCGACCCAGCCAGTCAAGCTTTTTAAGGATTCTGTTACATAAGCTACCCAAGTACTACCTTCTTTTTTCTTATACTCTCGAAATCATTTTAGATATTGGGCAGGAGTCTTTCCAAACTTGAAAATGAGAGTTTGCTTCAACATTGCAAAATCTGCTCGCTCAGCCTTCGACATTTCCATAATGGCACTGCAGCCAGAATGGGGCAGTCTGCTGAGTAACCAGGCAATTTTATCAGCATTGTCAACTTGTTGAACTTCACATGCATACTCAAACGTATTCAGCCAGTCCATAATGTCATTCTTTTCCTCATACATACTGAGCAGATCTTTTGGAAACCTTGGATGTGAGGAGGCCCCAGACCCATGTCCAGGACCCTTGGATCCATTTGCAACCTGAAGCTTGGCCAGTTCCAACTGGTGATCCCTGTCTTTCTGTTTTTCTGCCTGTTCGATTTTTAGTTTGGCCTTACTGAAATCAAGCTCCTTCTGCCTAAACAGCAGCTCTTGCTTCTTGAACTCAAGCATGGCCTCCCCATCGACACTGGCAGAGGAAACATTGGACATTTCATCCTCCCTGTCCTCATGGTCGCGGTGGACCAGTGCAGCGGCAGAACTGTCAGTTCTACCAGTGAGAGCAGCCCCACCTCCTTCTGCACTGTCCTCGGAAGCTATAGCGTCAAGCTGAGCTTCTTGCCACGCCACAATTCTTTGGATCATATCCAATTTGGTGCCTTGAGAGGAGACACCTCTCTCAGCACACATCTTTTTCAATGTTTCGGATTTAGAAGCATTTAAAGTTAACACGGTATTTGTTTCCATACTGTCAGATAGGACTATAGCCTTTTAAAAGTTATACTACAATAATTCACTACGTGTCCTGGTAGGAATAACTTGAAATGCCTTCGCTCGTGCGCAACACTGGATACCTTCAGTCGTATCCCACCCTGCCACCAATTTGTTGAGATGGATTTCTGAACTCTGTCCTGGAGGGGCAGAGGTTCAGAAGGCCAGCCTAGTTTCTTGGAACAGGGTAACCTCTGGACAAGCCAGACCAATCAGGGTAGCGATGGCGGCGGTCAAGACTAGGTCTCAAGAGGGGTGAGGGTGACTGAAAGCCCGCAATGAGCACACAAAGCAAGGACGCTTACAAATTACTCCAGACAGGTGTTATATTAAAAATATAGAAACATTTATTACAAGGCCTTTGTAACATCGACCATAGTAAAGAATCACGATAAAACTCAAGTAAACCAACACATCACAATCAATACAATATATATACAAGACCGAGGGGTCTAACGAGTTAGGAGCACGAAATATGCAGACCACCTAGATGGGGAGGAAAACAGGCAGTGCAAGTAATCGTTAGGCCCAGTTCGACATCAGAGACCACCTAACTAGAAGGAAGTCCCAGCCCTACGAAGAGTGGAGCCTTGTGCTCAAAAGTACCTGCACACGCGGGTGCCAATGGGCCAAGGAGTGTCTCTTCGGGGAAATCAGGCAGTTCAGAGAGGTGAACAAACAATGGCGAACAGACCTCCGCTACTCAAGCGCAGCCTCCACTTGTGGGCAGAAGCAGGGCGCGAATACGAAGAAAGGGGTGCTGCTTTTCAACAGCGGGGGAAAGCCACAGGATTCTGCAGGAGGGAGACCGGTTCAGGGTATTGACTACTCACCGGTCCCCGATGCAGGCAGACCCAGGCTTCTCCGAGTTAGTTTCTTCGTTGGCAGGTTCAGATGTGATCAGAGGGTCGTCTCGGGTCGAGGGTGTCCCAAACGCAGCGAACACGCACAGATGGTTACCTCAGCAGGGCAACTCGGCAGCCGCTTGTATTCCAGGCCCAATGTACACTTCTCACTTCAGACCTGGGAACGGCAAGTGTACGAAGCGTGTGAGAGTGTTGAGGGCTCAGATTTCAGCAGCAGCCAGACGGCGGTAACAGAGCAAGGTTCCTGTGTAGGCTGCTCAGTCCGCTGGATGGCCCAGGGATGCTTCCGAAGGCTTACGTACAGGGGTTGGTGAAGATGCCGAGAATAGTTGTTCCCACTATTCTAAAGGGTTGAAGCGCCAGTACAGGCCTTCTCATTCGATCAGAGGCAGATGGGTCTCACAGGATGACAGCAGTGCAGGGTGCCAAACCTTCAGCGGGTCACCAGCGATTTCTCGACTCAGCTTCTGAGTTGCAGGATACTTGGCTCCTTTATCCTTTGTTCGTGAGAACTCTGGAGATCAACATGGTAGTGGTGTTTCCAGCCTCCTCTCATCCAGGGTTCCCTTCGCGCCAAAACGGAGAGGGCCCAATGGGAGATCTGCTCACAAAAACCTCACACCATACGTGGACCTATCACGGACCACGGTGGTCCCAGGCATTCAAGACACACTAGACTCTCTGGCACCCAGGATGTGTATTGGGACCAGACATCCCAGCCCACATCCTGGAGGCTCACAACAGGCCTGTAGAAGCCCGCAAAAGCATCTGTGTTTCGCGGGAAAGTACATGTCCAAATAAGGATGGCCCCGGGTCGGCTCGACCTGGGGAAGGTGAAGGGGCAAGACGGTCAGCAGACAGGACAAAGAACCTCGTGGTCTGGCCATTTTGGAAACCAGGCCACCCATTTTGGCCAAACGCGAGAAGCACGGTTAACAGGGCAAAAGGGAGATCAAAACACAAAGAGACGATCGCTGCCACCAGTCCCGTCCGAGACATACTTGCACAGTTCGTTATAAATCCATCGAGAGTTTCTAGGGCCTGTTGAATGACTAGAGACCCACGAGTGCAGTAACTCAGCTTACAGTGCCCTCTTGTGCCATGTTGCGCGATAGCTGCAACATGAGAAAAGAACTACGGAAAACAATGTTTCCCGGTACTGACTGTCTTAAGGGCATGCCAGTTTCCCCGTAAGAATGGAGCGAAAGCCCAGAGGAGTGCGGTGGAAGGCTGCGCGTCTCTGGCAAAGTCTAGATCAGGGTGTAAAACAACAGCAAAGAGTTTGAGGTTTGCCACATGGAAGGAAACTTGCCTACAAATGAAATCTTTCCTAACACACATTCATTGTCAAGGGAAGGAGTCCCTGGCTGGAGTGTGCCGTGTCATAAAACTGTGACAGCGCAACCTCTATTTTGACGAAGCCATATTCTGCTGCCCCACTTCTGGCAATGAGTTTGCTAACTCTGAAGGCCTCATAATATGCCATTGTGAAAGCAGATAAACCACTTGTTTACCTCATGAGTTAGTCCCCTGTACTTTTTGATGGTTTTTCTAGATTGTGGACTTTTTTCTCTCAACCAATTAATCCAAAACCGACTGACTGTGTGGCTTGTTTTTTGAGGGCTCTGTCTTAAGAGTTCCTATAACTCCTAAGGCAGGGAACTCTATAGTGTCTCAGCGAAGGTACCACCTCTCTGTTAGCCTTGCAGCTAGACTGGTGGTTTCTTTTTTATCTGTGTAATATTGTTCTACTGGGTGGAATCCTTTTTACCTAGCTAGGTCCTTTTTGATCCCATCTCCATTTTTCCTAATGAAGGTTCTCTTTGATTGCCCCAAGAAGTAAGGTGTAAAGTGGTGAGGTTATACCGTGCCTCGGCGCGGAGTGCATAGTGGAGGGTGGATGAGTGCAGTTGCACAGCAGCAGGCCTCGTGTGCAGTAGCTGCAGTACCTACATGGACTAAATTGGAAGGGACTGAACCGGGACAGCTGACCCAGCCCTTTAAGATGAGCTAGCAATACTTTGAGATGAATGGGGATGTAGAAAATACTAAAACATCAATAATCAAAACGACTGGAAGTTAGCAAAGTTGACTGTTTTAATATCAATTATCTAAACCAGGGAGTACAACGGGCATCAACGGATGTCTCACAGCATGATCTCTCAGAGAAGTTTATAAAAAACATTTCTTTTATAACAAAAACCCATCATTGCCGACAGCAACCTATGTATTTTCTAACGTCATCCCACGTGGCAAACTACAAATACCTAGTGGCAAATGTGATAGGCTTAAAGGGAACATCTAGGTATACATTCCATACTAGTCTAAGAAAGTGATAGGCTCTTTAACATCATGTCGGACTACTAAGCCCACCCCTCAAACAGATCACTATGAACGTCACTAAATACACAATGTCCCATTGTTTACATAAGCCATAGGGCTCTTACGTGGCCCCCTATAATTGGTTGGCATCCTAACATCCATCAGTACCTTTCCACCTACGCCTGCAGCACGCAGGTTGAACTACCAGGTGCTGGTGGGCTGGTGATAACCATAGCTTCCCTCCAATTAGCATATCATCTATCATCACCTTAGTGGTCTGCACGTCAATTACAGCTTTGAACTCGGCCTCGGCTATGTTTGCAGCTCTGGCGAATACGAGGGAGTGGAGGCACACTCTGTCTCATTGCGTTGGTGTAGTTCATCATGTTTGTTCAGTTCCATCCCTCCACATGGCTGAAGACCACAAATTTGAGCTCTGGTGCATTTAAAATACTATTATTTAATGAACCTCTGACATCTTCCTTGTTTTCGTTCACGTCTTCTGAACAGGAGTTTCATTCTTTCACACGATTGTAACATTTGTCTGATCATCCCAGCCCAACACGACCTTTGCATCTTGGGGCTGATCCAGCCTCCCCCTGCTGAGATTCACTCCTGTAATTCAATCATTGTTTCTGTAGCATAAGCCTCTTCATCTGAAGCCTGAGATGTCACTTATCTTGATACTTTCTTGATACCTATAGACTATCTTCACTTTCTTGTCTCTGCATCTCTTCTAGGCACGTCAGTATTACTTTGCATGGCATCACCAATCTGCTCTTTTGCCCTCTGTTCATGCTTCTTCTGGGATTTCATTCAAATGGCCACCATACTGTCTTGTATGCAGGTACGGCTTTCTTAATGGGAACCTTGCTTCCAGGATTCTTCTTGGTATTGGTATTTTCACTTGTACTGCACATATTCTCACTCTGGTTCCCAACATAAAGGCAATATTGGCGAGATGCTTGCGTTGGGGGTACTTGGCTCCTTCTCTATACTCCCCCCTCTGGGTGATTCATTGACCACTCTCCCATCATTCTTCACATCTAGACGTCATTGTCTAAAGAAATGCTTCTTTGGGACCCATATCTTTTTGACTCCTTTCAGGCATCCAGCTGATTTCACATGCTCATCCTTGTTCCAAGGCATGAGCATGCACTGTCCACTTGGACTGTAATAGATCAATTTCCCCACATACTTCTTATGGTTCTTTGCATACAGGAACTGTGTTCCTTCAGGTGCATAAATACTGGTCTTCATGAAATCTCTGATTTCTTCATCTGTCAGCTCTTTATTTTTGTATCCTAATTCAACATCGATCATGATCTTCACCCCTTGGGCTTTCTTTGCAGTCTTCTTGCATTGTGAAATTATTATCTTGATTATACAGAATCGAAAAATGATCATCACCAACAGGGCTCCATGGAACTTGAACATATCTGCCATCCATTGTGGAACCCACGAGAAGAGCGATACAAACCAGCTATTATCAGCAATGTCCTCCACTTCGTCCACCATTTGGACGTGCAGCTTTGTCAGCATCTCTACGGCCTCTGTCATGGTGCCATTTTCCTCATCATTTGAAGGTAGAAAACGTGCAACATGATTCTCCAATGTTTGCACAAACACCTCCATTCATAGCTGTGATCATGTTTAGGACATATCTGTTCTGAAGAGTCATCAGTCGAATGGCTTTCAGTTCTTCTCTGATAGCATTGAATCCTTTTATGGAAGTGTTGATTGTCTGCCAAAATTCCCATTTGGTAATCTGCAGCCATTTAGTATTTGCTGCATTCTGAATCCTTGGCATGAAGATCAACGTAAATATCGATGAAGTTTGACTGAACAATCTGCGTTCATATGGGATGGAATCAAAAACGTCTATTGACTTAGCTAAGAAATAGTTTTCTCTCTTTATTCGACCTATCAGCTCTACAGATCTCTTCTTCCTTAAATGAGCATCTGCTTTTGGAAAGCTGTCAATGTTTAAGTCACTTTAAGGAATCACCAACGCTGGAACATGAACATTTACTTTGCAGCATATTTCTCACCAGTCCATGAGCAGCTTCATGTAAGCTCTAGATCCACATGCCTAGTAGTGATCCATGACCACTGGTGTCCCAATGTTCATTCCTGGGACATCAAATACTCGACCACAGTTCTGGTTCTGGTTCTCTCCAACTTTTCTTGTGCCATTGTTTCTGAAGCACAGCTTTGCACTTTCCACAGGCACTATCTGCAAAGGTCCTCCTTGATCTTCAACCCATTTCAGTAGTTTGGCAAGTTTTGGCCAAAAAGGTTTACATCCATTCTGCACAATCTCAATGGTTGGCTGATAGAAACCAATGACTACCCAGGCTCTGCAGATGACCACTCGTTCTTCCCATCCATCTGGTGAAAGCACTGATTCCCATCCCAAATCTGCATCTGGCCTCTGTTCTTCCATCTACACATTTCTTCTGCAGATTTTTCCTGGACTCTCCAGTCTTCTGTTTACTTCCCATCTGATTCCAGCTAGCTCCTTTTACTCCAGGCCTTTCGTATCAGATCACATGATTCTTGGAATGAGCTCTTTGTCTTGTCTTTGTATCTTGGACACAAACATCTTCTTTTGGATCCTTCCATTCAGTTCCGCATTTGAGATAGGCTGTTCGGACCATGAACTGACCCCTTCTATGGCAGAGTGCTATGTGAGATAGACAATCTCTGGACATCTACTTCAATAGCTATGAAGATTTTAGACTTCCCCATACTATAAGGCAGGTGTGCACATACAAAGCATTCCTCCTTCAAGGTTCTCCTTCCCACTTCTTTCATATGCTGATACCATATGTTATTCCCAAAGCGTGTTATACTAACCAGGTAATCATTCAACTCATGACCCTCCTCCCTAGCTCTTCTTTTAGGTCTCATTCTTTTCTTATGAGCTTTTATAATCATTTCATGAAGTATGTCAGCATAATTCCTTCTTATTGGACCAATCATAGGAACATTTGTCAGTAAACTTGGTGGTTTTACATGTGCTACTTGTGTAGGAGAAGGCTCCCGAAGCCTCTGTTTAGCAGCAGAATATGACGGCCACAGAGAGTCCTGTATAACCTCCATACGTGACCTCCCCCCAAAAGGAAACCCAGATTTATCTGTCACAGGACTAGGTTCCTTTAACTGTACCTCTAGAGTAGGAACAATTACATAAGGGTCCTCATTACGAGGTAGGAGGTAGCCATGGTGCTATTAGCACCATGGCTACCCCCTTACCGCATACCGGGTCCGGGTTCTCGGAATGGGTACTTACCGGGTCATTCCAACCTTGGAGGACCCGGTAAGTCACCATTCTGAGAACCATTCACCATTCCTATTTGAGCCCCCATAGGGCTCAATTGGAATGATGAAGTAGCTAATAATGGTACAGCAACTTGCGGTACCGTTATTAGCTCTGAAGTCTCTTAACAGGTCCCGTCCTTAACACCTGGTCAGAACAGGCGTAAAGGAAGGGACCCACTAAGAGACCTTGGAATAGGGCACAAAGGGATTACCGGCACCAATGTCCTTAACGGTGCCCGGTATCCCTTTGCGCCCATCTCGTAATGAGGCCCAAGGTCTTGGCTGCCTTGTGGTTACCACATCTGCACTCTCCTTCTGCATAGGAAGATACACAGGGATCTTTGCTTTATTTGGATCCAAATAGTAAGCTGTACGTAGTGTAAGTGAGAGATGTATCACTATAAACAAAATGCATTTATAGATAACATATAGATAGGCCCATTTAATGCAGCAGTAGTTTCTTGCTTGGCGTGGAGGCCTCTCGTTGTTAACAACATTATTGATGCCATATATATTACCAATTCTTAATGTTTTTTTTTTAAGGAAGGAAAAAGTAACCTTTATTCGGGTAACATCATACAATACTTTGGCAATATCTGGATCTGCTCCACAAGTACTTCAAACAGTTGGCTGATCACAGGACGATTAACAGGATTCCTGATGTACAAAAGAAGTCATCCTTTCGCCAGACAAAATGCTGGTGCTTCTCCATCAAGAATTAGAAGACTATGGACAGTAGGCTCTGGATCTCTTCCCTCGAAAGTCTCATTCAGGACGTTCTCAATGTTCTCTGAGAATATAGATTAACTTGTTCAATTATGTCACGTAGCAATTCATTAAGTGCCACTGTATTCCTCAGATCTCTCAAGAAAGTGCAAACATGAGTGTGTCTTCCAACAAGATGCGGGCATTCCTCAATCAAATAGTAGAAGACCATCCCAACGAGTCTATGGGCCTCATTCCGAGTATGGAGGTAGTCATGGCGCTATTTGCGCCATGACTACCTCCCATACCGGGTCCGGGTCCGGGTCCGACCTGGTTCAATGGGGACTTACCGGTCCATTCCGACCCTGGAGGGACCGGTAAGTCCCCATTGAAAAATCCATTAGGGCTCAATGGGAATGGGGAAGTAGCTAATAACGGTACCGCAATTTGCGGTACCGTTATTACCTCTCTGGTCCCTTAGAGGCTCCCGCTAAGGGCGCCTGGTAAAACCAGGTGACCATTGTGGGACCCGCTAAGGGACCTTGGAATAGGGCGCAAAGGGATTACCGGCACTGATGTCCTTAACGGTGACCAGTATCCCTTTGCGCCCACCTCGGAATGAGGCCCTATGAGCGTTATCATCAGATAGGGGCATTTGTGTTTTCACCACTGTACTCAGGATGTTGGAGAACTTCTATTATGGCTGCGAGCAATCTCCCCACGATTAGGCACTTTTTAGGATTTTGCAGGAACAGATGAACACTAGTAGTTCTCCCCACAAGTGCAGGGTATGCACGAAGAATGAAGAGAGAAACTGTAAGAACGATCAGACAAATGTGGCCATTAGACACTACCATGGGTGCCTCCGAAAAGAACCTCAGTCAGAAAGGAATCAGGGAAACTCCAGATCTGGCATCTCTCCTTCTCAATCAAGACATAAATGTGTCTTAGTCCAATGTTATCAAGCTCCTGTGGCTCTAGAACCAATAACCTTCTTTCATTCCTTTTGTAGCAATTGAAAAGAGTGCCCCAGACAGAACCACAGTCCAAAGTATTGTTTATCTGTTTATTTGACAGTTTCTGCGTCCCTCTTCCTCATCATGGATCTCTTCTGCACGTGCTGACGTTCTTCCCCGATGCTTGCTTTCGATTGGGGTGGGGGTGAAGGGGATTCTTCAGTGTAGATTTTTACATCTCCAAGAAATATCCATGGACGTCTGCCTAGCACCTTCACTGCTGATGGTGTAACTCCTCCATGACAAAAGGGCTGTTAAAGCATGGCTCATGCCAGTTTAACAAAAAGTTCCTGATCAAGATTTCATCCCCGGGGAAATGTTTGGGAAGACGTAACTCTTCAAATCCGGTTGTTGTATTGTCTCCATCTGTGTTCCGAGCCCCACACCCCTTCCGCTTGAGCTGAACTGAAATGACAGAGATACTTGTATCTCACATGTTAAGTAGGCATGTAACTCCTTTCATAACAATTATGCTATTGTCTGGCCATTACTTCTAGTTCTAGATGAAGGTGTGAGGGGTGTCCTCATCCACCTCCCTGTCACTATTTCATGGGACGTAAGATGATGGTTAGAGTCTGGTTGATTTCTCAACGCATATAATGCAAGTGGCAGGCAATGCAACCATCCTTTCTTCAAGGTAAGCTTCAATTTGGCTGTTCTTTCTTTAAGCAGGCAGTTGAGTCTCTCACAGACCGTGTTCACTTGTGGCTCATAAGCCAATGAAAACCTTTGCTTTATACTAAGCAACAAGCTTATTTGCTCAAAGACTTCAGTAACAAAATGAGGGCCATTATCAGATCTTAATACCTCACACATTCCCCATAGGGGAGCCACTTCTCGTACAAAAAATATTGCTGCGCAGGTGGAATCTTTATGTGTACATGGACCAGCTTCAATCCACCTTGAAAAAGGACATACTACCACTATCATATAGCTGTATCCATTACAGATCTGCAGCATATTGACATAGTCAATGTGTAAATGCTGAAAAGGACCATGAGGTTTCGGGATTAATTCTCTAATTGAACGCAGCGTGTGCCCAGCAGTAAACCTTTGACATACAATGCAGTTTATTACATAAAATGCAACGTGTTCTAACAAATTTGGAACAAAACATTCCTCCGCAATAGTTGCTGCAAGGCATTCTCTAGTGACATGCGCAGGGTATTGCAGCTGTTCCAATGCCACCCTTAATATGGCTACAGGCATCACCAGTTTACCAGTGCTTTCCTGTCACCACAATGTTTCAGAAGGAGTTAAAGAACATCCCCTCCGCGTCCAGAGGTCCTTCTCATCCTGCGGCGCTTCCCCTTTAATTTCCATCAACAGAGTCTTACACAAGTTATTAAAGCTTTCATGCACACTCATCATTACCACCATGTTTTCATTCACATCAGGCGTATCAAATTTCATAATAACTTCTGAACATGCAATTCGTTTCACTTCCTTGTCTGCAGGTTGATTTCCGTGTGAGATAAAATCTGCTCCTTTAGTGTGAGCTGCGCATTTAACTACTGCACTGGCTACTGGGAGTTGTAGTACTCTAATAATTCTGACCAATAAGGCGGCATGTTGCACCGGAGTGCCGTCCGCTCGGAGGTAACACCTCCTTTTCCAACATGCTAGCCCTGAGTGTACTGTCAATGTCACATAGGCGGAGTCACTGTACACGGTTACTTCCTGGTCTACATTTTTCTTCATTGTGACAATCAGCACCACTAATTCTGCAGCCTGTGCTGAAAAGTGAGATGGTAGTCGTTCACTTATCAGTACTTCAAACTCGCCATTGGCTCAGTGCTTTACCACAGCGGCACCTGTATATCTTTGTCCAACATTCTGATTGATTGTAGATGAACCGCCAATAAAGAGAATCTCTCCAGCTGCCAAAGCATTTTCTTTCACCCTCGGGATCTCATCATAGAATCTTTCTTAATAATTTGAGCAATCACGTGCATGTTCGTCTTCTGCAGTGGTTCTGCTATGAACATGGCAGGGTTCACTATTCTGCATCTGACTATTTTGATCGCTGGATTTGATATGACCACCTCATAGGCAGAAGCCATTTGAGAAGTCAACGTACCCTTAGGTTTCTCCAAAATGGTAAAAAAGCATGTTCAACAAATAACGTCATAGAACACCCCATTACTATGCTGGATGTCTTCTCAATGGCGAATGCGGCAGCTGCCAAAGATTGTTCACAGGGAAAATGACCCCTCATTACTGGTTCCAGAATCCCACTGTAATATGCTAGAGGGTTGTATCCGAACGTGGTACTCTTCATGAGTGCTGCTGTCATGACTGTGCCATTCATGTGCAAAAATAAGAATTCCTCAGCATAATTGGGAATCCCTTAAACTCGGGCTGTGCAAATTGCCTTTTTTAATTCATCAAACCCTTCCTCCATTTCCTCAGTCCAGACAAATATTTCCTGAGTTGCCTGTGCTTTTTTCAGAGCCTGCAACGAGGGCCTTATATAAGAACTATAATCGAAGACCCATGCTCTAACATAATGGCATAGTCCCAAAAATCTTAGCATGTGCTTTATCGTGTGTGGTTTTGCTGTTTTCAAAATAGCCTCAGCTCTCTCAGGAGTGACTTTCTTTTCTTCGTGGGAAATTAGCTGACCTATGTTTAACACCTCTTCTTGGCAATATTGTAATTTCTCTTTCTCTACTTTATATCCTTTCTCTGCGAGAATAATCATTAGCTGGACTGAGTCCTGTCTGCATTTCTCCTCTGAGGTGCTACAGACTAATATCTCTTCTACGTATTGCAGCACAACTCTTTGCAAATCAATATTGCTTAAGTCCATCTGCAGGACTCCATTGAAAATCGATGGAGACTCACAGTACCCGTGGGGTAATCTTGTGCTTTTTAACTTAATCTGCCTGAATGCAAATGACGTCTGATCTTGAGAATCCTTATGCAATGGGATTGAAAAAAACACATTTTTCAAGTCAATCACAGTGATATTTTGTGCCTCAACAGGGATACTACATAAGATTGTCGCCGGATTAGGAACTAGAGGAAACTCGGCCTCTACAATCTGATTAATCAGGAATAAATCCTGAATTAAGTGACACAACACCCCCTTAGATTTCTTGATAGGGTACACTGACGTTTTACACAGTGACTCTGATGTCACTAAGATACCTTGCTCCATCATGGCGGATATAGGGCCTCATTCCGAGTTTGGAGGTAAGGGAAAAATGATGCCTGTAACGGATTACCGGCATCGCTTACCGCTACGGGTTATTCTGACCAACCAGACCTCTATTAACGGCACCGTAAAGTATGATGCCGTTAATAGTGGGCTGGGCGCATGCACGCGACCCACCATGCCGGCATTAGCACCATGACGTAAACCGGAGTAGATCACAAGTGAGGCGGACATGCAAATAACGGCCTCATGAAGGCGGAAAAAGTGCCTACTGGCATGGTGTAAATACCGGCATCGCCGACCTGTCGTAAAGAGCCCTGAGCAGTATTCCCAACTGCCACAGGTGCACACAATAAGCACAGGTGGAGGCAATGGAGTCAGGGCCAGTACAAAAGGAGCACACCCACACCCCCTCCCACACCAAGATGATACCAATAGTAGTAGCATTACTGGAGCTGGAGGACCTGCTTGCAATGCCTCAACATCAACAACAACAACTGCCACTACAGAGGAGACGCAGGAGGAGAAGGAGGGTGAGACAGGCCCAGTATGCCCCACCAGTGCAGCCACCGTTACCACACCGGCAGCCCCCAATCCCTCGCATCAGAGCCACTCCCTTCAACCTAACCCCTGAGCAGATCCACACCCTGTACCGTGTGGACTGGGACACCATCACCACCATAGTGGACCTGATACACAACGACATAGTGAGCCTCATTGAAATATGCACCGCCATCCCCCCTCTACTGAAGGAAGTGTCTGTGCTCCACTTCCTTGCCACAGGCACCTACCAGCACACAGTGGGGCACATGCATGGCATATCACAACCCTTATTCTCCTGGATCCTGAACCAAGTGCTGGATGCCCTCCTCAAGCACACAAGGGACTACATATCCCTACCATGGACTCCCCAGGAGATATTTGATACAAAAGTTGCCTTCCATGCAATGGCAGGCATGCCAAATTGTGTAGGTGCCCTCGACTGCACCCACGTGGAGTTGGTGGTCCTGCATGCCATGGAGGTGGTGTACCGCAACCACAAGCAATACCACTCCATCAATGTGCAGATGGTATGCGACGCCAGCAAGATCATCAAACATTGTTGTGCCCGATATCCCGGATCAACTCATGACTCTTTGGTCCTGCGGAACTACATGGAGCGACATGCTGAACGATGTGCCTGGCTGCTTGGTAAGTAGCAGGACTGGCACATGGCATTGAAAGGGGGGGAGAGATGCACACACAACCATGTTGCCAATGTTGATGAGACTGCACGATGTGCACATCACCAAATTGTGCCCCAAACCATCACACACTGTATAAGACACAAAAATCCTATATGAATGAAGTAAGGTCCACACCTATCACAGCATGACTAACAGGAAACCACCCCACATCCCCTGCACCATGTAGTGCATATGCACCATGTTGATGTCTCCACCATATCACCACACAGAACAAAAATCCCTGGGAGTACATCATATTGAACCTACTAGGGAATCCACAGTCCGGCACAGGGCCGGCACAATCACAGGAGTGCTGCATGTCACCATGGGAATGCCAATGCTGATTGCCCATTATTGCACAGACTACTGCCACATCTCACAGGACGCAACACCTCACTATTTTGACACTTACACAGCTGTATGCATACACCATGCATGTGCAACTAGACATCAGTGCACACCATCATCATGAAGATGAAACCCACACCATTAGACCATGACACAGGACACATGGAGGGCCAGTAAATGGTGGCAATGCATCCAGTGACATGTGCATATGGGAAACCATTAACTGCAGGCATGTGTGACTAGTACAGCTGTTCTTCATGATTCCCCTGACATTTACCTTCATTTCTATCTCATACAGGTGATAGTGGCTATCCCTTGAAGCCGTGGCTCCTCATCCCTGTCCTAAACCAACAGAACAGGCACGATGAGGACTACAATCGTTCCCATACCCGTACACGTGTGGTCATCGAGCAGACCTTTGGCCTGTTGAAGGCACGATTTCGCTGCCTCAGCGAGTCGGGTGGGGCACTCCTCTACAGGCATGAGAAGGTGGCCAAGATCACCATGGCATGTGTAATGCTGCACAATATGTGCATCCGCCGGAATGTGTCCCTGCCCCCTGACATGGAACTGCTACCACCTGATGATGATGAAGGGGAGGAGGAAGATGTGGCAGGACCTCATCACGGTGCAGATGCACAGGAGGGACGTGCTGTGCGGCAGTCATTGATCGCACAATATTTCTGACACACGTCAGCAGAGGGTGACATAATGTTTAGACATAGGGCGCTGGGTGTGGGGGTACATGTACAGTATGCACTGTGAATGATTAAAAGACACATGGGCAATGATGAATGTCCACTCAGGTCTTCTTTTTCACACAACTGGTGTATTGAATGTAACAATAGTAACTTAAGTGTCAAAAACCTCCACCACCCTCACCCCCTAACCTGACAACTCCCCGACACACCCTCACCCACCTCTGCCTCCCCCCACAACTCCCCCACACAACCTCACCCCCTCCGCCTCCCTCACAACTCCCCCACACACCCTCACCCCCTCCCCCCACAACTCCCCCACACACTCTCACCCCGCACCCCCTCCCCCATAACTCCCCCACACACCCTCCCCCCACAAGTCCACTACACAAGTCCCATAGAGTCCACGAAGCCTACATGAGGCTGCCTGAACATTCACTCAGCACCCCCAGAGCCAGGGGGTGGCATGTCCCATCGGCGCATTGCACAGACCGTACGGCGGAGCGGGCCGGTTTGTGTTGAACTGCTAGTGAATGGAGTGGCCTCCTGATGAGGTAGTAGGGCGGGATGACCTGCCTCAAAAGCATCAGCGTATTATCCGTGAAGGACCGGCCCAGTGCTGACAACTCTGTGCGCCACTCCTCCCTGGCCTGACGGTTGTCCTGCACAAATTCTCGGATGAGTGCAGTGAGCAGGTCAGCCTGCTGTGGTCCTGCGGCTGCACCTGTGGTTGTGATGGGAATCTGGCTGGCATGCCCAGCCTGCTCATCCTCCCGATACTGAATACTGGACTGATATGTCCCTGGGTGTGGTCTTGGCCAGACTGCTCTCGGGTGTTGGTGTCAATGGTATTGCTCGTAGAGACCTGGGGGGATGCAATTTATGTTGAGGTGTGGACAACATACATTGTATCATCCTCAATGGTGCCCCAGATGTCATCCTGGCTGTCTTCCACTGTGAGGGGTGCCATGGCTGCCACCTCCCCAGCCACACTGGTTTCCTCTGAACGGGGTGTCTGACAGGTGTCTCCAGGCAGAACAGTGGGTGGGAGGGTGGGGGTGGTGTGCCCTCCACTGGCCTTGGTGGTGCAGGTGCTATGTGTCCCTGCGGTGGCTTGCTTGCTGGGACACGACGCCACCTGGCTTGTCCCATGGAAGTAGACAGACGGTTACTGGGTCTGGCCTGTGCAGAGGTGGTGTCCTGCTCTTCGCTGTCATGCTCACTGCCTGTGGGGGTGGAAGAGAGGGACGACTTGAGTGATGTTTGGATAGGCATCATACATACATTGGGACGGATGCTCATCCACACAATTGTGGGTAATAGGCATTTGTGTTGGGAAGGGCACGTCATTTCATTCATGGGTGGTAAATCCAGCCATATGTCGGTGCCACTCATATTGGCCAGGTACTGTGCTGTATGACATGCTCACAATTTAGGTCATGCACACTGTGTGCCTCGTGGAATTTCCTACTTTGTGTGGTGTGTGTCATGTACGATATGGCCTTGCACCAGGCATCAGCATGTGTCTCACTTTCTTCGGCATGCTCCACAGCAGTGGTCTTCAAACTTTTTTGGCCTGGGCCCCCCCTGAACAAAATTTGGGCAGGCCGGACCCCCCCAAAAATTCCAAATGGACAGTATGTACAATCGGCTGTGAACTATTTTGCGCTGTCACCGCACCCTACTCCCAGTATAGTCCCTGGGCTCCCCCACCTGCTCCCATCACAATCGCTGGGCTCCCTCATCCCACTCCTACCCAGTCCCTGGGCTCTCTCCACTCCATCACAGCCCGTGGGCTCCCCCCACCCTCTTCCCAACACAGTCAGCGGGCCAGTGGGAGCTGGTGAATTTTTTAAGTGGAGGGGAATAAATATTTCCCACAAAAATGGCATAGCGACCGAGCGCAGCGAGGGAGCCCGAACCAATGAAGTGGGGCTCGGGGGGTTTTCCACCATGAATTCTTTTTTTAAATAATGGGTTAAAATTTTGCGTTTTTTAGCATACGTTTAAAATAAAATTGATAAAAAGCCAAACAGTTTACAATTGGCGCTGGGGAGCGAAGGGGGAAAGCATGGTATTTTTGACTGGACATCTATGATAGATAAAGAAAATCAATTCAACGCACCAAAACAAACACAAACACCTTCACACAGCAATCACTACCATTCATACAAGCACCCATCACCATACACTCACTCATAACACAAGTATGCATGCATCCATACACTATTTAAATAAAAAAATTAATGAAAATAAATGTACCTTCTGCAGGGACCTGCGCGTGGGTGCTGAAATGACACACTCCAGGTTGTTCTGTCTGTGTGTGCGAAGAGGTGCAGGAGCTCCCCCTCACACATACAGACATGCAGTGCCCCAGCCAGCATTTCCAATGAGCTATGTAAGGCTGGCAAAGTAAAATGCCCCCGGCCTTGCATAGCTCAGTGAGCATGTGCGGCTGGGGTACTGTGCTGTCAAAGGGAAACATTGTTTCCCTTTGACAGCCAGCCCAGGAGCACTCCCTCAGCTGGAAAAAGCAGCTGAGGGAGTACTCAGTGTTTCACTGGGCTGGCTCCTTGGCTCCTCCATAATGGGTGAGAGGGCCACTGGGTTGGCGAGCCCATTATGGATGAGCCACCAGGCTCGGATTGGCCTATAGCGTATTAGGGCAATGCCCGTACCAAAAACGCAAAGTGCTAGTGTAGGCCAGTCAAAATGGGTCACTCTATTTGGCCAATGTGGGCCAGTTTGATGAGTTACTTCACTATGCAGCTAGTAGTTTGGACCATTGTTGCTGAATATATTCTTTAATATCACAATTTGCTTAAATTTTAACAAAAAGCACCCCCTTGGGCACTATTCAAACATTCTGTGCCTAAAGGAATGAATATCCATTTGCAACTGCAGGACACTTTTTCATTGGTGCCTGAACTGTTTTATGGTCCAGTCTGACCATGTGAGCCGCCCCTGCCCATATCCTGCAAAAATGATTTTTTATTTTTTACACATTTCATGCTGGGCTCTGGCCCCCCCCCCCCCCCGGGAGTGGGGCGTGCTCCCCTGGGGGGCGCGCCCCACAGTTTGAAGACCTCTGCTTTACAGGGAGTGTGTGCAGTTTTCACTTTTGACACTCACCTCCATCAGCAGATGTTGTGGTGCCACACTCCATCTCTCCTACGCCTTCTATTGATTCCGGGCCAATCATGCTTGCACATATGTCCTCCCACGGGGTGAGCTTAATGGGTGAACTGGGTCCTCCTCCGGTTTCCATGGCCTGGGTGCTATTTACCGATAGAATGTTGCGCACCCTTAGGCGCAGATCATCCCACCGCTTACGGCAATCCTTCACCGTGCAGGGTGTGTTGCCCACTGCACTGACCTTCTGGGTAACAAGTGCCCAGATCTCCTTTTTGCGCAGCACTGCCTCTCTATGCAGGTTGCTGCTGAACACTGTGCCTGCATGCTCATGCAAGGTGTCGACGAGCATCTGCAGTTCGTCCTGGCTAAATCTCTCCTTTCGGAGGCGGGCAGACCCCTTCTTCAGTGCGTTAGGCATTCTTCAGTAGTAGGAGGTACTTTTCGGTCGACCAGCAGTGTCCCAGAGGTCCTGTGTGATGAGGATGGCAATGGATTGTGTTTTTAAAGATGGCCGCCGTGCTCCTTCCCATTCCTGTGCAATGAGGCTATTTCCAGTTCCGCGATTTAACGGTGACTGTAAATAGCAGTGTTCGCTAATTACGGTCACCGCTATTTACAGTCACCGCTAATGTCGCATTGGACTATGTCGGAGGTGTAATCTGCGCTTAGCTTCATGCCGTTAAGGGCTTTTTGGGGGCCTTTTGCGGCATGGCGCTACTTCCCTTACTGGCATGGCACAAAGCTTGTGCCCGCGAAGTCGTAATAGTCCTTTATTAGCGGGCTGGTGCCAGCACGGACACGCTATTTGCACCGTGCCGGTAAGAGACGGTACTTACCTCCAAACTCAGAATGAGGGCCATAGTCTTGAAAATACCTTCATCTGCCTCTCGAGACATGGGATATTTTCGTGATTGAGGCAAAATTGCTCCTGGCTTCAGTTTAATCTTAACACCTCCAGCCCCTTTCAACAGGCCTATGCCATAGGGGCATATTGTCCATAATGAAATGGGCACTTTCGCGAAGCCCTCATCGAAAAACTCTGGACGCTTCAGTGCTAACATCAATATTTGTGGAACCTCATGTCTTATTGCTCTCACCCAATAAGTGATACTTAATTCAAATATTACTTTGTCATCTGATGCGTGGTCTCTAAACATATCCTTGTCAGTGACGTCAGCCAACATGTAACCTTCTCCAATGGCAATCACTGCGCACCATCGTTTGCCTTCATAATGAACTCCATCAAGCATAGCTAATTCCCCTTGTACTATAGCTGTTTGTAATTCTAAGGGAAAGATGCGTCCTCCCTCTTCATCCATAGGTATTCTTGGCCTAAAAAAAAACCTCATCAGGTATTCTCACAGTTTTACCCACTAAACCAGGTAGCAATGCTAGCAAAATGCGTACCCTATAATGAAAAACGTCTGGTTCTAACGGCCATTTGTCCTATGAATGCCATAATAAAGCAGCTCACGTTTAAATAATGCATTCCTGGAGTCGAACACACTATGCCTTCATCAGTGAATGAAATCATCATATTCAATTTTGTCATTAAATCTCGACCCAATATATTAACAGGTGTCTGCTTCGAAAACAATAATGGCACAGACATATCACATTTCCCTATGGAACCTGGACATTTTTCAGTAAAAGGAACTCTACCTGTAGCTCCTGTGAAATCTTCAGCATTCATGGCATTTCCAGACAGTATACATTTACCCTCTCGTATACATGAGTGAGTTGCCCCTGTGTCTACTAAAAAAGAAAGATATTTGTTCCCCAAAAGTGATGTCAACCCTCGGTTCCTCTTGAGGATTCAGAGTCACAGATAGTACTGAACACATCAAGTCTCCCAGTGAGCTGTCCTATTGTGGGTACATGCTTATTCCTGTGCCTGTGAAAATATTTCCTCCCTCGACAGTGACACCCCAATCCTAGGAGTCATTATTTGCCCTGTGTTTGTGCCCTGCTGTATTTGCATGGGTGAATGCTGTGACCGCCTTTGCGACAGATTCATTATTGTCTGCTGCGTTTGCAAACCTAGTTGCATTCTCGGGGCTTGTGTTTGCTGCACTGTTTGATTTTGGACAAACCCCTCTCCATTTTGTTGAGTATATGTAGGCGGGTATGTGTGCCCCCTCTTGAGAATTGCCCATTTTGCACAAATCCTTGGCTTATAAACATGCGTGCAATGTGCCCTGACATACCTAACGTGCAACATATAGGAGGTCTTCTAATTTGCCCTCCCTGTATGTTTTGACTATCATTATGTGTGTTTTGAAACCCACTCTGATTATTCTGGAAATGTCCCTGATTATTCTGGAAGCCTCTGCCCCAGAAGCCTCCCCTACCTCATGGTATAAATCCATTATTACCTTGATCAAACTGCCTTTGGTTATTCACCTGTAGCATGCTTGCTGGTTGCTGTGAACCTGACCCTTCTACGCTAGTCAACATTGCCCCTACTATGGCGTATTTTGACAATTGTTTCTGCACTAATTTTGCTTCTTCACGTTTCCTAGCATCATCTTTCTTTCGATTCTTTTCTTGCAGTAATCTGCAATAATGCACAATGGTCAGCTGTATTTCTGACCACGGTTTCACTTCCATTCCTACTAGTTTCTTGAGCTGCTTCTGCACTGGTTCTGGCAGACCATGGCATAGTATATGATAAAATACAGGTTTGAATTTCCCCCACGGTTCACGCATTTCCAAAGACCACTGCTCTTGGAAATTGTAAATATTAACAAGAGGATCCTTTCCTTCCTGCATCTTTCTTGCCATTATAGCTCCCATATCTGACGTATCCGGATATAGCACTCTAACCGCTTTCCCGACTGCTGCTCTACAGTTATTAAATGGTGCTCCATCGTGAGCCGTGTTCTGAGCAGTGACACTCAAGTGTTCTGCTCTTGATCTAACATTGTCTGCACACTCCCCAAAGATAGTAGCTAGAAGACCTTTAATGTCTCCTATAGCTAACTTGTTTCCTCCTGTCATTTTCTCTAACTCATATATCCATTTCCCAGCACCGGAATTTAAACTCGGAAGTTTACACCTTAAATTATCCTTATCCATCTGTGGCCATGGAATATATTTTGGTCTGGTTCCTCCTTTCTCTAACCAAGGAAACAGCAAGATCCCAAACTCACATTCATCCCCCATCGTTTGTCTGTACATAGCAGGGACAATGGTTCCACACCGTCTGCTCACACAAGGTGGCAAATCCCCCTCTCACTATGGAATTGCCCCCTGGGTCGATCTAACCGCACCAGAGATTCTAACACCTGAGATTTGGGTAGGTCTAGATATAACCATCTTACTTCTCTGTCCATCGGAGAACATCCTTCAGCACCACATGCGTCACCTACCCACGGATGGGTTCTCTATCCTCATCTGACATACCCTGTCGCCAACTTGTATGGCTTCCCTCTTTTTCGTCTCTATTCAGAGTTAGCTTATGTAAGGACAACTCTTTATGCTCAAACTTATATGAGCTTCCCTCTCCGTCATACAACTGCGTACTTTCGAGTTGATTGTTTTTACCCTTCCCTTTTGTTTCTTTCTTAGTCCTCATATCATGATAGACTTGATTGATCATGTTCCCAATGCTTCTAGAGTCAAACTCATCCTCTAGAATTGTGATAGACGGACCTGGCATTGGTTCATGTGCGGCGAAGAATTCTTCTATGTCCTTCCGTGCTACTATTGGATTAGGATCCTTTAATTCTTTTTCTACATGATCAATGTCACATCCTCTCTGCCTTCTCTTTCATTCTATTGCATCGTCAAGCTCCTTTCGCTTTCTGACTTCTTCTCTTTCCCTTTCCTCTTCCTGTTTTTTCATCTCTCCTCTTTCATTTGCTCTACGTATTTCTTCATCTCTTCATCTTTGTATTCTTTTATTCCCTTCATTTTTGTACTTCCTCTTCCTCTTCCTCTCTCTTCCTTTCAAGTTTGTCCCCTTCTCTGATTGACCTTTGTCTATTATTATACTTTCTTTGCTCCTCTACCCTTTCTTGCTTTCTCAGCTGTTCATCTTGATACAGCTGTTCCGATCTTTGTCTATCCTTCCTTCTTGCCCCATCTTCTTTCAATATGTCTTCTTGTTCTCTGCCTTTTCTATCTTGCTTCTCTCAATCTTCTTTTTGCCTTACTTCCTCAATGCTCTTCCCATCAAGTATGAGAAAAATCTGACAGCCCATCCATTCATTCTGTATGAGCGGTACCTCATCAGCTTTATCTCCCTCTGCTTTCCATCTCTTTATTTCTCATCCTACATCTAATGATGTACTTGGTTGATTACTTCTTTCCTTATCCCTTCTCTCTTTGTTCCTCAGGTTTTTAGAGATTACCTCTTTTTCAGGATTCTTCTCTGGGCCTTCGTCGCTGCTATGCGTGGGTGACTCATATGCCGGATTGCTGTACCCTGTCGCTGCCTTAAATTCTCTCAATGGTTACACTCCGTCATCCTTTGTACTATCGCCTTTTAGTTCAGGTGCAGCGGGGGGAGCAGAAGACTCCTCACCCCCCCACTTTGCATATATTAAGGATTCAGTCTTCAGGAGGCAGCTCTTCCCTTTCCTCCTGGTACATTTTCCAGAGCTCTAAGCTTGCTAGCCTTTTTTCTAACTTTTTTCCAGTGTATGCTGCGTGCAAGTATGTCATCATGTGTTGAAAACTGCTTTTGAATGGGATCCCCCTTGTGGCCATGGCATGGGGAACATTTGTTTTGCTGTGCCTTTAACCCATTCCATACTGTACTGCTTAAGCTTGGGCGTGTGTTTTGGCAACTGCTTGCATAGCTGTATAAGCAGAGTAATATCTTCCATTTTGACTCGTCACACTTGACTATCATTACTCACCTTTGCTCTTTGCACTTCTCAAAAAATATGTTTTCAGAAAAATAATACAATATGAGTGTGCATCAATCGTCGCAGCTCCAAGCCTTCTATATCATGTTTTTATTTCAATCTATTTATTCGTTAAACATCAATTAAACTAAACAGATAAATAATTAACTCTCAAATCTCATTTTTTCCTTTTCACATTTCTTAATTCATCTATTATTTCTTCATCACATATATATCTATACAACACAAAGAACAAACAGGCAAACTGACAGATTCGGCCAGCCTACGTATATCTTTAGCCTACGTTCCTCAAGACTATATCTCCATTCACGTTCTTCGTGACTTCATCTATACCCCTAAAAATCCCTCTTACAGAGTTTGAGTCATTCTCTTTAGACAGTCTTTAAACATGTCTGCAGCCTATGTCATCCACTATTGGGACTTTAGATATGACTCCTTCTGTACGTGCTATGACGCAGGACACCGGGTTTACTCTATTGTGACTCTCTTCATCTCACAGTTTCTTAATTGCTTGGCGATCCTTTCCTCAAGTCAATTACATAATAACTCCTCGACGCTCATCGTCTCAAGTTGTTTTTACCTCAGCCTCCCTCCGTTTCATTTTTCCTCTTATCACTTTCTTCATTCAGTGCCCATTTATAGTTTGCCACCTCACTCAGTTTTATTCACCATTTGCTTTTTCGACTGCCAACTCTCGGGGTGTTTGCCTCTTCAACCAGCCTCTTCAACCTTCTGTCCGTTCACCTTCCTGTAGAAATCAGGAGGGGGATTTTTCCAGAAAACAAGGGACCCATCTCACCTACGCTTGCAAGCCATATCTACAGGGAGCTTCACGTCATTTCAGCCAAATGGCAGAGGACATCCAATATTGCCAAGGCCCTAAAGCTTACTATGTCGATGAGCTTTTAACCCTCCTCTGTTACCACGTGAACCGGGACAGCCCACCCAGCCCTTTTAGATGAGGTAGCAATATTTTGAGATGAATGGGGATGCAGAAGATACTCAAACATCAATAATCAAAATGACTCAGGAAGTTGGCAAAGTTGACTCTTTTAATATCAATTATCTAAAACAAGGAGTGCAACAGACGTCTCACAGCATGATCTCTCAGAGAAATTTATAAACGTACGTATTTACTAACGTCATTCTGCGTGGCAAACTTCAAAAACCTAGTGGCAAATTTAGGTATACGTTCCATACTAGTCTAAGAAAGTTATAGGCTCTTTAATGTCAGGTGGGACTACTAAGCCCACCCCTCAAACAGGTCACTATGAATGTCACTAAATACATGATGTCCCTTTGGTTACATAAACTCTAGGGCTCTTAACTGCGTGGCACCCTATAATTGGTTGGCATCCTAACATCCGTCATTACCTTTCCACCTACGCCAGCAACACGCAGGCTGGGCTACAAGGTGCTGTGGGCTGGTCATAACCATAGCTTCCCAACAATTAGCATATCAGCTATCATCACCTCAGTGGTCTGCACATCAATTAAGGCTTTGAACTCGGCCTTGCCTAGGTTCTTAGCTCTGGAGAATATGAGGGAATGAAGGCACGCTCTGTCTCCTTGTGTAGGTATAGTTCATCATGTTTGTCCAGTTCCATCCCTCCTTGTGACTGAAGACCACAAATTTGAACTCTGGTGCATTTAAAATACTATTATTTAATGAACCTCTGACGTCATCCTTGTTTTCCTTCACAACTTCTGAACAGGAGTTTCATTCTTTGACACGATTGTAACTTCTGTCTGATCATCTCAGCCCAACACAACCTTGGCTTCTTGGGGCTGATCCAGCCTCGCCCTTCTGAGATTCACTCCTGGAATTCAATTGCTTTTTTAACTGTGACACACTGGGAAAGAGGTGTTCCTTTTCTGGTCTAGCTCTGCTATAATGCGCAGTGGATGCATCCACACTTTATGTACTCCTATATATTTATGTTGGTGCTTGCCGCAATCTATTCACTACATAGCTAGCCTCAAGAACACTTCATCTGCTTGAGTTTCTTTGCATCCGTACATGTGTAAAATGATTTGGTATCTTCATTGTTTCTGTAGCATAAGCCTCTTCATCTCGAGCCAGAGATGTCACGTATCTTGACACTTTCTTGATGCCTATAGACTATCTTCACTTTCTTGTCTCTGCATCTCTTCTAGGCGCGTCAGCATTACTTTGCATGACGTCACCAATCTGCTCTTTTGCTCTCTTTTTATGCTTCCTCTGGGATTTCATTCAAATGGCCAGCATACTGTCTTGTATACAGGTATGGCTGTCTTAATGGGAGCCTTAATTCCAGGATTCTTCTTGTTATTGGCATTTTCATTGGTACTGCACATATTTCACACTGTGGTTCCCAACATATAGGCTATATGGGCGGGATGCTTGAGGTGGGGGTACTTGGCTGCTTCTCTACATAACATGTGGTCCTGTGCTATACCGTGTCTCGTTGTGGAGCGTATAGTAGAGTGCAGATGAGTGCATTTGCACAGCAGTTGACGGCAGGTAGGCACAGGTGGTCCTTTCTTCTCAGGGTGACATCTCTTTACATATGTACTATTTTCAAAGCAAAAGTGCCTCAGAAGCAATGAGAACGTGTTCATGGCTCCTGCGAGGGCACTACCATTAGCCGACTCACCAATGGACTGCACTCTCCCGTTGGTCCAAACGAAAATGTCCGCTAATCGACAGGCTTGTACTGTCCTATAGGGCAATAGGCCCATGGCTGAACCAAAAACACCAAATACTATTGTGGGCCAGTTTTCTGGGTCAAAGTGGGCCACTACTTTGTCCAATGTAGGCTAGTTTGATGAGTTACTTCACTATGCGGCTAGTAGTTTTGACCACTGTTGCTGAATTATTCTTTAAAATACACAATTTGCATAACATTTTATCAAAATATTCCTCCTTGGGTACTATTCAAGCAGTGTCACAAAAGGAATGAATAGGCATTTGCAACGGTGGGCCACTTTTTCATTGGTACCCGAGACAATGTTATATCCCAGTCTGACCCTGCTGGTTGATCACTGCTGTTGCTGAAAAGTCCTATTAAGATAACAAGTTTTTCCCAACACGTCTATAAAGGTAAAGAATGTGGAAACCATTGATAAGTGAGTCAACAAACTAAGGGTCAAAGGATTTAATCAAAATTGTTTGTTACCATCTAAGATCTCTGCTAACTCTGTGAAGGATAATGAGACCGCTTAAATTATATCATAGCAAGAGAGCCATGTGATAATTAATGACCATAACTCAGTTGGTCGTATGGACTAATTTTTAAATTCACAGATTTTGAGAGCTCATTAAGTGAACTCACCTTAACTCTTTCTTTGTGTACTAGGTTCCCAAAAGAGCAGATTACCTCTTTTAATCCAAATGCTACAGTGGAAACAGGTCCGACAATGTTAACTGCTCTAAATTTAATCTTAACTAATTTGTCAACTTATATGACAATATAACTTCAGAAATGAAAATACATCCTATATTATTAAATGCTATTAAAAGGGGAATGGAAGTTTGGGACTCGGGGAAAGATTTGAAATTTTTTCTCCATATGAAATCACAGTGGATTTGAGGCAATGTGAGACGATGACGGACTTCGAACCTAGGGAAAGACAACCGTCAAACCTGACTATTATGACGGCACACAATGCAGAAGTTACCACTGATCAACAAGCCCAAGAAGATGGGGCAGACAGTCAAGTTATCATTATTGCCTCTGGTAATACAATTACACAAAGTCATAAATATGCAGAATTGCCTAAATAAAGACCAAATAAAAAATAAAAACGGGGGTAACAGAGGATCGTCTCATACACTTATGCAAAACCCAACAGGTGAGCTTGACCCAGAAAGAGTGCATCAGGTCGCTTTTAAATAAAAGTCACAATCTAAATGGAATAAATGTAGCAACCAATAGAATGTTCCAGGCATTCCCTGAAGGTGATGAGGTGCTAACTTCAACTCTGGTAGTATTGGGTGGCCCCTGCTCAGCAATAAGAAGTGCCTTGGTTTGTCATAATTCCAATACGGCATGCTCGGAAAATATCATCCCACCCAAAAACTATTCACTGTCCACACAGGGTGTGATATCTAGAGTTATGGGAAACAGTTGAAGGCATTAATGTTGAAAAAGTTTTGCCCCATGTAAGGTAATTGGAAGCTTGTGTTCATTCAGGATTGAAATGTAGGGTGACCGTGAATACTTCAAAGCGATCCCCAAGGCTCTTACTAGAGAACTTGTTTAAAGGAAAACACACTATTACCCTGAACAGAACAAACATATTGGCATTATTCTTTGGAATTCCAAGCCTACGACTAATTTCTTCCCAAAGCATTGATCTTGTGGAGTTTATTGAACACACTAGAACTGATCGAGTGATGCCGGATGTACCATTGAAAATTGTATATGATGCTCTAATCAAGGAATCCAACACTTTGAGACAACTCGGCTATGGTCTTATGCCATATGAAGTGACATCTATAATAAACTGTAGTAAAACTGACAACATTATCACTACATGCCCCCACCAGCTGGAGGATATAAACTAGAAAAACTTAAATTACTTTCCTGATATGGATGTGGTCATACACACTTATTCAGTAACCTGAAATTGGGCACAATCTTTAAAAGGATCACACCATTATGCTTCTACAGGTGACTTGGCTTACAACATGTCCACCTTTGCATGGATATTACACTGCTTTTCAGCCAGCTATACCAGGTTGAATGAGTCACCCATCTGGGGGCCTTACTATCGTTACAAAGAATGATGTGGGGATAAAACAGTTAAAGCAGTGTAATATTGAACGTGGTGCCCTTGCAGCAGTTCTAACTCTGGACAAGGTGGAGTTTGTGGATGAGATCCTAATAATCAACATTTATTGGCACACAGGAATTAGTGACCACAAATCATTTTTAGAGAAACTCAGAGTATGTTCAATGGAATGGCAAATGTCTACAAAGAATTAATATAATTTTGGCCGGGAATATTGACTCTACTTACCCAACCATTGAGAGGAATTGTAATTATCTAGACTATTTAAATGAAATGTCAGAACAATCACAGAAGGAACCTACAGGGTGTTTGTGGGACAGTTGTATGAATTCATGGGGGTTGCATATGTTGAATGGAACCCGAGTAGGTCTACATGGCATAAAGGTGAAACTCTGTCCACGCTTGATTATATCTTTGTCAGTATGGGTCTATACAAGGTATGTAAAGTGTTTGTGGTGTGTAAGGTGTGTAAAAAAAATGCAGGGCACTCATTTCAATAGTGCCACTGATTTCAACAGAGACTGTGTGCACCAGTTACAAATGATGCTAACATTGCAGCATATGCAATGTACTGTGTGTGCTGTAGGCTTCAATAATAATGCTAACGTGTAGCAAGCTAATATTGCAGCACATGCTGTGTGTAGGGAAATTCATGTAGCAGTAGGAAGCAAGTGCTGTTTGCTGGTCTCCTCAACTGATCGCGCCTGGTCTGTACTTCTGGTCTCACTGCCAGCATTGAAAATGTCACTTGCCTGGCGCCGCCTCTGCCACACCCCAAGCCCAGACTACACTGCATTTAAGGCGCGGGTATGCGCACCCGCGCGCGCACCCCGTAAATGCCTGCAAGTGCTGTTTGCTGGTCTCCTCGACTGCCTACTGCTACTGGTTCCCCGTGTGGACTTTATCCGACGTTGAGTCGGCAAAAGGAAGGGCACTGCTTTCATCGTGCCGCAACTCGCCTGGACTGTACTTCTGGTCTCACTGCCAGCATTGTAGATTTAGTTAACCTGTGACTTTGTTATATTGGGTTTTGATCCCTAATAAGGGATTTGTGCCTGTGCCTGTTTCTTTTGGCCAGTTGAACTCGGAGTAGCTCTGTGCTTCGGCGCTTTCCTTTTCTATCTGTAATTCCATTTTTTTTGCAGGAAAACATCACTTGCCTGACCCCGCCTCCGCCCCGCCCCCAAGCCAGACTGCACTGCATTTAAGAGCACGGGTACGGGCATCCCGGAAGTGCCTGCAAGTGCTGTTTGCTGTTTGGGTGTGAGGGTTGGAGGGTCGGAGGTAAATCCTGGCCTTTTGGGTTTGGTTTATTTAAATTTGTTGTGGGATTAGGTTACATACATCTTGTGATGGCATCTGGCCTTCGCAGCGGCCGTCTTACTGAAATGCCATGCATTCAGAGTTTAAATATTGATGCGTTAGTATGTAGCGGGAATACTGGTTATTTAGTTCCAACTACGGTGGGGATTTTTTCTTACCTGACGAAACCTATGTAGCACCTCAGGGGCACCCGATGCAGAATCTGTCATTAGAAAATTGCCATCCTAACCATATTTCTGATGAGCGGTCTACGGCAGCAGCTGCTGCGTGGACCCATGATACATCTGACTTCCCAGAGGGCTCTAATGCTGGCAAGTTAATACATTCGGAAATCAATGCAGAAAATACCGTACATGCTCAATGCAGTGTGAATACTCGATCAGCTAGTGGAAATGACTCGTTAAATATTTCCTCACCAGAAAGTGATGTTGAGTACCTAGCTGACAGATCTGTTCCTATTTTTGAACTGAATAAACGAATTAGGGCCTCCATCGGTGAATTAACGCCTCTAATTGACAAGAAATTGATGCATAATCACGCTGCTACCCCTATACCTTTTCTGTTTCCCCACCCTGTTGCCGAGCATTTCAATGAATGATCGAATAACATCAGTCCATATCCCTCTTTTAAATCAATGGAGGGTTTACGGGCATTGCCACCATAGCAGAAAAATTGCCCCATATTCAATGAGGTTAAGCCAAAATCCAATCTGATTGATCTGCAGGCTGAAGAGGGCTACGATATAGCGCATATAGCTCCGCCTCCTAGCCCATATTCCTTTCCAGTTATCATTAGAATTGTGTACATCCTTGACAAAGGCCACGATTATACTCACATAGAGCTACGCGAAATCAAGTGTACTTTTAATGCTATACTGCTAAAACTCAATTGCCTAAAAGGCTTTGTCATGGCTAAAGAATCTATTCCCTCTGTGTTAGGTCCTTGTGCTATTAGTGGACATCATGAACCAAAGCTTACTTTTTTACCTCTTTCTGTTGATAAAGAGATTCAGTGTTCAATCCTCAATGCTGATAATCAATCAGAAGAAGTTAAGGCTTCAGTGTTATGCCTGTGTGCTATTAGCGGACATCATGAACCGAAGCTTACTTTATTACCTCTTTCTGTTGATAAAGAGATTCAGTGCTCAATATTCAATGCTGAGGAAAAAACAGAAGAAGTTAAGGCTGAAAAATTATGTGCTGTCTGCTCCAAGCCCATTGTTAATTCTCCTACCATAAAAAATGACTATGATTCGATCAAACAGGATATTAAAGACATACTAATGCCTCTCAGTCAGACCCAACGCCCTCACCTCCAGATAGTCCATCTATTCTGTTAGAGATCATCAAAGAATCTGCGAAAGATGATTCTACTGAAGGGGCTAAGAATGAAAAATCTATGTTTATTTCAAGACGTTTAAAAAAGATTCACCTGAAAGCGAAACAACGTGCTGAAAAACGCAAGAGGGAGAAAGAGGCACCAAAAAGGGATCTCATTAATTCATTTGCTGTGGATACTGACATTATTGCTGTGCCAAAAAGCGTTTTGCCTACTTCACAAGAGGATTATGTTATTGATGATCAACTTTCAGAGGAAAGTCGTGCGCTCCTACTACATCCCCCATCCCCAAATATAATTTAAAAAATAAACTGCTGATGTTTGCGCTAGTAGTATGCAGATCAAAAACATCTTCACTCCTAAAATGGCAACTAAAGCCAAATGCAAAGTGAAGGAACTGTTATCTGGAGTTCAGGATGGCCATATTCTATTGCTTATTAAGCAATCTTTGAAAAATCAAAACAGTTTAGGAAACTATTTTCCTTCAACAGGCATTAAATCTACCACTAAATTGGGAATCAATATTTCTGTAATTTCCAAAGGAAAGTCCAATTCTAGCAATCAAATTGTGTTTGATCAAGCACCTACCGTCGCTGGAGGGAGTGTGCTTGGGGTATCATACGCAGAGGTTTGTCGCATTGATACTCATGACCCTAAATTGGTCCATCCACTTACCAAAAATGATTATGTAATTATATGTGGCCCTGGTAAACATAGAGGCCTATCGAACCTAGGGATGATTGAGGTTGCATCTGCAAATGTGTGTCATAACTTAAGACCACACCTAGTTGCTGTTACCCCTGCAAGCCCCCTGGACAATGATAAAAAGAGTGTTCGATGTTTAAATTTACTACAGTATAATTACTAATTACTTTTTGCCATTCCAAGATGGCCGCTTGCACGAGCTTTGAGTTTTCTACATCATGTGACAAGCACCATGATGCTTTACGATATATATGGAGCAGCCATATACGTGATTGTTAGTCCTTCTACTATTTCTCAAAGGACGCTTTCGGTTTGACAACAGACACCAGTCTGGTGCCAGTTCCCGGTGAGTACTACGTACTGTGCATACTTTTAGCTTAATGTACGGACTATTCATATGTTTACTCACTCTATGGGTCTCTACGGACCCGATTGCCTTACCATCACGTGCCCATAGTTTGTGTGCACGATTGTTATCCACACTCAGTCATGCATTTCAGGGTTCGCATTCCTTATGGGCTCATGACACGTGCCGTTCTTGTGGCGGTCTGAATGTTTTTCCACATTCTTTACTTTCATGACGTCCTATCAGCGTCTCACGGACGCATTATCTTCCGGACACGTTGCCGATTCCGTTGACGTTTACATTTCCCTTCTCTTCTATTGACACTATCTGTGTTTGTTGGTTTTTTGGACAGGCACTATTACATGCCGACTTTGAGGAACAACTGCAGCCCCTGCCATCGGACTAGTGATTTCCTTTGACCTGTTTGATGATGTACGGCATTGTTTAATCACAAACAATGGTTTTGCTTACATCTTTTTGACTAGTAAGTGTTTTTCTTTAATTTCATCTGCCATCTACCTTCGGGTTTTGCATGTGATGCACTTTAGGATATTGCAATCTGTATCAGCTATTGCATTATTCAAGCCTACTCAACCTTACACCAATTACACACTATTCTATTCTTTCTGTGTAGGGAAAGTTTTATGAACAACACATAGTTATGTATGTGTTTGATCCAGCATCCAGTGACTAACTACACCATCTGATGTTTTGGGAGTCTGTCTACAGCAGAGTAAGTGTGAACCTGTTTTATATCACATTTTTGAGTGACAACAGCTAACAGTCCAGGCACCATTATATACTGCCGATGTTAGTCCAACAATTTGTTTCACTTTATTGTTACCCATTTTCCTTACTAATTTTCGATTGAAGGCGGGCGGTTGCTCATTGTTGTTAGACTGTTGCCAGTTTTTTCTAAATACAACAGTGCTGTATCTGTTTATTCATTTATATTAGAAGGTGAGTGCTATGACCTTTTCATTCCAAGGAGTTTGTCACTAATATACTTTGAGTGATTTTTCATGATCGATGGAATTAGATACTACACCGAGCGATACCAAGATACCAATATAGGGGTATTTCTTTCTACTCTCTTACATAGTATATTGGGCCAGAATTTTATTAATTTAATTCTCATGCCCTGCTGGTCCATTCATTTTTGTTTGTGACTTCATTTAGGTGAATCTTCTCGCTTTAGGTCATTTGACCTTAAAATTAAGCCCATTAATTGAGCGTTTTAGAAGGATACTGATCTCCTTAATTATTTGGTATGAGATTAGTAATTTCTGTTTTCTTGTTTAGGTGGCAGGTCAAGACAGCAATACAGTGTTTTGTAACAATCCTGTACCATTCAATCCGGAAGACTTCAGGCCTTCGTTTTCCCTGATGAATTTCCACACAATTGACTTAATAATGAAGATGGAAAGAAACATGTCGGTTTTTTGATTGGTCCTTTGATTCATGTTTTGATTGTCAACTAATCTGACCAATGAAGTTTTCTAACCTTGAGAAACTTTATTTCTAGCAGTATAGTGATTACTACTGACTAGATTTTGTGAATGGTGCTATAACTTTACGTGCAATAATTTTGTTGTTTATGTCTATGCACATTTTGTGTATTTTTGTGATCGCCATTGCATTTTAGGTATGCATTTTAGGTATGTATGAGTGTAGTATGGATGGAGTATTTGGTGGTAAGAGTGGGTCTGGTTTTGTTGCACACTGTATGTGGTGAATTGTATTTAGTAATCACTATATTCAAATGAACTATTAGCAGTTTTTGTTTATATTTTTTCTGAACTGTCTTTTATTGCTTTCAGTTTTTGATACATTATGAGATTTTACAACTCTTATGGTATATTTTAACAAATTAATAAATATATTTTTTTCTAATGTACTATGGATGTGAATTGAATTCTTTCACCTCCAGCTAAGTGATGTGTTCACCTGGTTATGTTTATAATAGGCTGTGTTAAACACTTCGCAGTCTTGCTTTCCACCTAAACAAGATCTATATCCCGGCCTCTTAGTTGCTGTATATATACGTGTTCTTTCCAGGCACGGTTGTGGATATATTCTGCTTGGAGTCCCCATTTGTGTGTTTTTGCGATATTATCTATTAACCATCTTTGACTAGTATGATACAGACACTGAATATTACAGTGGAGTGAGGTGCTTTATCAACTCAACTTCTAGCAAGTGAACTTAACTGAGAGAACCCAATCTCAGCTTCTGTCGATACATGATATGCAACCTGATCAGTCGTTTTTTTCTTTGAACATGGCACAAGTGTCCTCCCAAACGAACAAAGACCCTGTGGTGGCCCCATTGCTGATTTCACAACCGAAGTCCTATAGATGGATCTCATAATTTAGCTCACTCAGAGCAATCCTCTAATGGAGCTGCAGAAGAACTTAATATCATGGGACTTGAAGGAACCCTGAAATCCTCAGAAGTGAAAGAATGAATAGGAATTATCTTTTGGGACTGTTAGCTAAAATTCCATCATTACGTATCCTGTCCTCGGCTGACTTTGACCGAATCGCCTTGGCCTTTGAAAATAATCATAGAATGTTAGGATATGTATCCAATGCAATGGTTTTAAAGTTGATTTGGAGATTTAAAATGGAATTGAAGGACATGGGTTTTTCCCTTTGTACCTTTAATTCTGAACTTGAGGCTCAAGAATTCTTGCAGAAACCAGCTCCAAAGCTAGACACTACTCTGTCTAATGCTGTCCAGCTGGATAAGACCAATGGGCATACTTGTATTTCACAGCTCACTGCATTAACAGCTGGTCATGATAACCCAGCATGTGTTGAGCCTTTAATACGTTCTATTTCCTCCTTTAAAATGGTATCAACCATGACTATGACTTAGCAAACAAAGAATTCAGATTTATCTTTTATATCATGGAATTCTTGTGGATATCATGGTCTTGAGGGGTGGCTAATCAGCTTTGTTCAAGAATGTTATCCTGATATTATCCTCTTACAGGAAACAATGTGTGTAACTGATTTGCATGTTGAAGGGTACCATACTGTATGTAGGCATGCAATGAAAGGTATTCTGGGACGGCCGATGGGAGGTCTTGCTATTGCAATCAGTAATAGGATTAAATGTAAATCGTCCCTGGTATATCAGTCCTCTAATGTGTTAGCAATTGAAATGCAGATGCATGAAAGGATGAGATTGACTCTGTACTATCTTTATACTGGAATCCTCTGAAAATAACCCCAGCGGAGATGTTTGACGACTTAGTTCAATGTTTAGAATATATTCACAACCTGAAGCATTTGCCCAAGATTATCATTTCAGGTGACTTTAATTCTATGTGTTACTCTAGCATTGTGGATAATAACTGCACTGGGAACGCAGCAAATCTTGTAGCCCAGAGTTATGGTGCAAAATGGATTGCTTACTTTGATAATTGGGAGATATCGTTTGTAAGTAATCAGGCAGTTGGTCTCCAGCACACATGGTGTCGTGGTAACTGTTCATCATTGATTGATTTCTTTGCCATCTCTAATATAATGTTACATTTAGTATTACCTGTAATGATTCATCCATTTAATACTGGGGATCATGCTCCAATTCAGCTAAATATGACCTTATTACATAACTGTAACAGCACTAATCACCTGCTCCCTTTGAGTGAAATCAATCGACCCAAGCTATCAGTTAGATGGAATCTGGGTCCATGCAGGCAGATATTGGAGATAGTAAAATCTGAAAATACTACCGCTGTTTTCAATTGGGGTCCTTATGTTTCATTGTTTGACAAAGAAATAATTATATGTGACATTATTACAACTGCCATTCAAGCCATTCAGGTAAAATCCTTTACAAAAGATCAACAATGGTCTCATACTTTTGATGCTGATGTGCAGATCTTAAAACGTAAGAAACATAAAGATTTGCGCACTATCAAAAAGTTAATTCCCGATTACGCTCAACGTAAACTTGCTAAGAATCATATTTTATTATTGTTTAAAAACAAATTAAGAATTGTGCAGAAAGCCAAGTATAATGAGCTTAATTGTGAAATTGTGCGTAAATTATGTTTACACAACTCGAAATATATATGGTCTATTATACGTAATACCTCTTCAGTTAAAACAGCTTCAAACCTGAACATAATACCTGAGCACATATGGATTTCATATATATCAGATAAATTTGCAATTCCTGCTCGCTTTAGATCGTACGGTTTGTGTTGAATCACTCTTTTGAATTGGTCTGAGGAGGATATTACTTGGGCAATTACTAAATTATCCCACTCAAATGCACCTGGTCCGGACGGCATTCCCTCATGTATGTATAAATCTGAACCTGTTTTATGGGCAGCTATACTCAAGCTTAAGTTTGATATCATTTTGAAAACCAGTAACATACCGGAGATATGGGGTAATTCATTGATTGTCCCAATATACAAGAAGGGTAATGCCATGACTCCCTCAATTATCATCCCATATCACTTATTGATACCAGTGCTAAGATCTTTGCAAGTCTGGTACTCCACAAGCTCTAAAATTTTACTGCAAAAAATAATATCCTTGCAAAAGAGCAGATAGGATTCAGGAAGGAGATGGGCACCTCTCTGAATGCATATTTGCTGTCTCATATTATTGCTAATACCAAGAAGAAAGGGGGACAACCAGTATATATTGCAAGTATTGACATATTTTCTGCATTTGATTGTGTGGTAAGGGATCTACTTTGGGCCAAACTATATGTACAGGGCTTTCTGCAGGAATTAATATATTTGCTAATAAGGTTACATTCTAATACTGCCTACAAAGTTAAGCTTTCAAGAGACGGTGCCATCACTGAACTGATTAAATCTTATATTGGCCTTAAAAAAGGTTTCAAATTAGCAGCAATTATTCTTAATCTTTATCTTTGTGATTTTGGACAGTTGTGGAAAGAGTTGGGGATGTATCCAGTAAGAATTGGATCTATTAAATTGAATTGGCTAGCATTCTCAGATGATTTGCTTACAATGGACTCTACTCCAGCTGGTCTTCAGGCTAAATTAATTACATTTGAAAAATATGCCTATAACTTAAATCTTATTCCTAATGTGTGCACAACAAGCATACTTGTTTTCAACGCTGGTAGAAAAATAAAATCATATCGATTGAGAATTGGCGATCTTGTAGTTCAACTTCAATCTGAGATTTGCTACCTTGGACACCATCTAAGTTGGAACTCCTCCATTTGCATTTGGAAAGAGAGGCTTAATCAAAAAGCTTGTCCGCTAGGAAGCCAAATGAAGTTAATTTACATCAAATATTGCCAATTCTCACTAATCCCCTTATGTGATTTTCTCATTATGAAAGTGCACGCTGCCATTATTTACATCTTGGACATAAGCCCCTTATGTTATGCTTGGCATTGTCTATCCCTAACTGCGTGATTAGACACGAGTTAAGTTTGATATCGCTATCATGCAGAGAGTCATGACGCTTGCTGTCCATTTATGTAAAACTTTTGAATCCGCCTAAAAATTGTTTATTTAAAGATCTGCAAGTACTGATGGAGGAACAATCATTAGGCTCTATTAATAAATGTAAGGTTTGCATGCAAGTGATTTTAGATCGACTCGGGGTATCACATGATGATCTATGCTTTCGACCTGGTTTTGTTAAAAAACATTTTTTGACGATGATTGGATACGCACTTTAGGCCAACTGAAACTCTATTCTTCATATTGTGAATATGCCAAATTCTTACGAAAACGTGTACCAGGTATTCCCTATGTTGCTATATTTCCTTACCCTATTACAAGAAGTGTGTTCATGCGTTTTAAGATGAATCAATTTTACACTAAAGAACGTTGTCATCGATGGACTGGTCAGTCAACTACTATGCAATCTATGGAATGTAGGTTTCCCAGTTGTATGGAACAATATGAAATCCTTAAACATTTGGTGATCGAGTGTCCACATTTTAAAAATTTGCGTTCACTTATTTTGATTAAATTTGTTACCGTTGAATTTGTTGATTGCACTGAAGTTTTATGGGACAGACTTATGAATGGAACATATTACCCTCTAATTCTGGCATTAGGTAATTTTTTAAAGATTGTGGAAGAAGAGCTTGCTCGATTTGAAAGTTAAGATGGCACGGATATAGCCTCATAATGTTATTGTATATAATGGTTGTCATTGTAACGCTCACCTGATTCCCACAGAGACGCTGACCCGAACTGGACTGCTACCATTTCTTCTATCATGTGGTGCAGGGCCCGGAAGATGCTCTGGACGGGGCCTCCGAATTTGGATTGCCTGGCTTGTAGAGTAAGTTTTATGCAGGTGGAAGAAAAGGGATTGATTACCAGCTGGGGTGGATATGTGTTCCCACCAATCTCCCGTTTCTCACTCTTCTTGACCCCCAACTTGGTTTCTGCGAGCTCTCACCTTAGGTATTGTAAAGATGAGCTCTCCATCCTGCTTCAGGTGCAGGGGTGCGTAGAATCCAGTTACGTCACTGGATGGGAAATAGTTGCCGACACTGTGTCCTTCCTTTCTCCTACGGTAGCCGTAAGTATGAGTGTCTTTTCTCCACAGGAGCCGGGGCCCAGAAACCTAAAGCTGGTAAGTCTCTTGGTGAGTATTTGTTCTCCGTGCTTAGTTAGTGCTCACCATGTATTCCTCTTATGCAGGTGCTGGGATGTAGCTGGAGTTGTAGCCGCGGTGGAGGAAGGTAAGTTAAAGAAAAGCGACTGCTTACTTCTAATGATTGTCTTTTTCTGCTTACAGGTGCCGAGATGCTGCCGGCGACACAGCCGCAGTCGTGCATGATGAGGCACGTAAGTAAGTGGAAGAAATGTGGCCGCTTTAGAGCGGGCACCTCTAATGACTGTCTTTTTCTGTTTTTCAGGTGCCGAGATGCTGCCGGCGTCGTGGCCGCGGTGGAGTTCGGCGAGGCCACGGATGGGTAAGGCAAGGCGGCGCGGCTGCGAGCATTTGAGAGCGCTGCTAATCTTGTACCTTTCCTTTGCAGGATTGTCGGAGGTAGGATTGCTGAGGCCGGATTCCGGTAAGTAATTTTTTAAGCTCGCCTTCTCTTTTCTTGTCTGTTTGCAGGTGTTCCGGGTGCTGGTGGGCGTGTCAGGAGCCAGGATGCAGGAGCCGACTCGGTGAGCGTCCTGCTGCTGATGCAGAATAACGCGAAGCACGTGTATTCCATCGGGCATGGTTTAAATAGCAGAGAAGTGCTTCAGGTGTGTGTTCTTCCACCGGCCCCACTCAGGAAAGAAAAGAGTTCCTGAATAGAGGAATTAGTTCCTCCCAGCCCTGATGGCTGGGGACTTCAACCAGACTGGATTGTTCTGGGTAAGTATGCAGCATGGTCTGCCTCAGGTAAGTCCACCCAAGCATTATTACACAGTTTATCAATATGAGCCCGGCGCCTATGGCGCCGGGATTGAAGTCCTTTATGAGCCTGGCACCAAAGGCGCCAGGACACGATCCAAAGGGCCCCTGTAGGGGTCTGCTGGGTCCGGAGATGTGGAAGAAGGGTCTGCTTCCGGGGGCGCTGGGCCAGTCCCGGCTCCTCGGGAGTAGTGCTCATGACAGCACCCCCCCTCAAGGCCCCTCCCAAAATTGTCTTCCCCGGGGGTTTTGGTTTATCCGGAAAGGTTCGGTGAAATTTCTTGATTAGACGAAGAGCATGGACGTGGTCATAGGGTTCCCATGACCTCTCTTGAGGCCCGTAACCCTTCCAGTCAATCAGGTAGAACAGCTTTGATCTGATGATCTTAGAGTCCAAAATGTTTTTAATCTCGAATTCAGGTTCCCCATTCACTTGAATTGGTTCTGGAGGTTTGGTTAGTCTGGTTCCAGATTGCATGGGTTTCAAAAGCGTTACGTGAAAAACAGGATGTATTCGCATATGAGCTGGCAATCCTAATTTAACGGCCACTGGGTTTATTATGGCCGTAACTGGATATGGCCCCAGATATTTGGGATTAAAAGTGCGAGGTCCTTTGAGTGATAAGTGTTTGGTGGACAACCAGACCTGGTCCCCAATCTGGTATCGAGGGGCCTCGCTTCGGTGTTGATCTGCTCCTCTCTTGTACCTTTCTTTAGCTTGTTGTAAATGTGCAGCAGCTTCTTTGAAGGCTTTGGTAATAGCAGTGTGTAACTGATCCACGGCGGGTGTTCCAAGATCTTGAGGTGGATCGAGGTTGGAAGTTCGAGGATGAATTCCATACAAAGTGTAGAAGGGGCTTTGCCCGGTTCCAGAGTGAACGGAATTATTGTATGCATACTCAGCTATCCAAAGGATGTCCTTCCAGTTGCTCTCTGACTGTTGTAGCATGCATCGTAAATATTGTTCGAGAGTCTGGTTAGTTCTTTCAGTTTGACCATCGGTCTGAGGGTGATGGCTGGTTGAGAGTCTTACATCGATTTGAGCCAATTGACAGTAACTACGCCAAAAATGGGAAATAAACTGGCTTCCTCTATCTGAGATTAGTACCGATGGGAATCCGTGTAACCGGACAATGTTTTCAAGGAATTCTCTGGCTAGTACCGAAGCTTAGGGTAAGCCTTTTAACGGAATGAAGTGGGCCATCTTGGAAAACAAATCCACAATAACGAGAATAGTGTTGAACCCGGAGCAGGAGGGTAAGTCTGTGATAAAATCCATAGAAAGGGTGTGCCAGGGAGACGGTGGAATGTCTAATGGTTGGAGAAGACCAGCCGGTCTTTTCTTTTGACCCTTGTTTTGAGCGCACACACCACAGGACATCACAAATTCTTTTATGTCTTTTCTCCACAAAGGCCACCAGAATTGTCTTCTCACTTTCTCTTCTGTTTTGGCAATGCCAGGGTGGCCCTCTATCAATGAATCGTGATAGCAGGAGATTACTTGCCTTTGCAAATCGGCGTGTGGTAGGAATAATCGTCCTCGGAAATAAGGCAAGTCATTGTTTAAAGTGAAATCCATTCCTTTTTGTAGCCAGTTCTGCAAGTCTGTTGGGTTCAGAAATTGTTTAACTTTTGCCTCAATGTCCTCGATGGATTGTGAAGAAATCAGGCCCAAGATCCTTTGTTCAGGAATTATTGGTACAGGCTCTGGGTTGACAAGGGTGTCTCCCATTCCAATCCGGGAAAGAGCATCTGCTTTGCCATTTTTGCTGCCGGGGTGGTAAGTGATCACAAAGTCAAATTCGGCAAAGAACAGGGCCCAGCGGAGCTGTCGAGAGGATTGAACCTTGGCGGTTTTCAGATACTGTAAATTCCGATAATCGGTGATCACCGTGATGGTGTGTCTGGCCCCAAGGAGATAATGACGCCAGGCCTTAAAGGTGGATTTAATAGCTAACAGTTCCTTGTCTGTGATGGCGTAGTTAACCTCAGGCGCCGAGAATTTTCGAGACCAGAACGCCACGGGATGTAATTGGTTAGTCTCTGGGTCTCTTTGTGAGAGGACCGCTCCCATTGCTAAGCTGGATGCGTCGGTTTTGACGTTATAAGGGAGATCTGGGGCGTGGGTGCTTCAGTATTGGCGCAGAAGTAAACTTGGCTTTTAGCTCTTGGAAGGCTTGTTCAGCTTCTTCAGACCACTCAAAATGTTTATTCTTTCTTAAGAGAGCCGTGATGGGTTGTACCACTCGTGAAAACTCCGGAATGAATCTGCGATAAAAATTGGTAAAGCCTAACATGCTCTGAACGCCTTTTACAGAAGTAGGTGATGGCCATTTGAGAATAGCGTCCACCTTTCGCGAGTCCATGTGGACGCCTTTGGGTGTCAGGATAAAACCCAGAAATTCGACTTCAGTGGCATGGAAAACACATTTTTCAAGTTTGGCAAATAGCTTGTGTTGGCGAAGTTTTTCAAGTACTGTTCTAACATGATTTCGGTGATCTGCTTCCAAAGAGGAGTAAACAAGAATGTCATCTATGTAGACGACAACACAGACGTCAATCAGCTCCATGAGGACATCATTCATAAAATATTGGAAGGCGGCCGGTGCATTACATAGTCCGAAAGGCATCACTTGGTACTCAAATAACCCATATTTAGTGCGAAACGCTGTCTTCCATTCATCGCCTTCCTTGATCCGTACCAAGTGATAAGCCCCCCGTAGGTCTAGTTTTGTATATATGCAAGCATCCTTCACCTGGTCAAGGAGTTCCAGGATCAGAGGTAAAGGGTATCTGTTTTTTACCGTTATCTGATTCAGAGCGCGGTAGTCTATACAGGTTCTGAGGTCACCTTCTTTTTTTTGGCACGAAGAACAGAGCCGAGGATGCAGGGGACTTCGATGGACGAATAAAACCATTGGCCAAGTACTGGTCCAGGTACTGTCGCAGGTGAAGGTTCTCGGGCTCGGTAAGGGCGTAGATCCTGCTGCAAGGAGGAGTTGCACCGGGTAGTAGATCTATCTGGCAATCGTATGACATGTGGGGCGGTAAGGTGTTAGCCTGTTCCTTTTGGAAAACATCTTGAAACTCTCGATACTCTAGCGGTAATTGCAAACTGTCGGCAGTTACTGACGCTAGGCCAATGTCTGATCATAGATAGCAGGTTTGTGCACACTCTGGGAACGTTATCGTCTTTGCTCGCCAATCAATCTGAGGATTGTGTTTTTCCAACCAAGAGATTCCCAGAATTATTTGAAATTGCCGAGCCTTGATCACGTCCAACACTATTACCTCCCGATGCCCGTCTTGGCCTAGTAATGTCACTTCAGTAGTGGTATGGGTTACCGGCCCAGAGGCAATCTCAGTCCCATCCACAGTGGTGATGACATCTTTAACATCTTTTGGGTAAAGAGGTAGGTTCATCCTGGAAGCCAACTCGCGGTCCACATAATTTCCTATAGCTCCACTGTCCACGTATGCCTTAATTGCATGCAATCTTTCTGGCTGCTTCGGATTTACGAGGACCATTGGCATAATGAAGTGCAAGGTCAAAGAACTGGTTTTTAAGCTCGGCAAGCGGACCTCTACGCTTGTCGGGCAAGGTCGTTTCCCGGCTCAGACTTTTCAGAATTCTTGTCGGAAGCTCCTATGGTCTTCTTAGGTGGTTTTTGGTTTTACAGGGCAGTCTCGAAGGAAATGTCCCGAGTTCCCACAATAGAGACACAGTTGCATTTGCCGTCTTCTGTCACGCTCTTTCTGGGTTAAAGGGCCCTTTACAACCCCAATCTGCATAGGTTCGG